>NC_065544.1:32667209-32967209 GCF_932294415.1 Quercus robur
ATACATACGAGATGAGCCCATAACTCACATCGTTGATGAGACTTTCGAAATTCAAAAACAAAAGGTTATTGATCCCTTCTGGGAGGATTTTATTGAACAAGAATTGATAAAGGTCAACAAGAGGCGTGAACGAGTGATTTTAAGTAATCTTTATCGAGGAGGAAATATGAAGTTTTTGGATATGTGTATGGATTCTTTTTTAGTACTTGCTTCATATATCCTGTCGTGGCAAAAGAAGTCAAGAATAAAAATCCGTACATCAAGATTTATTATGAGTGAGAAAAGATTGATAAGTAGTATACTGATTCGTCTTGTCTTGCACAGAAGAATAGGATGGAAAGGATTATTCAGGGTTCCAATTGATCGTGGAAGAATTGCTAAAAAACTCGAGGATGAGTTTTCCCCAACCCCGAGAGAATGATGCAGATTGGTTAAGGGAGAATAAAATATTTTAATATTTTATGTTATTTTCTTTTTCCTAGTTGAATTAGGATTTTAATTGTATTTCTTTTCTTAGTTAAATTGTTTTTCCTTTCTCAAGTAGAAGTAGGTTTATTATTTCTTTTCCTAAAATGAGTAGGAGAAATTCTATTCCTATAAATACTCTTTATAGAGAGGTTATTGTTATATGTGTTGATTAATAAAAGCTTGTTAGAGAGGTTTTCTCTATTATTTTGCCTACTAGCCTAGTGTTCTTGTGGAACTTAGGTTTTGTGGAAGAATTGTAGTAATTGTGTGTTACAGATTCTGCTTCTACACGCCCACACTGCATCAGATAACCTCCCTTAGTCATCGCCCCGAAGGATTGGCTTCCTTCAAAGAGGGATCAGACGCTGACTCCCTATCAGAAACCAACGAGATGTTTGATGAATACCCAAGCCTAGAATGACAAGACAAGTTGTCATTCGAACCTATATGGATCGACGGGGTACAATCAATTGTCTCTTCACTATCTCTAGAAATCTCTCACCTACAAGCGACGAATGAAAGCTAAGATTCTACTCTACTTCCTAATTGTGCAACTAACAAACAAAAAGGAAGAGGGAAAAGAAAAAGAGAAACCGACGAAGCATACCTAAGAAATAGACGAACGGTAAACCAACAAAGCAAAGGAACCGATGATTGAGCTCTGGGATCGGAATGGAAAATTTTCAAGTAATAGGGACAATAATGACATTGAACTATTTATAGGATGGTCTGGCATGAAAAATGAAGTGTTATGATGTTTGGTTCCACAAGCCAGAGAGCGACACATGTCTCTAGCCCTGTCAAAAGGATACGATTACCCCTATTTATGGCGCATGACATTAAAGCAAGGCATTTATGACAAATCTCTGACCTGTTGGCCATCCCGATGACTCATGGAGGAGGGGGCAGTTGATGGGGATAATTTTCAACCAACTCTCAAAGGAAGTGACTAAAAGGGAAGACCCACCTTGAGAGGGACGGTCGATACCAGAAGGGACGATCAACCCATGAGCCGACGGATCAAGTAATCCTCGATCCTAATGACCCATTCCCTAGGGTTTCCATAGGGCTAACATAGGGCTCACTCACACACATCCTTACATGGAAATTGCTTGCATATCAAGACTGAAGGCCCAATCACGCAATCAGATCTCTTATATATGGAAAGGTAATCCCGAGTATCTCAAGGCCCTTCTCTTTACAAGGAAATTCTCCTGTGCCAAGGGATTCAGGTCAACTCTATACCACTATATAAACCACAAACCTTACCTTTCTTAAGGTACGCAAATTCTCCCTAGCTCTTGCACTCTTGAGTTCTTGGAGATTGTTCTATCACTAACTTAACTTTCAGAGGGTCTTTGGCCGGTATCCCACCAATCCCCTTTGATTGGTTCTTCTCTTTTGTTCTTCAGGTACATCCATTGGCACATGTGTGAACGATCAACTGATGATTTTTATACATCATCATATGTCAATGTTAAACTTTTAATAGCATGCCTACCATGTAATTTTTGCACAACTTATGTTTTATGTGGCATACAGTGTATGCATTTAGTATTTGAAAATGTGGAAGCCACAATTCCTGCTCGACATGATTGGCATGAGTTTTCATGCTGACAGGATGATTTTTGCCTTTTACTTGGTGGGATTTCGTAAACGATTGAACTAGACTTGCTACTCTCATTTTTGATATATAAATATTAACATCTCATTATGTTTTGCAGCCGCTTCTTTAGCTTACCTTATTATAAAGATTTAGTATTGCAACGACTTTTTTGTAATAAGCATTTTTTTAGTACCTATACTACTAATTTTGAAAGAAGGAAACCATATTTCCAATTTAATTGTAAATCTTATTAAACATTCAGATACATACAACGACTTAATTGTTATTGCAACTTTTTTGTTGTAATAAGCATTTTTTTTCTTTTAGTGCCTATACTACTAGTTTGAACAAAGGAAAATATTTTCCCAATTTAATTTCAAGCTATGTTAAACTTCCAGTTACGTACAACTTAGTTGTTATTGCAATGACTTTTTCATTGTAATAAGCCTTTATACTGTTAGTTTTGAATGAAGAAAACTCTATTTCTAATTTAATTGTAAGTCATGTTAAACCTGCAGGTAGGTTGAATTTTATAGGTTAGTAGATGTACATAATGCATTAGGTCTTTCAGTCAATCGATTGTATGATTAACCTGTTTTGGTAAGAAACTCTGAGGCTAAAAGTTGCGTAGATCACTGACCGATGATCCTACCGTTTTAGTCAAATATTTGGAGGCTGAAAGTTACCTAGATCACGAGCCAATGTTTAAGGTGCTGGATCATGGATGATCCTAGAAATCCAATGCTTAAGCCCACTTAGTATGTGATTTTGGCGAATTTGTTTGATCCAAATGATTTGGTATGTGATTTTCTTTATATTGACACCTATTTGTCTCATATGAAATGCTAATTTTTTTAAAATTTATGTAGTTGCATCTAATGATTTTTGAGATTTTGAAACAATATGTGATACATAAATCAAGAACGAATGGCGAAATGAAAGGTATCTATATAAATATATATGGTTCTTTGTCATTGTTAAAACTTTTAATAACAAAATACCCACCATATGTAATTTTTACACAACTTATGTTTTATGTGGCATATGAGTTTTCATGCTGATAAGATGATTTTTACCATTTACTCGGTGGGATTTTGTAAAAAATTGACCTAGACTTGCTACTCTGTTTTTCGACATGTAAATATTTACATCTTATTATGTTTTGTAGCCACTCCTTTAGTTTAAAGAAAATACCTTATTACAACGACTTAGTTGTTTCTATGACTTTTTTTGTTATAATTATCTTTTTATTGTAGTGCCTATACTTCTAGTTTTGAATGAAGGAAACCCTATTTCCAATTTAATTGTAAGCCATGTTAAACTTGAAAATACAACTTAGAGCACTTGTAGCAGTGGTGCTAAAAAGCTAAAAATCTATTTTTAGCACCATTAAAAAGTTATTTGGAGCTGCAGTTATTTAGACTTTAAATGAGGAAGTTGTGATTAAAATGGAACACCCCGTTCTATTAGTCCTACATAGATAGAGGACCAAATGAATAACCGTGTATTCACTATTCATCGGCCAAGATTTGCTTTGGCTATGAGTCCTGGAGGGCTCCACTAACCACTAATTGTTTGAGTGGTTATCTAAAAAAAAATAATAATAATAAAATGAAAGAGCCCCATGTTGATGTTAGTGTATTAGTTACACTTGAACACAACATTATCCTTGTTTCTTTTAACAAGGATATTGTGCAGATCACGTTGGTGTATAAGTACACACAAATTGTTGTTGTTTCCTTCAACAAGGAAACTGTGCAAGTAATAAGCCACACGCAAGTGGCTGTGTGGATTTGTAACATAGTTTACAAAGGAATTGGGTTATAACAATATAGAAAATTATATCAAAATCAAATGTTATAACATGCACAGTAGGTTTTCTTATTATTTATTTTAATTTATAGTAAAACACTATATATTCTTAATTTTGTTTAGACCACATTTTTTCTAATATGACATATATGTAAATTGTAGTGGCAATTTTTTTTTTTAACTGTGATGTTAAAATAGAATTGTGATAATATGAGAAAATTGTGAAATTAGTTTTCTAATTTTCTGTATAATTATGCATATTTTTAATCATTGAATTAATTTATGATGTCTTTTTAACATATTGTGATATGATTAAATTGATATTATATGAATACATTATGTGATGAATATGTGACCAAAGGGTTTATGAGACTCTTTGGCTCATCTCTGTAGTTAGAGATTGTATTGGTAATTTATGCAACATGTATATTTTTATTTGTTGTTATTGTGGATGGATAAGACAATTTTTGAAATTATTTGGTAATATGGCATCCCCAATTTTTTTTTTTTTTTAATTACAAATAGAATCTTTGTAGTAAGGTACTTTAATATGTAATTTTTTTTTGGGCCAATGTTTTTTGGCAATTTTTTGGGCCATTGTTTTTTACAATGTAATTTAAGGCTATGTAATTTAATTTTGGAAGCCATGTAAGGGGATGTGTTTCACGATTACCTATAATTTTCAAATTTTGTTTTAGCATGTTGTATGAAATTACCAATAGGGCTTATAGTGGAGCCCATGCACAATGTGTTGTGCACAAAGATGTATGGACACATGTTATATGTATGATTTTAAGATGTGGATGGTGTGATGTTTTATTCTTCACAAAATTTTATTTAAAATCAATTAGATGTGTTATTCCAATTTACATAGTGAGAGATGATTATGAGCTTAGTGAAATTTTCGATCTCACTATGTAGAAAGGAATATCATGGTGTAGTTGGATTTTTGGAAATAAAATTTAAAAATGGATGTGCTAATCTCAACTTGTGTAATGAATGTAGTGAACATGGTCACTAAGAATGTGGTTGCTGATCTAACTAAGGGAGAGAAACTAGATGGAACCGACTATGATATGTGGCATAGAAAAATTCAATATCTGCTTAATGAACAAGAGGTCCTTGAAACCCTAACCAATGTGATGGTGCGACCTGAAAATGGGAATACTGCCCAACATCGCTGTGACTTAGAGGCCTATGAGTCTTGGGTTAAGAAAAATCGTTGTGCATGCGTTACTATGTTGATTAGCATGCACAATGATCTTATTGGGGAGTTTGAGGACTACCCAAATGCCCAAGAGATGTGGAACTAGCTTAAGATTTCCTATGGAGGGACTTTAGCAACTAGGTTGCGAGCTCCTACTTTGAAGTTTGAGCAATATGTTATGGATTCAAAGCATAGCATGGCTGAACATCTAAGGACAATGTCTGCATTGATCCGTGACCTAAAGGCTGCTGGCAATAATCTCTCTAATGAACAATAGGTCACAATGGTGATACGTTCACTGCTTGAACCTACTTGGGGGAAAATGAAGCTTGTTTTGACACATAGTGAGAATATCAAGACTTTTGCTGATATTTCTCGTCATCTCGAGCTTGAGGCAGAGTGCATAGGGGTGTACCAAACACCCTCCTTGTCGCCCAATTTGGGTAGCGGAAGGCATTCAGGCCTAAATACAAAGGACAAGGGAGGAATGCCAAAGGAGCTGGTAACCTTGGGCCTAAAGAAGGCAAGATAGCAAAGTGCCAAAAGGGCAAGCGTGCTAAGAAGGAAAAGGCAAAGATCAAGTGCTACAACTGTGGTAAGAACGGTCACTTCGCTCGTGAGTCCACTGAGCCGAAGAAGGTATCCTTTCTTAACAACTCTGCTATTACTTATGTTTGTACACATGTTTTTGTTGCTCATACTATTCTTGGGTGGATTGTAGATTCAGGAGCAACCAAACATATAGCCGGAGATAGAGTTGGGTGTGTGAATTACAAAAAGATACCAACAGGCACACAATACGTTATTTTGGGTAATGGAGCTCAAGAAGAAGTCATAGGAGTTGGAACCTACTAGCTTAAATTGCGTTTGAGATGTACGTTACTTCTTCATGATGTGCTTCATGCACCTGGTGTCCAATGTAATCTATTTTCAGTACTTACTATGCTTAGACTTAGATTTAGTTTCTGTTTCGATGGTCCTCAGTTGGACTTTTATTTAAATAAAACCTTGTATGGACATGCTTATTTATCTAATAATTTCTTTATGTTGGATTTAGATGATTCCTCTTTTTCTTTTATTGCTAATATTGATGATGTTTCTGATTCTGTAATGTGGCATGCTAGACTTGGACACATAGGAAAAGATAGATTGGATAGACTAGCTAGAGAAGGCATATTGGGGTCTATCACTAATGTAAGCCTACCTATGTGTGAACCTTGTCTAGCTAGAAAGGCCTGTAGGAAGCCTTTTGGTAAGGCTCCAAGGGCAACTCATCCTTTGGAATTAGTCCATTCGGACATATGTGGACCTATGAATGTTAAGGCATGCCATGGTGCCTCTTATTTTCTCACATTTATAGATGACTATTCAAGTTTCAGTTATGTCTATCTAATCTCTCATCGCTTTGACGCATTAGATTGCTTTAAGTGCTTTGTGGCAGAGCTTGAGAATCAAAAAGAAAGGAACCTAAAGGTTTTTGAACTGATAGGGGTCTCAAATATTTGTCTAAACAGTTTTAGGAACTATGTGAGGAAAAAGGGATACATAGGCAATTGACAATTCCTGGTACTCCACAACAAAATGGTGTTGCAGAGAGAAGGAATTGTACTCTATTAAAGATGGTTAGATCGATGATGGCACAAGCTAACCTTCCAATTTCGTTTTGGGGGGATGCATTGTTGACAGCTACCTACATCCTTAACCGTGTGCCTTCTAAGTCAATTCCCACAACACCATATGAGTTATGGACTGGTGCAAAACCCAATTTGGAGAACTTACGGCCTTGGGGTTATGCAGGTTTTGTTCACAGTACTTCCCATAAGTATGGGAAATTGGGCCCTAGAGCAAGTAAGAAAATCCTTATAAGATATTCAGAAAGCTCAAAAGGGTATGTAATGTATGGTGAACATTCTGATGGTGGAATGACTGAGATAGAGTCTCATGATGTCAACTTCATTGAAGATGATTTTCCAAGCATTAGTGAAGCAAAACAAGATCTTCAGCTTTATGAGCTGCAAGAACTTGACGGTATCATACCATCTTTGGGCGAGGGTGGAGAATCACAACTTCATCCGGAAATTGCCAAAGATAGTGGGAGTGATTTGGCTCCTAGTGGGAGCAAACCGCTAGATAGTGACACACAAGGATCCATGGTACATAAAAGTGAATGTGGAACTATTCCCCGTCGTCATTTTGAGATTGAGGGGGAATCTTTTATACGTGATTCACTGGACCTTAATGAGCCTACTTCCTATGAGGAAGCATTAGCTTCACCTGCTTCACATGAATGGATAGTTGCTATGAGGAATGAGATGGATTCTATGGCAAAGAATTAAGTTTGGGAGTTGGTTGACCTTCCGCCTGGGTGCATGACCATTGGAAACAAGTGGGTCTTAAAAATAAAGCACAAGGTAGATGGATCAATTGACAAATATAAGGCTCGTCTCGTGGCGAAGGGCTATACCTAAAGAGAAAGGATAGGCTATGAAGAGACTTTCTCCCCAGTAGTGAGATTTGTCTCTATTCACCTTATTCTAGCTATTGTTGCACATTTGGATTTGGAATTCTTCCAAATGGATGTAAAGAATGCATTTCTAAATGGAGAACTAGATGAAGAGATCTATATGGATCAACCTATTGGCTTTGAGGTCAAGGAACAAGGGCGCAAAGTGTGCCGCCTTAAGTGTTCCATTTATGGCCTAAAGCAAACATCTAGAAAATGGTATTTCAAATTTCATAAAGCTATTATTTCAATTAGTTTCAAAATGATGGAAGAAGACTATTGTGTGTATGTTAAACGATCAGGAAAGAGTTTACTTATCCTGTCTTTGTATGTGGACGACATTTTGTTAGCTGGAAATGATATGAAGATGATTGTCACCACCAAAAGGTGGTTAGCCTCTATTTTTGAAATGAAGGACATGGGAGAGGCTAATTATGTGCTTGGAGTTAAGATCTTCAGGGATCCCTCAAAGAAGCTTCTTGGTTTGTCTCAAGAAACTTACATAAAGATGATCTTAGAGTGATTCCGTATGCATAATTCTAAACCTATAGACACTCCAATTGAGAAGGGACATACATTAAGCCTTGAAGATTGCCCTAAATTAGAAAAGGAAAAGAGAGAAATGGCAAGAGTTCCCTATGCAAGTGCAGTTGGAAGTTTGATGTATGCTATGTTGTGTACTCGACCAGACATCTGTTTTGCAGTTGGTATGGTTAGTCATTATCAAAGTAATCCAGGACCTATTCATTGGCAAGCAGTTAAAAGGATTTTTCAATACCTCCGTGGGACATCGGATCTCATTCTTTGCTATTAGGGTGGAGATTTGAGATTAAGAGGTTATTTTGATGTTGACTGGGCCAGTGATAGAGATGAGCGCAAGTCCACTACAGGTTATGCATTTCTACTTAGTGGTGCAACTATCTCTTGGTGCAGTAAGAAATAGTCTTGCATTGCTTTATCCATAATGGAGTTTGAGTATGTTGCTTGTTCAGCAGCAGCACAAGAAGCTATTTGGTTAAAGAGATTTTTCTAAAGCCTAAGGGTGACATATCTTGCAGATGAAGCTGTAAAGATGTATTGTGATAGTATGGCAGCCTTGGCTCATTCTAAAGATCCTTAGTATCATAGCAAAAGCAAACACATACAGACTCGTTATAACTACATTCGTCTTACTATTACACAAGGAAAGGTGATCCTCCAACATATCTCTACTAGCAAGATGGTGGCTGATCCACTTACTAAAGCCATTGCTAGAGATGCCTTTCATGCTTATGTTAGGAGTTTGGGACTTTGTAGGATTTGATATGTTTTTGGATACCTTATGGACATTTATGTTTATTCATACTTTATGCAATAATGATGTTATTCATTTTGATTCATCTTGTGATGTGATTGATATTGCATACTGAGCACACATTATTTGAGAATATGTCACTAGGCTTAGAACGGTCTACTCACATAGACGATCACCCTAGCACTTGAGTAGCGAGCAGGATTAGACATAGTGATCACTTTGTTTTTTTGTAAATCAAGTAAGTGATCATCTTGACGCTTAGGGAGGTGTGCAAGATAATATAATGAATGTCGCCTTAGCTAGGCTAAGATGAGACTTATGGGAGTCGCACTTGAAGTTTATCCACAACTTCATGAAACTTGAATAAAGCCAAATGTGAGATCTTGGACAGGAACTTGATGTGTAACTGTGCTGAGAAACTCAAGTTGGTTGCCTTTGTGGCAATTGGACTAAGATTTGTACAATGTTTAAGTGTGACAAGCCCAGTTGAGTGGGAGCTCCACTGTAGCATACAAATTATATTGTATGTGCTACAGCCGACCAATTAAGGGAGTGATTGGATAGATCCCTACTCTGTCATTATGTGAGCCCTAGTTGACCATTATATGGTCCATTCTATGCCATTTTTTCGATCTAGAACTATGTCATGAAATGAATGTTTGATGTCGCTACTTTAGCATGTCATCTCAGGGCCATGATATATATGGTCTCGCGGAGCATGTCTAGGAAAGCGATCAAGTATGAATGAATTGACATGAGTGTTTAGGGAAGATTATTTAGAACACACCATTTGTTTTATGGCTCATAGCCCAGGCGATTATGAGGAATTTGTTTTTCAACATAATCATGAGCATATTATATGGTATAAGATCAAGTGTTGCTTTAAGTTTTGAACTCATGAAGGATTAAAGAAACTTGATCGGGTGTGATCAAATAATCTGGAGCATAGACGAGATATTATGAGTGATGTACTATGTTAGTTTAGATGGTGACTTAATATAGTACTCCTACCCTACACCTTCTCGTCTAGGTCGCACACTCCATTTTTCTGTATAAAGAGAGGATTGGACAAGAGATTGAGAGGAGCCAATTTTGATTGTAGTACCAGTGTGGACAAGTGGGAGATGTTAGAAATTGGGCTAATTTTGACCCAACCCATAAACCATGGCCCATGAATCGTCCACATGGGTTATTTGATAAGTAAGTTTAAATTTAAACTAACCAATATTGGTATGAGTTATCAATATCAGTAGTGGAGTAATTTAAACTTAACAAATATTGATATAAGTTATTGATGGTTTTTAGACCCCTTAAACAATTGATTAAACCTAGGTAATTAACTAAGTTGTTACTTAGTTCAATTAAACAAGTCTAGGTTATCACAATATAAAAGATCAAATCATGCAAAGCAGCGGAAAATAAATAACACAAGATATGATCACCCAGGAAAACAAACCGGTAAAAACCTGGGGAGGATTTAACTTAGCTATCCTCAAGGTAAACTTGAATCCACTATCTTGAAAGAATCGAAGTTCATACAATAAGACTTACAAACCCCCACGCTCGACTACTTATTGCTATCAACCAGTAAAACTTACTAACACGACCACGTGCAAGTTCCGAATCCATGGACTCCTTCTTTCTTGGATTCACCACCAGATACAAGCACACCCGCTTGTGTTTTCTTTAAGCTTCAATGGCAGCAACTAAATTGATCATCAAGGTGTAGATAAATCTTCTCCTTGAAAACCCTAAGTTTATGTAAAGGAAAGCTCCTTTAGATCTTACAAGAGATTTACACAAACCGCAATTATGAGCAACACTAAAACGTGGCTAGGGTTTGCCTTTTATACTTAGGACAAATAAGAAACCCTAAAAACGTTTTAAAACACTTAGGGCTAAGTTGGACAAATCTGCAGAAAAACATTCTGCCCGAGCTTCGATCGATCGAGCCAGGCCGAAAGGCACAGTCCTTTCCTGCTTTAACTCGATTCCAACTTTACATAGACGCACAACTTTGAGCTAGACTTAAACACTTCTAAACACATTGTTTTGATCATGGTTTGCCAACAATACAAATTAGAGTTCTAAATACATAAAATCCTAAACTTTAGAACCTAACAGTTATCAATATTAGTAGTAGAGTAATTTAAATTTAACAGATGAGATCTTTTAGGGATCACATATATCTGATAGTAAGTGAATCTCTACTAATATTTAAAATATTCCTACATCAGTCAGATCAAGGTGAGATATAGTGAGTGAACATACGTATAGTTTTTGAGTGCTCTCTCAGCCATCTCTTTGGGACACCATCCACTGTTCTCTAGAATTTGGAGCGCAGAAATTAGGATAGACTCTAGTAGCCTCTCCTGCGACTTGGAGGAGTTCCACAAAGGAGATCGTGAGGAGTTTGTAAAGCAAGTAAAGAACAAGATCCGGCAATTTGGTGTTTTGTTCCACCAAAGGTATGTATCTATATGACCTCTAGTAAAGTATATAACTTTTCAACATAGCATTTATCCTACCTTTGATGAGAATGCTCTTAATTACTTGTTTTACTGTTTTTTTGTCAAAAAAAAGAAAAGAAAATAGAATTCTCTCTCTCTCTCTCTCTCTCTCTCTCTCTCTCTCTCTCTCTCTCTCTCTCTCTCTCTCTCTCTCTCTCTCTCTCTCTCTCTCTGATTGATGCCAAATATCCTCCAAAAGTAGTCTCACTTTCCAACAAGGAACTTAAATTCTCTTGCACGAATTCAACACTTTCTTGACGGTAATGGATTATAGGGAAAAATCAAAGCAATGCATAACATTAGCACCGCACAAGTATACTCTGCCTGCCAGCCGTTGGATCATCAAGAAAACATGACAATGATATGGAATTTCTACCACTACTTATATCCCTGGAGCTTATATGAAGTTCATAAGCCCAACTATCTGTTTAAATCTGTTAGATTCAATGGCTGTGATCGATTAAATTATAGTACAAAACGGTACACATTCAATACCTGATTAGCTTCGAAGATTTTTTCTTTCTTTCTTTTTTTGTTTTTTTTTTTTGTTTTTTTGTTTTTTTTTTTTTTTGTTTTTTTGTTTTTGATTTTTTTTTTTTTAGTAAAAGATTGAAACTTCATAGATGCTTTCTTCCTTTTCTTTTAGTAAAAGTTATCTTATTTCTCAAAAAAAAACTTTCTAAGGGTTCAATCAACAGCCAGTAATAATTTGCACTAATGGCCTTGAACTTTACGTTATTTCCATTACTATATAGACTTGAACTTTGTAAAGTCTCTATCATAGGTACCATATAGTAAATTATAACAATTACAAGAGGAATACTTTGTAGCTTCTAATTGCACAAATGACCTCCTTCAATTCAAAGCTTCTTCGTCTCCACTTTCTTCTTCTTCCTCCTCCCAAGCACAGCATCAAGCGCAAAAAATTGCAAAAAGCTCATATTGCGATGGCTTCAGACCACCGCAGGTTAAATTCCCTTTTCAACTAAATACTACCTCTCAAGAAAAATGCTGTGGCTATCCGGGATTCAGTCTCTCATGCAACAACCAAAGCCAAACAATTCTCACTCTCCCTTATTCTGGGGACTTTGTTGTTGATGTAGGACACAATTTACTATTTAATTATTGTAATTTATTATTTTTGGTATTTTTATGTAAAAAACGTTATTTTAGGTTTAGGTGATTTATTTCCTTGTTTTTAGGTGCATTTAATGCTTTTTAGCTCAAATTTGGTTCCTGTTATGATTAGGTATCAATTAGGAGTTATTTTATATTATATTTTCTTGTCTGTCAAGTTTTAAGGAGCCCTTAAATAGGCTCCTAAGCCTGTAAACGTTTTTTCAGAGACTATTATCAATAAACACAGATGTTTTGTCAAATTTTCTTCTGGTGGATTCCAGTTTATTTCTCCTTGTGGATTCAGGGAAACCCCTCGTGGATTCGAGGTTTACTACCAGGAACTAACAGTTTAGTTTCTGTTCCATCAAGAGAGCATCGTGTGTGCTTTCTCTAGGCTTCCGCTACATCAATTGTTCTAGAAATCGATAACTGGAACCAAGTAATGATTATCGATGACCCAGATAGCTGCCTTCCCAGACGGTTTCTGAACCAACACTTCACTCTTATGGACTCTCCTTATCACTTATCAGACATCAATGTGAATATCACCTTGTACAACTACTCCAACGACCCTATTTATGATTATGGATGGTATCCCTACCTTAGAGGCGACAACTTTACGTTCTCCTGGACGGCTATGGGGCAATGTCGAGAAATAATAACTGCACCACTTTTTGATGGGGTCTATTTGAGTTGGAGCATGACTGAACTGGAATGCTTTACTTCAAGCACTGGTATGTTTACTTACTTCATCAAATTTAATTTTGCTAGGCATACAATAATATAGGGAAACATACTATATAAGCGTTCTAACTCGGGTTGAAGGATGAGATCTTCACTGCATGGTTTTGTCTTGTCTCATGCATCCCTACTCTGCCCATATGATGGGAAAACTTCCTTGCCCCATCCCCTTGAGATCCTGTGGGCACCACCCCATAAAATTCTAATTTGCTTCACAATTATTACAATTTTTTTAATAAAACATGATTTATTAATATAAATATACTTGAAATTACAACTAAATTTATCCCATCAGATCAAACTAATTTTTAGCAAGAACTTAATAATATTATCTAAGTGTTTAACAAAATAATATCGCAACAAAAAACAGAAATCTTAATATCCATGCATTTAAATAAGCCAATATTGAATTGTTTGTTTAAATATTAAAGATTTAGGTACAAAAAATTTACAATTATAGTCCTTATCAACGCAAGGCAGGGTAGGGTAGGGCAATGCCGGGCTAAAATGTCTAGACCCTGCCCCATGATGGGGGCTAAAATCTCACCCTATCCCCACCCCACCGCCTATTTGAGGTGAGGAAAATTCATGCGGAGCGAAGCAGGAAGAGGTGAGTTAATGCAAGGTGGGAAAAGATTGTCATCCCTAGACTTTGATCTGCCAACACTTAAAAATATTTTCCTACCAATTACAACAGATAATCATACATTTTGATAAAAACATGATGCTTACCTCTCTAAACAACCCAAGCACATGTTGTCACTCTCTTGGCTTTTGCAGACAGCTACAATATCATAAAATAGTTTTGATTGCCAATTAGGTTGTGATATGCCTTATTTATAAACGTTGTTTACACAAAGTGGAGGAAAAATGAAACAGTTGTGAATTGACTCACACAAACGTTGGTTTACTTCAAGGGAAGACCAATCCTCCAATAGCAGTGCCTGCTAAGTTTGGGAAAAAATAATTATTAGCTTTATTAACTTCATCAATCGTATTATCTCTAAAAAAACAAACTTCACCAACAGTCATACATATGATCTTATAAATATGATTGACGAAAAGCTCCTTACCACACTAATATGATAAATCCTACCCTGGAGCAATAACAATCCCATACTACAATCAAAACTTACCCTATCCTAAGCATATTAAGATAACAATCCAATCTTTGTTTATATAACAATTATAATGACAATGTAGCAATCCAAACTCTTTCAGCAGTCCAGCGTCAACCATATCATGGGGACTTTGAGATGTACTAGAGAAAGCCTTTGAAAGAAAGGGCAAAAAGCATCTAGAACTAATAGTTTCGATTACCGACAAGAATGTGTGGGCTTCGTGCAAGAGTATTAAAGTTCTTGCTTGGGAAATGAGACCACTTGTAGAAGATACTTGGCACTGAAGAAAGAGATTGAGAAAGCTATTTTCCGTTGTGTGGATAAGGAAGCCTCAATACCTTGGCAATGGAACTTTATACGAACAATTCCCAGTCTTGTTCAAGGTTAACTCTTGCTTGGAAAGTGAGACTAGTAGAGGATATTTGGCACCGATGAGAAAAACCAAGACTATTTTCCGTTGTGTGGATAAAAAAGTAATTAAGGAAGCCTTAAACCTTGGCAATAGAAGCTTATATGAACATTTTTTGTTCTTGTACAAGGTTAATTTTTTTTTCCCTATTTCCCAAAAATGAAATGTTTTAAAAATTTCTCATGGTTAGTTGATATTAAAACTCAAAATTACATTTGTCTTTAATCAATTTGCATTTTACTGTTTTACATATGCAATATAACCTACATGTGCTTTAGCATTTGTATTGTATGAAATTGATGACTTACTTTATTTCCTTAAGGTAAGTGGGTTAAGGGGATTCAAACCCATGTCCTTTTCATGAGTGGGATAACAATATCATTAAACTATAAATTTTTTTGCTAAATTACTATTAATATTCTAATTTATAAATTGTTTTCCTGATATTTTTGTCAATGACTAAATTATTGTAATTCTTTGTTCTTTTAGGTCTTTCAAGAAGTGCCAAGTATGGTATGGCCCTAGGTGTGGGAATAGCTGGATTATTGTGCTTAATTTGGCTCACATATTACGAATATAAACGAGTTACGGTTGACAGCGAGAGACCCCAACCCAACACACAACTTTCTACCTCAACTGTCACACATCAGACAACCATTGTAATGGGCCTCGACAGGGCCACAATAGAATCATATCCATAAACTTTGCTTGGTAAGAGTCCAGAATTACCCAATTCTAACGATAACAGTTGTCCCATATGTTTGACTGAGTACCAACCTAAGGAGACATTAAGGACCATACCGAAGTGTAACCACTATTTCCATGCTAATTGCATAGATAAGTGGCTAAAAATTAATGCGGCATGCCCTATTTGCCGTAATTCACATGATTAGTTTCCTCTAACTACCTCTTCATCATTATTATCATTGTCATCATCATTGTTTTTATTATTATCATAAACTATTTTGTTTTCATTGTGTGTAATATGTTTGATTTGGATTGATGGATTGATTGTTCTATACTATAAATGTGTAAATTATTTTTCTGAACAAATAAATAAATATATATATATATATATATATATATATATATACACACATATTTTTATGATATCACTATTAACTCAAATTGGAATACTCGTAAAAGAAATAGAATTGAGTAAGTAGCTAGACTTATTTTGGATGAATTGGATTTACCGTATAACCATGGTGTAGTTGCAATGTTCCCCCTTAAACTACAAAACTAAGTGATATTCCTCACTATTTGTTCAAAAAAAAAAAGTGATATTCCTCACTAAGTATTGATAATAAGAAGAATATCAATCAAATTTCATGGAAAAAAAATTAAGATTCTTTTAAACGTTTTATATTTTGAAATTTTTTTACTTTTAATTTTGAAGATTTTTTTTTTTTTTTAATTGACAAGGGGTAAATTGTTTACTATTAATAGTTAAAGCGAGAGATGCTCTGTTTTGAAGTTTAGGGGATATTGCAATTGTGTTGTAATTAAGTGGGAGAAATGAAATTAATCCTTATTTTTTATTATTTGTATCCATTTGCCTTGTTATATATACTTTTTTTTTCCCGATATGGTGGGTTCAGTAGATTTGTTTTTACCTACGTTAATAAAATTTTAATTTTACGTTGATCTGATCCTTCATTTGATATATGATTCCATTATCCTATTTTACAAATTGGTTTTCTTGTTTTAAGTTCAAACAATAAAAATTGATTCACTTTCTTTCCTTATAAAATGGTCAAAAGTAATAAGAAAGAGAGATGCAGGTAAGGTTGTCCACGTGATCTACGGCTGACTTTATAGCCATAGAACTCACTCATTTTGGCTTTGTGTTGGTTCAAATCTTGAACTTGGATAAGGTATGCCATGAGATTTAATTTTTACCATAGTATGCGATTAAATGGACAACAACTTAGAACATAGATTTTGAGTTGTTCAAAATGGTCTTGACACTACCACGCATCCTTGGTGGGGTGGTTACTCCACAAGTATAAGTGCTTGTGGAGTGTGAGGGATAAGGGGGTTCAAGTTTATAGGAAGGAGTTTCACACACATATATACTTAGATTATGTTAAAGTAAAAATTTTATATTGTATAAAAAAAAAAAAAAAAAAAATGGTCTTGACGAATGACGACCATAAAAATTTTCTTAGTTTAGCTTAAATTATGGTTCAATGTGTAGTAGCATTAGCATGTCATTAGATCACGATTCATATGACTTGAGGGGTGAAAATATATAAATATATATAGGTTCTTGTGGGGTGTAGGCAAGGGTCAAGGTTCAAGTGTTTTGGAAGAGTTTCATAGACATATACTTACATTAGACTAGAGTATGATTTAATTTCTATCTTAAATAAAATAAAAAAATAAAAAAAATAAACTGAAAAATAAATGTTCATTCAAGATACCCAAAGCGATCTATTTGATGATAGAGTTTACGAAAAAGATGAGGGTTTCATTTAAATATCTATTAAAAATTTTTTAAATATCATCTCAGGATGTGAAGGAAATTTGTTTATAACATAATTTGGGATGTTCATCTTAAATATCAAGTGATGTTGCCAAGAACTTTGTTGCTCAATTGGTATTTTTTGGTGTTTCCAATTGAAACATTTAAAATTCAAATTCTCCCTCTCCCATTTTTTTTTTAACTTTTAACCATGAATTAAAAAAAAAAAAAAAGAAAAAAAAAAAAAAAAAAAAGACAACGAATGTCTGGATAACAAGACCAAAGTCTTCTTCTAAGTGTGGTGTAATTCTAATATGATTTAAATATATCAATTTGGCCTAAAAACGGTGAGAGCTTCTATAAGAGATTCTTACCTTAGTGAGCCTCCATGTAGTTTACACTAAAAATACACGAACAATATAAATATAATTTCAAGGTACACTCATTCTAATATCCCTTTGATAACTTAAATTATATTATTCTACACATTAATTTATTAATACTTTGCCTACCTGCCGTTGGATAATCAAAAAACCATTACAAAATAAAATAGTTAATTTTCATAGATTTTTTTTTTCTAGGCTTTTCTCAATAAATTCAGTAGTAATAATAAGGAAAAAATTATTTAAATATTTGTCATTTTCATTAAAAACACCAAGAAATTGATTTACAAGACTTTTACCAAAGCAATTTTTAATTTTATCACTTCTATATCCAATAGCCTATATGAAGTTCATAAGCCCAATTCTGGTCAAATCTGGCATATAATATATATCGCAATGATCGGTTTAATTACATTAATAACGGTACACATCCAATGCATTTATTTATATTATTGACTTTGGATCCAAAAAAAAAAAAAAAAATTTATATTATTGACTTCAAAGATTCTTTGTACCCTTTACATGGTAAAACTTATGTACAGTACTTTAGTTGTTATTTTTTAGGTTCTCCTCTTAAAATTTTACTATGTGACTACTTAATTTAAAAAATACACTTTCATCAATGAAAAAAAAGTCACATGGTAGATTCTTAAGAGGAACCTAAAAAACAGCATCTAAGTACTGTACTTAAGTCTAGTTACTTTACAAACGTTGGTTCCTATCTAGTGGTCCACTCAACAACCAGTAGTTATTGGTAACGTAATTGTTTTGTGTTTCAACTTTCAAGTTTCCACCATTACAGTTGTGCCACGAGACCAGAATAAAACATTAAAAAAGAAAAGAAAAAACAATGTTCCCATTAAATCAAAGTTAATGGTCAATACAGAAATTTCAGCTTAATTATATGACTTTGAATGTAAAATTCCTCTATCCCATGAACCTGTTAGGTAGCATTAACATGTCAAATTATGACCTAATTACTTTCTATCCTCCCCAATTGCACAAATGGCCTCCTTTCAAATCTTCTTTATCTCCACTTTCTTCTTCGTCCTTAACACAGCATCAAGTGCCAAAATATGCAAAACAACATATTGCGATGATCTTATCAGATTTCCGTGGGTTAAATTCCCTTTTCAACTCAATACTACCTCTCAAAACAAACGCTGTGGCTATCGGGGATTCAATCTTTCATGCAACAGAAGCCAAACAATTCTCACTCTCCCTCATTCCGGGGACTTCGTTGTGCAAGGTATCAGTTACTCAGAGCAATCGATGAATATTGAAGACCCAGATAGCTGTTTTCCCAGACGATTCCTGACCCAAAACTTCACTCTTTCCGGCTCTCCTTTCCAGCTATCAGAGACTTCAAAGAATTATACCTACTACAACTGCTCCAAGGAGAAGAGTTATGAGTATGCAGCACCGGTTTCTTGCCTTAGCGGCGACAACTTTACAGTCTTGGTGACTTTTAACCCTGAATCGGAGCTACAGCAGCAGTGTCAGGAAATAATGTATGCACCAATTGACGAGGTTGAATTGAGTTGGTTCGAGCCAGGTTGCGGAGTTTGTGTACGGGGTAGTCAAGAATGTGCGCTCATGAGTGATGATAGCCTGGAAGTTGGATGCTTTGATGTGGCCACTGCTACTCCAAGCAACGGTATGTTTACTTCATTTCTTCATCAAAACTTATTGTTTTTTTTCCCTTTCTGATTTCTGTTAATGGTTGATTCACCAAAAACGAAATATATATGTTGACAAAACATTAACAAAATGATTCACTATTTAGCTCCACAAATGGGATTTGGCTTCATTTTGATATATAGAATCCGTTTGGATTGAACTTATTTTTGCTAAAACTAAAAATACTGTAACAAAATAATTTTTAAATGTGTGAATAGTATCGTGAGACCCATTTTTAATGAAAAAGTTACTGAAAAGTAAAATTTGTGGGTCCATGAACAGTGCATGTCAAATAGTGCGGCTGAAAAAAAAAAAAAAAAAAAAACCGCAGCCCAGGATTCAGCAGAAAACGCTGAATCTAAACGGGCACATAATTAATGTTTACAACATTATTTTTTGTACATCCCAAACATGTACAAACAGCTGGCCAAAATATATTCATGTATGATCTAATAGCTTTTGCAGCAGAGCAGAAACTTTATGTAATATGGTTTTATGAACATAATGGAAGAAGACATGAAGTCCTGCATTCCTTAGCTTCCAAATTGTGTTATCTAATTCTAGAATAATTGCATCTCATAATTAATCAAAAACCACTCTAAATAACCCCGTCTCTGTTGACTCCCAAGGGTTTTGCAGACTGCTTCAATATTATAAAACAGTTCTGATAGCCAGTTAGGATGTGAAGTCTTATATATGATAAACAACCACGGAGAGAGTGATCATACATGGGATCCTTACCGTAGAATTAGTCAATACCTTTAGGACAAAATTTATGTACAGTACCTTAAATGCTGTTTTTTAGTTTTTTCTTTTAAAATTCAGTCAAGTGATTATTTAACTAAAAAATACAGTTCCATCTCATGAGAAAAAATCCAAATCACAGAATCTTAAAAAGAGAACCTAAAGAACAGTACCTAAGTCTTGCTCATACCTTTATTTGGCTTCTGGCTCAAACTCGGAAAATCTTCCTACTATTATAATTATTCCTTAATTAATTTATTCATTATACCAACAAAATATTTGACTTCTACAAGTTGCAATAATGTCCATTATGCATTGAAATTGACCTTGAATGTTAGAAAATTACAAGTGAAATCCATTTATTTGCAATTTGACAAGTTCTCTTTCCACTATTTTATTAAAAGATACTGAATTGTGCCTTTTTGTAAGTTTACCGTAGTATATGAGTATCGTATTTTACTAATTATATCTCACAATTTTTTTTTGGATACAAGATAGAATTTCTACTCTAGCCTAATCTAAGTGTATATGTGTGTGAAACTCTCTCCTGAAAACTTGAACCCCGGCCTTTGTCCCCCACACCCCACAAGTATTTATACTTGTGGAGTGACTACCGAACCAAAGGTGCGCAGTGGCTAAATCTCACAATTGAATAGTTTTTTTTTTTTTTTTTGAGAAAGAAACTGATGGATTTTATTAATAAAATTCAACTACATCCAATTGTAAAATTGAACCAATATGAGATGGGACATCTTCTATCCATACTTGAAAATTTGGTATGCATAATGCATTTTTAGCCAGCTTATGAGCAACTCCATTGTCGTTTCTCTTAATGTGAGAATACAACAATCCTTCTTTACGAACATGTGAAAACCTAATACAATGAAATAAATTTGCAAAACATTTAACATCACGACTAAGTAAACCAAAGGATTCCAAAGACTGCGAATTTGCATTCAAAGCGTTTATTGCAATCTCTGAAACTCCCTCTAGGGTGACATCTTCCAAACTCAGATCAGCATCAAACCGTAAAGCCTTCGATATAACCAAGTTTCAAGCTCTATAACAGTTAGGGGGAGAGGGATGATTCCGACCATGTGTACCAAGCCTTTTCCTTGGCATTCTCGGATGATCACTCTAATCCCTGCCCTATCTTCTTCTTGAAACATTGTATCGATAAATTTGTGCTCGAACCTTCCACAATTACATCAATAGTCGATCTCCAAAACAACACTAATCCACCTCCCATATCCAAAACAACATCCACAGAATTTTGTTCCCGGAAAATCGCATCATTAGAGTTCACCTTCAGGATTAGCCATGGAGGAGGTTTCCAAATGGCACAGTGTGGAGGCTGATTGGACTGATCTAGTTCATTACCCTTCATTGTTGTTGTTGCGCTTTTTTCCTTGTCTGGAATATTGACCATATTAAACACTTGCCGTTGAGATTGCTAGGAATTAGAGTTAATAGGAGCAATAATTGGTGAGATGTCATCATTCCCCGCATTTAATTCCATATCAATGCCCTTAGGACAGCTTAAAATCCCATTAATTGTGGGAGATAATGGCAGCGAAAAGTCCGGGCTACCATGATTAGTGAGATTCGTATCACTCCAACCGTTACTCATTGAATGCTTGTCCCCTCCCTGCCAGTAACGTTCAGCTCCAATTGGTTCACCGGTTGGCTCATGCACCGGCTCGGAAAGCTTCTCGGTTTGGTTCTGCTGAGTTGGTGGCTTCTCTTCCCTTGACTGAGAAGCTTGTCCGGCTTTGTTGTTCATCTTTCTCATAGAAAAGAATCCCGGCACCGTAATTGATTTCTTCTTCGAAACCACAAATGGAGGCACACGTAAATTGGGACCAAACTCCATAGAGATTGCCGGAGAGTCCAAAACATTACCTTGAAATCTGTTTCCCAAACCCCCTGAAGAAAAACCCACAAGCCTAGCAATACACTTGGTATTCCTAGGGACCTAACACCACCTTCAGATGAAGGGACCAACCAATTCTACAGTGCAAGAGAGTTTAGAGGTACACACTAAACTCTCGGGCAGCAGAGAAACTACACTTGCCCCTCTGTTTCTTTGGTCTTGAAACAGAGGAGCTTCTCACAATTGAATAGTTGATAAACCATAAGGTGTTCGTAATTTAATCTAGTGTATGTATTTGTTCCATTAATTACACCCACTTATTAGCTTAAGTCCATTATCTCATTAATGAAGTGAATCATCGTATATATCATTTAATAGTATAACAATTAACAAGTATAGGATTTAGTTGAAGATATTATTTTAATATCCACAGCCTAGACCAATATGGTTCATCAACTGTTGGCATGATTTTTTTTTTATGTTATTCGACCAACAAAATATGAAATTCTTATACTGAAGAACTTGATTCTCCCATACGGGATCTTTGAGTTTTAGGGATTGAAAATTCTTATGGAAACTCAAAATTAATGAACGTTTAAAATTCACACTATGCAAACATACTAAGGAAATTTTCCCAACAAAGGCCATCATTTGTAGAATATGTCATGTTGATGATCTACGTCCTCGATTCCAAGGTCCAAGCTAGCCCGGAAACCTATGTGTATGTCTCACTGCCTTTTTTTTCTTCTTCTTTTTCATCCTTTTTTATTTTTATTTTTATTTTTTATTTTAATCTTCTTTTGCCATAATCACTTGTTGAACTCTTCTGGCATGTAAACAATTAAACAGCTGTATGAGCTTTCGCATTTATATGATATTGGATTCATGATTTAATAGTTTTTCTTTTCTTCCTTATAATAAGTGGGTAAGAGGGATTCAAAACTGAGTTTTTTCTATGACTGAGATCGAATAGTATCACTAAACCACAAGACTCTTAGCTAAATTAAAATTGATAAATTGCTTTTTGATAATTTTGCCACTGACTAAATAATTGTAATTCTTTTCTCTTTTAGGTAGTCTAAGGAGTGTCAAGTATGGCTTAACCATAGGCATAGGAATACCTGGACTATTGTGCTTCATTGGGCTCACATGTTGCCTATGTAATCGAGTTAGGCTTAACAGCCAGAGCCCTAATACACAACTTTCTACCTCAACTGTTCCGCAGCAAGCTGCCTTTGTAATGGGTCTCGATGGGCGCATAATAGAATCATACCCAAAGACTTTTCTTGGTGAGAGTCGAGAATTACCCAACCCTAACGACAACACTTGCTCTATATGTTTGTCCGAGTACCAACCTAAGGAGATACTAAGGACTATACCAGAGTGTAATCATTATTTTCATGCTAATTGCATAGATGAATGGCTAAAAATTAATGCGACATGTCCTATTTGTCGGAATTCACCCAATTAGTTTACTCTAGCTACCTCTTCATCATCTCGTTGTCACCGTTTTTATTATTATCATAGACTATTTTTTCCCCCATTGTATATAATTTGATTTATTTGGATTGTGGAATTGGTTTTTCTATATAAATGTAAAGTGTTTTTTTTTGGAGGAATAAATATATTTGTTTCTATCGTATGAATAATAAACCAGAAGATTTGGAGTACTAGTAAAAGACAGAATCAATTAGAGTAGATTTACTTGTTTATTTTCATTATGGATAAATTGTATTTCCTCCTTGGTTTAGTTGTTGTCCCCCTAAACTACAAAACTAAGCAATATTCCCCATTAAATAATAATAAATACGTTGTTTGCTACCGTACGTATGCTACCGTTAGGATTTCAATCGAATTTAACAAAAAATCAAAATTATTTTACACATTTTGTTTAATTTTTTCTTTTGTTAAATTTTGATCAAATTTCTTATCGACAAGGGGCAAATTTTTTATAGAGGTGCTTAGTTTTGAAGTTTAATTATACAAATAGGTATTGTAGGGACACGATTTGTTTAACGGCCCAAGATTGACGTTGGGCTCGTATGCAAAGGGCCCCAACAATATGATTTGTAGAGAGTGGGCTTGAAAGGCATGACCTTGGGCACAGGTAGACGGTTTGATCGTGGCGTCTATGGAAATTCTTGTACGGGCGGGTCTGGCTTGACTAGCTAGACCCTCCATTGGTGCGGGTTGTAGGATCCCAATCCTCAGACGCTGTCCCCGGATCTCTATATATCCTTCCCTTTCTCCCCTTTTACCGGGGGAGAGAGTCCTCCTTTTTCTTCTGGGGGTATTTCCTTTTATACTCATGTTTGTTTTCCTATTTAGAGTCCACGTGTAAGTTTCACTTTTCTGGGGTGCAAACTTGTCTTGTAGGGACACGATTTGTTTAACGGCCCAAGATTGACGTTGGGCTCGTATGCAAAGGGCCCCAACAATATGATTTGTAGAGAGTGGGCTTGAAAGGCATGACCTTGGGCACAGGTAGACGGTTTGATCATGGCGTCTATGGAAATTCTTGTACGGGCGGGTCTGGCTTGACTAGCTAGACCCTCCATTGGTGCGGGTTGTAGGATCCCAATCCTCAGACGCTGTCCCCGGATCTCTATATCCTTCCCTTTCTCCCCTTTTACCGGGGGAGAGAGTCCTCCTTTTTCTTCTGGGGGTATTTCCTTTTATACTCATGTTTGTTTTCCTATTTAGAGTCCACGTGTAAGTTTCACTTTTCTGGGGTGCAAACTTGTCCTGTCAACCCATACCCAGTATGGTTTGGGGTCGTTGGGAAAGTTAAAGGGTATGGTTTAAAGTATGGACTTGTCAGATACAGGGCTTGGTATTATAACGTTGGCAGTTTTTTCCCTTACCCTGCCCCTGAACTCAGTTTCCTTCCTTCAAGCATTTCATGAGGTGCCGAGCAAGAGGTCGTCCTCGGCAATGGCTCTCCTCAGCTTGGGCCCTAGGCCCTGGGCTCCCATGTAGAGTGGGACTGGGCCGCGAATTCACTAGCCCCACAATAGCCCCTCAAAATCCTGCTGCCTGACTTTTAGTTGGGGATGAGGATTTTGATAATGCTGGGCCCACATCACGACTCACTCAGATTATGTACTTTTTGATGTTTGGGCTTTTCCATTTGCATAGGAGATGCACCGGATTAAGAGGCATTCCTTTAGTCTTTAGTCACGCGGTGCCCTTTGACGTTCTAGTGTTCGAGACGCGCCTTCACGAGAATCCTTTAACCTTATGGTTGCAGGTGGCGTTGGAAATTGAGCCGAAACCATTTTGTCTGTAGCGTTCCTTGGAACTCTGCGTGAATTAAATGCCACCTCCTTGTCTTTTAAATAAATAGGATAGGAGGTTGCTCTACTTACACATAAATCCTTCAGTTTCCTCCCAAACCATAATCCTTCAGCCATAATCACAGCCTCCATATCCGGTGTTATCCACCCTTAGTGTAATATGCTTGAGGCGCGGGTTGGGGTGAAGGAACTCCATCCGCCACAGAGGCGCCGGGTCCTTCCGAGACTCAAGGTAGCGTGGTCTGGGCAAGGGAGGCACAGATTCAAGAAAATATTCCGTCTTGACAAAGGGGGAAATGGTGTTTCTCCTTCTTTTAGTCAAAATCCGAAGCAGGTACTGGTCGCACCAGATTCTTGGTGCATCAGAAGTAAAGTTTTCCGCCATCAGCGCCGTCTGCTTTATCGCAGACGTGGTTACGTGAAGGCCCATCAACTTCCGACTCCCTGCACCTTTTCTTCAACGGTGCTGGCCTCAAGTTGGGTTCTCTGCATCTTTTCTTCAGCTCCGCTAGCCCGAAGTCGGGCTCTCTACGCCTTTTCTTCAACCGTGCAGGCCCTACGTTGGGTTCTTTGGCTGCCTGAGTTATAGGCATGTAAAAGTGCTGAGGAATGGTTTTTCTTGAACAAAGTCTTGAAACAGCAGCCAACCTCTCCTCTGTACTACTTCCTCGGCTTTCTCTTTACTCTCTTGTACCTTTCTTTTCGCTTATGTAGTTAGCTTTAATATAAGCTTATTCCAACTTTTCATTGTACGTTGTACTATTTCTTTGTCATAATAAAAGTGGAATTTATTTATTTGTTTTGAATTTTTTTTTTTTTTTTTTTTTTTGCAACAACTACTTTGTGAATGGGTGTGCTCTATGTGTGTTTTTCTTTAATGATACTTGGAGCAGAAAACCTTGAAACATAATCCAACTAATTCTAATTTACCGACATTACCAGGCATAATAACGATAATTCACAGTAAATTAAACACAAGAAACTAACCGAGATAACAACTGAATGTTCCGTAATACGTGCAAGGAGACCGTCCGAGAACGATAAACTCTAAATAATTCATCCGAGAGGATGGCCGAGCAGTAAGGGACTTCGATTGTGTTTTTGGTAACATGTTGCTCTATATTGCATCAATTCCTTTGGTACTGAGGATCCGAGAGCAGACTTGGGAATCCATGCAGTTTAGGGATTAACCCAATTGTTAATGGGGAGCAATCCTCGGACAGATTTTAAGGTCCATGTAACGTAGTTTTTCTTCTGAGTACTTGGTTTCCCCAGAGGCTTGAGTCTGAGGACCATACAAGGCATTGGCTCTGTCCAAAACTTGTATTTTTCTTTTAAGTAGTTGGTTTCCCCAGAGGCTTGAGTCCGAGGACCATGCAAGGCCTTGGTTCTGTCCAAAACTTGTGGTTTTTCTTTTAAGTAGTTGGTTTCCCCAGAGGCTCGTCCAAAACTTGTGGTTTTTCTTTTAAGTAGTTGGTTTCCCCAGAGGCTTGAGTCCGAGGACCATACAAGGCCTTGGTTCTGTCCAAAACTAGTGGTTTTTCTTTTAAGTAGTTGGTTTCCCCAGAGGCTTGAGTCCGAGGACCATACAAGGCCTTGGTTCTGTCCAAAACTTGTATTTTTCTTTTAAGTAGTTGGTTTCCCCAGAGGCTTGAGTCCGAGGACCATGCAAGGCCTTGATTCAGTCCAAAACTTGTGGTTTTTCTTTTAAGTAGTTGATTTCCCCAGAGGCTTGCGTCTGAGGACCATGCAAGGCCTTGGTTCTGTCCAAAACTTGTGGTTTTTCTTTTAAGTAGTTGGAACCCCCAGAGGCTTGAGTCCGAGGACCATGCAAGGCCTTGGTTCTGTCCAAAACTTGCGGTTTTTCTTTTAAGTAGTTGGTTTCCCCAGAGGCTTGAGTCCGAGGACCATACAAGGCCTTGGTTCTGTCCAAAACTTGTGGTTTTTCTTCTAAGTAGTTGGTTTCCCTAGAGGCTTGAGTCCAAGGACCATGCAAGGCCTTGGTTCTGTCCAAAACTTGTGGTTTTTCTTCCAAGTAGTTGGTTTCCCCAGAGGCTTGAGTCCGAGGACCATGCAAGGCCTTGGTTCTGTCCAAAACTTATAGTTTTTCCTTTAAGTAGTTGGTTTCCCCAAAGGCTTGAGTCCGAGGACCATGCAAGGCCTTGGTTCTGTCCAAAACTTGTGGTTTTTCTTTTAAGTAGTTGGTTTCCCCAAAGGCTTGAGTCCGAGGACCATGCAAGGCCTTGGTTCTGTCCAAAACTTGTGGTTTTTGTTTTAAGTAGTTGGTTTCCCCAGAGGCTTGAGTCCAAGGACCATGCAAGGCCATGGTTCTGTCCAAAACTTGTGGTTTTTCTTCTAAGTAGTTGGTTTCCCCAGAGGCTTGAGTCCGACGACCATGCAAGGCCTTGGTTCTGTCCAAAACTTGTGGTTTTTCTTCTAAGTAGTTGGTTTCCCCAAAGGCTTGAGTCCGAGGACCATGCAAGGCCTTGGTTCTGTCCAAAACTTATGGTTTTTCTTCCAAGTAGTTGGTTTCCCTAGAGGCTTGAGTCCGAGGTCCATGCAAGGCCTTGGTTCTGTCCAAAACTTGTATTTTTCTTTTAAGTAGTCGGTTTCCCTAGAGGCTTGAGTCCGAGGACCATACAAGGCCTTGGTTCTGTCCAAAACTTGTGTTTTTCTTCCAAGTAGTTGGTTTCCCCAGAGGCTTGAGTCCGAGGACCATACAAGGCCTTGGTTCTGTCCAAAACTTGTGGTTTTTCTTTTAAGTAGTTGGTTTCCCCAGAGGCTTGAGTCCGAGGACCATACAAGGCCTTGGTTCTGTCCAAAACTTGTATTTTTCTTTTATGTAGTTGGTTTCCCCAGAAGCTTGAGTCCGAGGACCATGCAAGGCCTTGGTTTTGTCCAAAACTTGTGGTTTTTCTTTTAAGTAGTTGGTTTCCCCAGAGGCTTGAGTCCGAGGACCATGCAAGGCCTTGGTTCTGTCCAAAACTTGTGGTTTTTCTTTTAAGTAGTTGGTTTCCCCAAAGGCTTGAGTCCGAGGACCATGCAAGGCCTTGGTTCTGTCCAAAACTTGTGGTTTTTCTTTTAAGTAGTTGGTTTCCCCGGAGGCTTGAGTCCAAGGACCATGCAAGGCCTTGGTTCTGTCCAAAACTTGTGGTTTTTCTTCTAAGTAGTTGGTTTCCCCAGAGGCTTGAGTCCGACGACCACGCAAGGCCTTGGTTCTGTCCAAAACTTGTGGTTTTTCTTCTAAGTAGTTGGTTTCCCCAGAGGCTTGAGTCGGAGGACCATGCAAGGCCTTGGTTCTGTCCAAAACTTATGGTTTTTCTTCCAAGTAGTTGGTTTCCCCAGAGGCTTGAGTCCGAGGACCATGCAAGGCCTTGGTTCTGTCCAAAACTTGTATTTTTCTTTTAAGTAGTTGGTTTCCCTAGAGGCTTGAGTCCGAGGACCATACAAGGCCTTAGTTCTGTCCAAAACTTGTATTTTTTTCTTTCAAGTAATTGGTTTCCCCAGAGGCTTGAGTCCGAGGACCATACAAGGCCTTGGTTCTGTCCAAAACTTGTGTTTTTCTTCCAAGTAGTTGGTTTCCCCAGAGGCTTGAGTCCGAGGACCATGCAAGGCCTTGGTTCTGTCCAAAACTTGTGGTTTTTCCTTTAAGTAGTTGGTTTCCCCAAAGGCTTGAGTCCGAGGACCATACAAGGCCTTAGTTCTGTCCAAAACTTGGGGTTTTTCTTTTAAGTAGTTGGTTTCCCCAGAGGCTTGAGTCCGAGGACCATACAAGGCCTTGGTTCTGTCCAAAACTTGTATTTTTCTTTTAAGTAGTTGGTTTCCCCAGAGGCTTGAGTCCGAGGACCATGCAAGGCCTTGGTTCTGTCCAAAACCTGTGGTTTTTCTTCTAAGTAGTTGGTTTCCCCAGAGGCTTGAGTCCGAGGACCATACAAGGCCTTGGTTCTATCCAAAACTTGTGGTTTTTCTTCTAAGTAGTTGGTTTCCCCAGAGGCTTGAGTCCGAGGACCATGCATGGCCTTGGTTCTGTCCAAAACTTGTGGTTTTTCTTCCAAGTAGTTGGTTTCCCCAGAGGATTGAGTCCGAGGACCATGCAAGGCCTTGGTTCTGTCCAAAACTTGTAGTTTTTCCTTTAAGTAGTTGGTTTCCCCATAGGCTTGAGTCCGAGGACCATGCAAGGACTTGGTTCTGTCCAAAACTTGTGGTTTTTCTTTTAAGTAGTTGGTTTCCTCAGAGGCTTGAGTCCGAGGACCATACAAGGCCTTGGTTCTGTCCAAAACTTGTGGTTTTTCTTTTAAGTAGTTGGTTTCCCCAGAGGCTTGAGTCCGAGGACCATACAAGGCCTTGGTTCTGTCCAAAACTTGTATTTTTCATTTAAGTAGTTGGTTTCCCCAAAGGCTTGAGTCCGAGGACCATGCAAGGCCTTGGTTCTGTCCAAAACTTGTGGTTTTTCTTTTAAGTAGTTGGTTTCCCCAGAGGCTTGAGTCCGAGGACCATGCAAGGCCTTGGTTCTGTCCAAAACTTGTGGTTTTTCTTTTAAGTAGTTGGTGTCCCCAGAGGCTTGAGTCCGAGGACCATGCAAGGCCTTGGTTCTGTCCAAAACTTGTGGTTTTTCTTTTAAGTAGTTGGTTTCCCCAGACACTTGAGTCCAAGGACCATGCAAGGCCTTGGTTCTGTCCAAAACTTGTGGTTTTTCTTCTAAGTAGTTGGTTTCCCCAAAGGCTTGAGTCCGAGGACCATGCAAGGCCTTGGTTCTGTCCAAAACTTGTGGTTTCCCCAAAGGCTTGAGTCCGAGGACCATGCAAGGCCTTGGTTCTGTCCAAAACTTATGGTTTTTCTTCCAAGTAGTTGGTTTCCCCAGAGGCTTGAGTCCGAGGACCATGCAAGGCCTTGGTTCTGTCCAAAACTTGTATTTTTCTTTTAAGTAGTTGGTTTCCCTAGAGGCTTGAGTCCGAGGACCATACAAGGCCTTGGTTCTGTCCAAAACTTGTATTTTTTTCTTTTAAGTAGTTGGTTTCCCCAGAGGCTTGAGTCCGAGGACCATACAAGGCCTTGGTTCTATCCAAAACTTGTGTTTTTCTTCCAAATAGTTGGTTTCCCCAGAGGCTTTAGTCCGAGGACCATGCAAGGCCTTGGTTCTGTCCAAAACTTGTGGTTTTTCTTTTAAGTAGTTGGTTTCCCCCGAGGCTTGAGTTCGAGGACCATACAAGGCCTTGGTTCTGTCCAAAACTTGTGATTTTTCTTTTATGTAGTTGGTTTCCCCAGAGGCTTGAGTCCGAGGACCATACAAGGCCTTGGTTCTGTCCAAAACTTGTATTTTTCTTTTAAGTAGTTGGTTTCCCCAGAGGCTTGAGTCCGAGGACCATGCAAGGCCTTGTTTCTGTCCAAAACTTGTGGTTTTTCTTTTAAGTAGTTGGTTTACCCAGAGGCTTGAGTCCGAGGACCATGCAAGGCCTTGGTTCTGTCCAAAACTTGTGGTTTTTCTTTTAAGTAGTTGGTTTCCCCAGAGACTTGAGTCCGAGGACCATACAAGACCTTGGTTCTGTCCAAAACTTGTGGTTTTTCTTCTAAGTAGTTGGTTTCCCCAGAGGCTTGAGTCCGAGGACCATGCAAGGCCTTGGTTCTGTCCAAAACTTGTGGTTTTTCTTCCAAGTAGTTGGTTTCCCCAGAGGCTTGAGTCCGAGGACCATGCAAGGCCTTGGTTCTGTCCAAAACTTGTAGTTTTTCCTTTAAGTAGTTGGTTTCCCCATAGGCTTGAGTCCGAGGGCCATGCAAGGCCTTGGTTCTATCCAAAACTTGTGGTTTTTCTTTTAAGTAGGTTGTTTCCTCAGAGGCTTGAGTCCGAGGACCATACAAGGCCTTGGTTCTGTCCAAAACTTGTGGTTTTTCTTTTAAGTAGTTGGTTTCCCCAGAGGCTTGAGTCCGAGGACCATACAAGGCCTTGGTTCTGTCCAAAACTTGTATTTTTCTTTTAAGTAGTTGGTTTCCCCAGAGGCTTGAGTCCGAGGACCATACAAGGCCTTGGTTCTGTCCAAAACTTGTGGTTTTTCTTTTAAGTAGTTGGTTTCCCCAGAGGCTTGAGTCCGAGGACCATGCAAGGCCTTGGTTCTGTCCAAAACTTGTGGTTTTTCTTTTAAGTAGTTGGTTTTCCCAGAGGCTTGAGTCCGAGGACCATGCAAGGCCTTGGTTTTGTCCAAAACTTGTGGTTTTTCTTTTAAGTAGTTGGTGTCCCCAGAGGCTTGAGTCCGAGGACCATGCAAGGCCTTGGTTCTGTCCAAAACTTGTGGTTTTTCTTTTAAGTAGTTGGTTTCCCCAGAGGCTTGAGTCCAAGGACCATGCAAGGCCTTGGTTCTGTCCAAAACTTGTGGTTTTTCTTCTAAGTAGTTGGTTTCCCCAAAGGCTTGAGTCCGAGGACCATGCAAGGCCTTGGTTCTGTCCAAAACTTGTGGTTTCCCCAAAGGCTTGAGTCCGAGGACCATGCAAGGCCTTGGTTTTTTCCAAAACTTATGGTTTTTCTTCCAAGTAGTTGGTTTCCCCAGAGGCTTGAGTCCGAGGACCATGCAAGGCCTTGGTTCTGTCCAAAACTTGTATTTTTCTTTTAAGTAGTTGGTTTCCCTAGAGGCTTGAGTCCGAGGACCATACAAGGCCTTGGTTCTGTCCAAAACTTGTATTTTTTTCTTTTAAGTAGTTGGTTTCCCCAGAGGCTTGAGTCCGAGGACCATACAAGGCCTTGGTTCTATCCAAAACTTGTGTTTTTCTTCCAAATAGTTGGTTTCCCCAGAGGCTTGAGTCCGAGGACCATGCAAGGCCTTGGTTCTGTCCAAAACTTGTGGTTTTTCTTTTAAGTAGTTGGTTTCCCCCGAGGCTTGAGTTCGAGGACCATACAAGGCCTTGGTTCTGTCCAAAACTTGTGGTTTTTCTTTTATGTAGTTGGTTTCCCCAGAGGCTTGAGTCCGAGGACCATACAAGGCCTTGGTTCTGTCCAAAACTTGTATTTTTCTTTTAAGTAGTTGGTTTCCCCAGAGGCTTGAGTCCGAGGACCATGCAAGGCCTTGGTTCTGTCCAAAACTTGTGGTTTTTCTTTTAAGTAGTTGGTTTCCCCAGAGGCTTGAGTCCGAGGACCATGCAAGGCCTTGGTTCTGTCCAAAACTTGTGGTTTTTCTTTTAAGTAGTTGGTTTCCCCAGAGGCTTGAGTCCGAGGACCATGCAAGGCCTTGGTTCTGTCCAAAACTTGTGGTTTTTCTTCCAAGTAGTTGGTTTCCCCAGAGGCTTGAGTCCGAGGACCATGCAAGGCCTTGGTTCTGTCCAAAACTTGTAGTTTTTCCTTTAAGTAGTTGGTTTCCCCATAGGCTTGAGTCCGAGGGCCATGCAAGGCCTTGGTTCTATCCAAAACTTGTGGTTTTTCTTTTAAGTAGGTTGTTTCCTCAGAGGCGTGAGTCCGAGGACCATACAAGGCCTTGGTTCTGTCCAAAACTTGTGGTTTTTCTTTTAAGTAGTTGGTTTCCCCAGAGGCTTGAGTCCGAGGACCATACAAGGCCTTGGTTCTGTCCAAAACTTGTATTTTTCTTTTAAGTAGTTGGTTTCCCCAGAGGCTTGAGTCCGAGGACCATACAAGGCCTTGGTTCTGTCCAAAACTTGTGGTTTTTCTTTTAAGTAGTTGGTTTCCCCAGAGGCTTGAGTCCGAGGACCATGCAAGGCCTTGGTTCTGTCCAAAACTTGTGGTTTTTCTTTTAAGTAGTTGGTTTCCCCAGAGGCTTGAGTCCGAGGACCATGCAAGGCCTTGGTTTTGTCCAAAACTTGTGGTTTTTCTTCTAAGTAGTTGGTTTCCCCAGAGGCTTGAGTCCGAGGACCATGCAAGGCCTTGGTTCTGTCCAAAACTTATGGTTTTTCTTCTAAGTAGTTGGTTTCCCCAAAGGCTTGAGTCCGAGGACCATGCAAGGCCTTGGTTCTGTCCAAAACTTGTATTTTTCTTTTAAGTAGTTAGTTTCCCTAGAGGCTTGAGTCCGAGGACCATACAAGGCCTTGGTTCTGTCCAAAACTTGTATTTTTTTCTTTTAAGTAGTTTGTTTCCCCAGAGGCTTGAGTCCGAGGACCATACAAGGCCTTGGTTCTGTCCAAAACTTGTGTTTTTCTTTTAAGTAGTTGGTTTCCCCAGAGGCTTGAGTCCGAGGACCATACAAGGCCTTGGTTCTGTCCAAAACTTGTGTTTTTCTTGTAAGTAGTTGGTTTCCCCAGAGGCTTGAGTCCGAGGACCATACAAGGTCTTGGTTCTGTCCAAAACTTGTATTTTTTCTTCTAAGTAGTTGGTTTCCCCAGAGGCTTGAGTCCGAGGACCATACAAGGCCTTGGTTCTGTCCAAAACTTGTATTTTTGTTTTAAGCAGTTGGTTTCCCCAGAGGCTTGAGTCCGAGAACCATACAAGGCCTTGGTTCTGTCCAAAACTTGTATTTTTCTTGTAAGTAGTTGGTTTCCCCAGAGGCTTGAGTCTGAGGACTATACAAAGCCTTGGTTCTGTCCAAAACTTGTATTTTTTCTTCTAAGTAGTTGGTTTCCCCAGAGGCTTGAGTCCGAGGACCATAGAAGGCCTTGGTTCTGTCCAAAACTTGTATTTTTTCTTTGAAGTAGTTGGTTTCCCCAGAGGCTTGAGTCCGAGGACCATACAAGGCCTTGGTTCTGTCCAAAACTTGTGGTTTTGCTTTTAAGAGAAAAGGCCCAGCAACATGGGCAGACCAAAGTTAGCAAGCAAGAAAAAGCCATTGAGCCTAAGTGGCAGAAATGAATGGCTCACGGGCTCATAAAGTGGGTCTTGAAAAAGCAAACGGGCCTGAATGGGCCTGGAAAGAGAGAGAAAGCAAACCCATGGACAATATGTAGAAAAGCGAGAATGGGCCACAGTAGGCCCAAAGTAATGTAACTAAAGAAAGTAAGGGGCTAATGGAAGACCCATCAACCCCAAGGATGAAGTATAAAGTAATTGGATCAGGGAAGTCCAAAAAGAGTTAGTAAAGGCCCATAGGAAAACAGGATTGGAAAAGGGCTGAGGAAGCCTAAGGAAAGCAAATGGGCCAAGGATGCCCAAGAGGGAAATGGGACACAGGAGCCCACAAACAGTGTAAGAAAAGGCCCAGTGAACACACTTAGTTACTGGGAGGGAAATAAACAGCAAGCCCAAAAAGGCCCAGCAGGATTGAGTTAAATAACATTACAGCAGGAATAACAGAGTGGTACGACAGGAGTATAGGAACAAGGCCACGGAGTAAACACAGAATAGGCTGGGGGAAGAAAGGCCTATAATCCAACAAGGCTCAATTCCCAAAAGAAGCAAGTCATTAAGAATGGCAGATCGAAAAGTAACTCACGCCATAAGAAGCCAAAAGTGCACGACAAAACGTACAGAACAATCTCCAGAACACGGCAAGTGCATGAGCAGCGGGTGAAGAAGGTGAAGCACGCATGAGACCCAAGCACCACTAGCATGTACCCAGCCAATATAGGAAGTGGTGGGTCATGGGTCAGAGGGCATGGTTTGGCGGTGGGGAGAGGGAAAAAACATATTTTGGGGTTCTTGCTCAGGCTCTTTTGGGAGAAATGTCTTGCTGGGATGACATGCCACCCAAAAGAAGCAAAGATGAGTTGGAACCACCAAGTGCATGCCATGAGGGATAGAGAAAGAGCACACACACTGTAACGGGTAGAAAAAGCCACAGTAAGCAAACAAACAAAATAGCATTCTTTGTCTGGCAGAGGGGAGCGGCACAGCCAGCACAGGTAAGTGGTGGTGGTTGAACCACTGACGACCAGTAAGTGGTCAGCAAGGACACTCACACCAGACAAAGGCAGTTGAGGGCTAAAATGGTAAATACCAGTCACGGCAAGCTCTATAGAGGACCCCTTGTTGTGCACTGAGGAAAGGAGGGATTCGAAAATCACAGTATTAGGAATTTCTAGAGAAAGACATAACCAAGAAGTAAACATTGAGAAGAAAAGGAAGTAAAACAAAAAAGAAAAAGAAAAACAGGAAGTAGGAAGGAGAGGAAAAGAAAAACAAAGAGTTTAGAACGACGGGCATGCACCAATAGGTTGATTTCCTCTCTCCCCCAATAGCCTTGCTCTCTATAAAAGGCAAAAGATTTGTATTTGGGCATGGATCATTTAGGCCTGTTCTCTCAAAGCAATTAATTTCTTCTCCGAGATTACTCGCATTGAGGGAACGGTTTTATCCTTCTTGGTTTCAACCCTATTTATTACTTAGCATGGCAGACTAACGCTTTGATTTTGCTAACTCTTTTTTTTTTTTTTTATTCTTCACTTAGCTTATTCTGTGTACAAAGAGCCTTTCATTGCTCACTGTTACTTATTGTGGCTAAAAGTAGTGATTGTGTTTCTTATATCATCATTATTATATCTACTTGCCATAACTTACTCACAGTGGTTCTGCCTGCCATGGGTTTGTGATTAAACTCTAACAAACAGGGCATAGTTTGTGCACAAGCCGGACCAAAGTAAATTACAATTGGACCGGTCCCGACTCCCTTACTCAGAACATTTGGGCCAATACCGTAGGAAGCAGCCCAGCCCAACATTGCAAAAATAGACCCACTAAACTATTTTTTATGAAATCAGGTAATTCACTTTTCTTTAAAAAAACATTCTAAAAGATATAAGAGAAATCCAAAACTTCCATAGTCAAGGATGTCATGAGATCTTTGCAACGATATATATAATTCAAGGCCTAGAAATCCAAAACTTCCATCGTCAAGGAAGCTAGTATACCACAAGATATTTACACACTACAACAAAATGTACTTTTAGTGACGAAAAAAATCGTCACTAAAAGCCCAGTTTTTCGTCATTAAGAACTTTTAGTGATGAAATCGAACATTTCATTGCTATAACCCTGTCGCTAAAAGTCCTGGCAATGAAAAATTTCGTCACTAAAAGTCCGATTTGTTTAAAAAAGAAAAAACTTTTAGCGACAAAAATGTTTCATCGCTAAATGTTTTCCTCACTAAAAACAGCATTCAGCGATGAAAATATTTCGTCACTAAAACCATTTTAGTTTATTAAATCATATTTAGTGACGAACAATTTCGTCACTAAAACTATTTTCGGATACATATAGTGACAAAAAAAGTCATCACTAAAACTATTTTTAAGAAAATCCAGGCACATATAGTGACAAAACTTTTCGTCACTAAAACCATTTCTTACAAAATTCTACTACATTTAGCGACGAAATATTTAGTCACTAAAACAATTTTTGTGACGAAAAAATTCGTCACTAAAACTTATTTTTTTTGTTTTTATTATTTTCAAGGCATTGATTAACCTGTAACTTGTCATTACATTATTAAAACCTCACATTTGATTAACACATTTATTTCAACAACACATTATAAAAAATCGATCCATACATTCCACAAGTAAAAAATAAAACAAGTATCCAATTCAAACTATTTCCAAACAAGAATTGTTTGCAACACATACAATAACTTAATATGTTTTATAACAATACAAAAAATGTAGCATAATATAATTAGAACCAACGGAAGATGTCTTCATATGTCTTCAAATAATGTCAAAAGTAAATCCCCTAAAGCCACCAATTAGAAATCTGCACAGATATAGAAACACTACTACATTAAAATAGTAAAGTAAAAACATTAATTATGTTATAAGAAAGAAAATATAAGTTTTTCAAGTGTAATATAATACAATTAGTTTCAAATGATACATAAAAAATGAAGTATTTTAACTTGAAGATAAAGTACTAACCAATAAGTGATTTAACTCAAAGATGAACCACCCCCATAGGTAAAAGCGTCATCATAACCCTTGCTCCTCAAAAAATTAAGAATATTGTTTTGGACCTCATCTTGCTTAGCTTGCGCCTCTTGCTCCCTAGCTCGCTCTTCTTCGTCCCTAGCTCTTGCCTCTTTGATCTCAATTATCTCATTTTCTAACCGATGGATATACTCCACTGAGGAACTAGAAGAGGCAGTGGTTACTAGAGAAGAGAAAGGTCTCATGCCAAGTCCTTTTACAATACCAGACTTCTTCTTAAAAACCAAGTTTGAGATCTCCTCTTATGTAAGGGGAATTGCATTAGAATCTTGACAATGATCCTCTTGCACTTTGAGAATAGTTTCCTACCATTTGAAAGAGAAAAAAACAAACAATCACAACATTAATACTACATATGTTATAACTTTACAAACATGATTAGGATGAAATGATAGGGATGGAATGATACACATACATATGTCGCTTCATCCTCATGGTGTATATACCTATTTGTATTTGGATTGAAATGAACATCTTTGTAGATTTTTGCCAATTCAAGAACTTGACCACCATTATTATTTGTTTGATTAATTAACATTTGAGTGTTAGATAGATATAGTTGATAAATATTAGGAAATCAGTAGATTGAATAGCACGGATTGTGATGATGTTGAGAGCCTGAAAGATAAGAAACAAAAGATCAGAGGAGACTGGGGTTGACCGGTCACAAATCCTCCGATGATAAAGTTAGCCTTTTCTTCCGAAATAAAGAATTCCAAACTTAAGGAGATGGTGTCTAGAAAGTACTTACCTTTTTTTTGTCGGAGATTCATGCCCTTTTATAGGTTCAGGAAACGGTTATCCGTTAGATAACTTCCCCTATCTTCACGGAGTCCAGAAAGTTTAGAGTACACCTTCATAACCGCCATGGCGGTTATCTTTTCATACCACAACTGTTGCTGAGCTCGTCCTAAGCAATGCTGGATGGAAGGTTGTTCAAAAGCAAGAGAATCTTGTCCAGAGAACTCTATGGACGAAGGACGAGCAGCTAGTTCCTTCTATGGACGAAGGACGAGTAGTTAGTCTCCTTTTATTCCTTCTATGGACGACCTCTATGGACGAATATGGAGTTGGTTATTTTTAGACACCATCAATAGTTAATTAATCGCAACATGTAATATACTAAGGTTTAAGAAAATGAAAAAACACGCACCTCCTCATCAACCTTAATAGCAAGTTCCTTTGCCCCGCATCTATGTTTGCCTGAAGTTTTGTTTCTATTTTCAGAGTTCTTTCTTGATTTTTCCTAATAAAGAACATTTAAGATATTTATTAGATCATGAATAAAACAGTATACATTTACTTCATCTAAGTATTAATCTAACCATTTGACAACATAATATAGTAAATATTGGATAATAATAATATACGCATAAATAATTTACCAGCCAGTCCTTATTGGTCCATTTCCCTTCAATGAGTCTAGTCCACTACTCAAGTGTGACATTCTTTGGTGGGTGGCTTTTTGCATAGTTAGCACCATGAGATTGTACAAGCTTTTTATAAGTCTGATACAACTTGTTAGAGTCGCTACTCAATAATCTTCCACATTTTGTATTTATTGTTTTCATTACCAAGTTGGAATCTCCTTCTAGCTCAAACTGATCCTGTAAAATGAAGTGTATATGTATTATAAAAATATTATTATATGAATTTAATATGCTTAGTTACAACAAAGATGAGTTAGACGTTATCAATGTAAATTTACCGCGATATTTTGAAGCACCACATCTCTAGTAGCAGCATTAACACTTTTCCAATTTTTTATGTTGTAACTAGACAAATTACTTCACACTTGTACGCCAATTTGATTGACAAGCTTGCACGCATTCTTCCCAATAGGAGCATCATACTCTGCAACTATACGTACTGGCAGTTTACCACTTTTTTCAACAAGTGTCTGTACTGCTATACCATGTGTTGTTCCACGGGTATTTCTACTAATAGATCCTATTTAAACATTATCAATGTTAAAAAATTATACATTCCATGTACATTAAGTATAATCTCAATAGTAAAGATAGGGTGCAGTTGTAATTAAGTATATTCTATGTAATTACCAGTCGTGCTAGTTAATATGTCGGTAGCCTCCACACTAAAAGAACTTTGGGCGGGAGGATTTGCTTTAGGAGGTGTTTCCGTAGATTGGACTATCGAGATAAATGTCTCACCTCGCGAGCACGTAAGTCTATCTTGGTGTCATCTGTAACTAACAAACATATATATAATGGAACAACAAAGTCATTACAAATAATAGAATAACAAAGTTATTATCTATTGTACCCTATGGAACATCTATTGTACCTTATGGATTAAAGAATTAGATGACTCAACATCATTCTCATCGTCACCAATAGGTGGTACATAATCATCATCTACCACAACATTAGCTCTACTTCTTTTCCCTTTTGCATAATTAGACTGAGCAGAATCCTTTAGAAAAGTTGAGATGTGCTTCAATCCCAAAGCATCAATTATCTCTTGGTTTTGTCTCATTCTATCTAATCTTGCAATCTCATACCTCGATATATTATGAGTATATTTGGCCTTTTTAGGCATTTTTTGAAACTATGTATTGACATGAAAGATAAGTACAATTGCTACGAACTTAACATTATAGTCCACACCATTATCCATATAAAGCAATTCACAAGTGCAAAATTTGAACACAATTGCTACTAACTCAACACAACAAATGACCACATCAATATCCATATCAAGTTCAAGATAAGCACAAAACATTTCAATAACAATTACTACTAACTTTACATATCATAGTTCACACCATTATCCATATCAAACAATTCACAAGTGCTAAATTTGAACACAATTGCTATTAACTCAACACAATAAATGATCACATTAATATTCATATCAAGTTCAAGATAAGCACAAAACATCTCAATAACAATTACTACGTAGACAAGCATAAAACTTTAATACAAGCACATAATATTTAAGACAATTGTTATGAACTCTATATATCATAATCCATATCAAGATCAACATTAGATATATCATGCTCTTCTTTTTGATTAGCGTCTCTTAAAGTTCCACCTTCAGGAACAACCCTAGTTTCAACATCACCCATACAATACTCAATAATATTGTCTTCCACGTTGATAGGGACAACATCAACAATTGCTTCTTGTTGGAATGCGTCGCTATCTTCTGTATTATCATTGGATTCTCCGACCCCAACTTCCGGGACATCAAACACTCCCCTATGTTGGATGCATTGCACAATTTTCCAGGGGTCACGCAATTTGGTATCTTGAAGATAGAAAACTTGTTTTGCTTTACTAGGAAGTATAAAAGGGTCATTTTGATACCATCGACTTGTAACATCAATGCTCGTGCAGTGTGCATCGGTTCTTATACTTCTTCGACTATTGGTACCAGTATTGTACCATTCACACTGGAGCAAAACAACTTTATGGTGAAACATATACTCTAATTCCCAAATTTTGCACACATGACTATAGAAGTCGTGCATAGTACCCTTATGGTCCCCTTCGGTACATACACCAATGTTTTGGGTTACACGACGATTGTCTAGATCCCTTGTATGGAAATTTACACCATTGACCATATAAACTATGTACTCCTTCACATGCAGCTTAGGACCATTTGCTAATGACCATGACTGTTTAGTAGCTTCTGATGACTCGTTAACTTTCAATCTATTCATCTATAATGACATACAACAAGTGATATTAATTAGTAATAAGCAATGACAAATAAATTTAAATGTTTAAATTTATTAGTGTGTGATTAAATTACAAATTTCTTACACGTTCTTTGAACCACTTGGGAAACTCTTATTGTTGGATTTGAGTTATGACTTCTCTAGTAGAATTATGCAATGTGCTTTTGTGTTCGCTGTTAAAAATGAGATGATTTATTTTCAACTAAGCATTGCAGATAATATTCAAAACTTGATTAAACAATATATGCATATGAAATTACATACTTTAAATAAGGCTCTAACTTAGGACTATTGTACGACAAGTACTAATGAGCAATATCAAGCAATGCACCGGACAAGTCGCCATCATTCTGCCTACCACCTGTAGGTCGGGTAGTCTGTGAAAAAACTATCAATCCTTCGCTAAATTCACCAAAATCTTCATTTCTTTCTCTTCGATTATGCACAATTTCGATCCCATCAATATACAAAGACCAGTTGTTAATACATTCTTTAAGAATGTAAGCCTCTGCAATTGAACCTTCTGGTTAAGCTCGGTTGGAAACGTATCTTTTCAATTTTTCAAGGTACTTACGAGGAAAAAATACGCACAGAATGTGATTTTATACCACGTGGGAAAGATGTAATTGATGAATGCATCAAATGATCTAATTAATTGGATACATCCACCAATATTGTACCAGGCCTCCTAGAATTGCTTCTTGAGGCAAGTGAATAGCAAGGTGGGCCATAACATCAAAGAATGCTGGAGGAAAGAACCTCTTAAGCTTGCATAGTATGAGAACTATACGTTCTTCTAGTTTCTCCAATTCACTCTGCTTTAGGGTCCTTGAGCATAAGTCTTGGAAGAAGTTGCCCAACTCAAACAATACAATACTAATGTCTTTATCTGCAAACCCTCGCAACCCAATTGGAAGAATTTGTTGTAGTAGCACATGACAGTCATAACTTTCCAAACCAAATAATCTACCATTTTTTGCATTCACTGACCTTGATATGTTAGCTGCATAGCCATCTGGATATTTGACTGATTTCAAAAAGTCATAAAAACCATCCCTTTCATTGGGGCTTAGTGAAAAGAATGCCCGAGGCTTGTCATATGATCCATTAGGACGTTGTTTCAAATGCAACGTGTGCCTGAAGTTCATATTTTGCAAGTCTATCCGTGCATTGTCAGTGTTCTTGTTTTTCCCCTCAATGCTCAACAAAGTACCATAAGTACTCTCACTAATGTTCTTGTTTACATGCATGACATCAATGTTGTGCTTAAGCTTCTTATTTTTCCAGTATGGAAGTTTATACAAAATACTTACCTTTGACCAATTTGGCTCCCCAATGAGTTGTCTCTTCTTGTTACTTGGATGCTTTCCTAAAATTATATTTGGCATTCTATCTAGCTGCTCTTGTATCTTTCCCACTTGTAATTCTAAAGATCTCTTCTGTTTCTCCGGTAAACTATTATGCAACCGACTATGTCTCCAACGATGTTCCATAGGCAAATAAGCTCGATGGTTAATGAATCTAATTTTACTTTCCAAAGCTTCTGAATATGGTTGATCGTTGCAAGTGTAACAAGAATGATAACCCTTTGTCCTCCACCCGGACACGTTACCAAATCCAGGATAGTCATATATTGTCCACAACAAAGTTGCACATATCTGAAAATGCTCTTTACTATAAGTATCATAAGTTTCTACACCTTCTTCCCATAACTCCTTCAACTCATCAACCAATGGTTTCAAGTAAATATCAATCTTATTTCCTGGTTGATGGGGACCAAGAATAAATAAGGACAACAAAAAATATGGCTCCTTCATAACCAACCAAGGCGGTAGATTATAGGGGATAAGTATGACAAGCCACATACTATAGTTGTTGTTCATATTCCCAAAAGGATTAAATCCATCTGTAGCCAACCCCAACCTTACATTGTGAGGTTTGAGGGCAAAATCAGGATGTTGTAAATCAAACTCCTTCCACTCCTCACTATCAACCGGATACCTCATTATTCCATTGTCCACATGTTTGTCTATATACCATCTCATGTCTTTAGCTCTTTGGCTTGATATGTACAATCTCCTCAGTCTCGATATCAATGAGAAGTAACGCAACACCTTATGAGGAATCTTCTTACCTTGGGTACGTGTATTTTTATACCTAGGCGCCTCACACACCGGACATTTATCAAGGTTCTCAATTTCTTTCCAAAATAGTGCACAATCATTTTTGCATGCATCTATATGCCCGTATGACATGCCCAAGTCACGTAATATCTTCTTTGCTTCATAAGTTAACCTTGGAACCAAGTTACATTTCGGTAAAAACTTTGTCAGCAATTCTAAAATCATATCAAGTCCCTTATTACTCAAGTTGGTCATTACCTTTACATTCAACATCTCAATAACAAACTTCAAGATACTATAATTAGTGCAACCCGGATACAACTCACGCTTTGCATCTTCCTCAAGTTTGTCAAAATGGCGCACCTCCTTATCTTCGATTGCATTTCTTGGTTCCCCTCTAATTCGATCACCTACCAAGGCATCAATACCATCCATATGATCACCATCCGACATTTCATTATCATGAATGTTCTCGTTCAATACACGAGGTTCTCCACGATTATACTAATTAATATAAGATTGCATAACTCCATGATGCAGCAAATAGATACGCACAGTTTGAGGAGATTGTCGATAGCAATTCACACAGTGAATACACGGGCATGGAATATTACCACTCAAGTCCACAACCGCTCTTGCGGAATTAATAAATGCATTGACCCCTTCAATATATGGATGACTTAATCTGCCATCAGGTGTCTTACCCATAGTCATCCAACTTTTATCCATGTTTGACTACAATTATAAGATAAATCCTACTTTAGTAAAATAAGGACAACTCATGCATAATGTATTCTAACATCTAAGTCTATAAGCTACTTAGATAAAATTCTATCACATTTATGAATGCACAAGTCTATATTAATACTTAAACAAATATACATTGTACACTCAAACACTCCCAATATTAGTTTAAACCACCTTATAACACCGAGCAAGTCACCCGCTTGCTCTAACACAACAACCCACCAAAAAACCAATCACAAACATCACCTATAATGCTTACAAGTATTGAAATCGAATAAAGGAACACAATTGCTACTAATCAACAAGTTTCATTCACATTTGCAAAAATTGAAAAGCACTCCCAATATGTATTTAAACCACCTTATAACATCATGCAAGCCACCCGCTTGCTCTAACACAACAACCCACCACAAAACCAATCACAAACATCACAAGTACAATGCTTACAAGTATTGAAATCGAATAAAGTAATCTTCATCACATCTAATTAACATTATTAATTAACATTTGTAAGAATTGAAAAACACTCCCAATATATAATTAAATCACCTTATAACACCATGCAAGCCACCCGCTTGCTCCAACACAACAACCCACCACACAATTGCTACTAATCAACAAGTTTCATTCACATTTGCAAGAAATTAAAAACACTCACAATATGAATTTAAACCACCTTATAATACCATGCAAGCCACCCGCTTGCTCCAACACAACAACCCATCACAAAACCAATTTCCAACATTACAAGTATAATGCTTACAAGTATAATGCTTACAAGTATTGAAATCGAATAAAGGAACATAATTGCTACTAATCAACAAGTTTCATTCACATTTGCAAGAAACTAAAAACACTCCAAATATGAATTTAAACCACCTTATAACACCATGCAAGCCACCCGCTTGCTCCAACACAACAACCCATCACAAAACCAATTTCCAACATCACAAGTATATATAGAGTTTTATAAGTTTTTATCTAGAATATACTTACTTTGCTCAAGCGAAGTTTACAACTTTCAGAAAAAATCCAAAGTTAACCTGTGTTCTTCACCTTGTTCCTCGCAATCCCAATGATCTAATGGCTGCAGTCATCAACACATTCTTTTACAATTATGATCCTGAAACATGTGATATAACAGTTTATTGAAGGGAAAAAAAAAAAGTAGATTCTTTTTCAAATGCTTGTATTACTTACAGAATTTTATTAACAATACATGTTACACTTTTTTTTTGCCAAAATAAAATAAGAACTTTTTTTTTCAAGAACTTGATTTGATCGGTCATACTTAAGATATTAAATAAATTAGTTAGATTATCAATTGAAAAGATGTTAGCAAAACTTAATTAAATACAAAAACTTAATCAGTAATTTTACACTTAAAAAGTAATTAATTAATTTTATACATATTTTATTATCATTCTCCAAAATGTTCATCTTTCTTAACACTCTATTTGGGTCATTTCTTTCCTTTCTCTTTCATTTATATCTCTTGAGTATCAGAGCCACCTAATTAGGAAATGCAAAATACCTCCAATTTGTATCGCCTTTAACCTACCTCACTTCTATGGCCCACACAACCCATGATCCGACACTATCCCACCTAGTTGCTATCCCTACTATGGAGGTGGATATGAATAATTAAGTGCAATGCTAATAACATTTTATTTATTAAATGACACTCATTCACTAGTTTTGTTGGACCACTAAACAAAGATGATTCTTGCATAATTTCTCAATAACAAGTCTTTGCCTTTTTCCAGTAGTAGGCTAGTTCGGATATATATGTGTAAGAAATAGAAACTTGCAGCGGAATATAAGTAATCGGTTTTCCGGCATACCTCTCTTGGCCTAAACCGATGATCACACAGAAACTTTGAGATTGTTCTACGCTGTCTAGAGCCAACCTCCACGCAGACCAACTATTGAAACACGTTCTAAATTCCAATTTGTATGATCCACAAACCAAAAATGTTTCTCCAACAGTGTTGCATACTACTAGAGTAATGCAAACATAACCCACAACCTAAGAGCCTCACAACACTTTGTAAACACTGTGAGAAATGTAGAATTCGTTTACTGTTCAATGGGTACCATTCTTGGTGTTTATATACACACCACTCCATTAATACTGAGTGGGATAATGGACTTAGTGGGGTAGTGCAACAATCCAATACCATTACTTCATAACTCCTAGATGTTACAATCTGAGGCAAATAGAGGACATGCTCACATTAGGTGTCTGTCCATATTCTTTCAGTTTCTAACAATATGGGCACAAATTAACCTTGAGCATGAAACGAGATGACTTGTGAGTTCTTTTGTTTGAGGTTGCACATAGCCGAAAATCACTTGTTTGAACCCAAATTTAATGAGCACCAACTTGGGTTAAACTTAAATTTTGTGATGTTATATATGGTCACACCTGTCATATGAAAAAAGTTTCTATCATTTCACTTTCACAATTCCAAAAAAAGAATAAATATGTTTTTTTTTTTCCTTGAAAATTAAGTGGGGGTGGGGGGGGGGGGGGGGGGGGGGGACTGGAAACTAAGTAAATATAATTGCTGTTTTTTTTCTTTTCTTTTTTAATTTCTTCCCCCCCCCCCCCCCCCCCTTGTTTGCTAGAAATTGGAAGCGGGAAGCGGCAGCTAACTCGAATTGTAATTTTTTGAAATATTATTTCACAGCTTCAACACGGTTTTGACTTGATAGCTCATTCAACAAAATACAAAGTTGGAAAAAGACCTCAATACTTTCAAACTACATACTTTAAACAAGACTTTGGTATAACAAGCAAAGATTTTTATAAAATAGCTATGAAGCACGGGTGCGTTTCGGGACTCGGGTGCAGGTGCAAGACTAGGCAATTTTTGAAAAAGTAGGGCGTGGGTGCGGCAGGACTTGGCGATTAAAAAATTATTAAAATATTTCTATTTATATTTTCTATATATTTTTACTATTAAAATATTCTTAAAAAACACATTACTATGCCTTGATTCACAAAACAAAGAAAGAAGAAGAAGGCAAGAAACACATTACTATGCCTCTGAGGTGGGAATTTCGGCTGTTCCGGCTAGATTCAAGGCCGATTTCGGCTTGTTTCGGCCGTTTCAATCCGTTTCGGTCGCCGGCCGATACGACCCGATATGGTCGAATCAGCCCGGTTCAGTGCGAATTGGCATGAATCAAAGTCGAGTCGGCGCGAATCGAGCTAAGTCGGTGTGAATCTGAGAAAAAAAAAAAAAAAAAAAAAAAAAAAGCTCAAATGCGGCACCAACATGTGGGCAACCGCGTCGGACTTGAGTGCAGCACCCTCCCAGCCGCATCCGTGCTTTCTAGTAAAATAGACAAAATAATAGGAAACATAACCCCTTTATTTTAATACAAATAGTTAAATACGATATATTTGAATGGCCATTTAATAATAGTTGTTTTTTATTATTAAAACAAGACGTAATTATTATTTTTTTTTTTTTTTTTTTTTAGAAATAGGACCAAGCCCGAAAATATTATTAAGAAACTTGAATATGTAGAAACATAAGCATCTACATCAGATGGAACAGATTCTATCCAAACTAAAAAAGAAAAAGAAATCTTTGCTTTCTGGGCCAAGACATGTACAACATCATTACTTTTAACAATGTAAGAGAAAGAAGAACTCCTAAGGGAGTTTACAAGAATTAAAGTGTCCTTGGTTAAATGGCCAAAAGATGAGTAAAACATATCACGCCCTTGGAGTGCCTTGATAACAGTTTCTGAATCACCTTCGAATTTGCACAATTGAAGACCGAGTTCTGAAGCAAAAATGACCGCACGTCTGGCTGCTATCATCTCCAAGCTCTCCACATTGCGGTTTATGAATTTTTTCAGCCATTGCTGCAATAACCAGCCCCATAGAGTCCCTAACCATGATACCAATCCCAGCTTCATCACTCTCATTGAACATTGCTCCATCGAAGTTTGCTTTATAATTCCCCGGTTCTGGAGGTAGCCATTTGCGTCAACGGATCAATTTTCCCCTACTGCTGCTGGGTTCATCTCGGCATGACCGAAATTGCTGCAGAAAAGTTTTTGCAGCTTCTCCGATGCTTCCCAGAGGTATAGTCTTCTCCAACAACCTGGATTTGTTTCGATGAGTCCATATAGACCATGCTGTAGTTGCAAACAGCTCTGCCACTCTTGGTTTTGATATGAGCCGATCAACTAAGTCAAGAAAAGAACCATGAGCTGCCTCGACCCAATTTACCCAGCTGAAATCCATACACCACACAGCCTTCACCGCTTCACAATCCCACAGGGCATGTTTTGTATCCTCTGCAATTCTGCCACAGAGGTGACATGTAGGGCTTGCTAGAATTTCTCTCTTCATCAAGTTCACTTTAGTTGGTAAACAGTCTGAGCAAGCTTTCCACAAGAAGTGTTTGATTTTTCCAGGCACTTTTGAGTTTCCAAATCCCAGACATAAGCCCGAGACTCCACTTCTGGTTGAACCCGAGGCTGCTTCACTTCTTGAATCTTCGAATATAAGCTTGTAACCCGATTTCACCATTTTTTCCCATGACCAATAGAGAGAATCTGATTGAGCCGATGCACATAAAGGAATAGCTTTTATCTGTTGAACTTCAAAAGGGAGAAAAGAATTTTCAATCACTTGAGTCTTCCATTTACCCGATTCCTGCTCAATCAAATCTGCCACACAAGTCCCACTATCCAAACCCGAGAGAGAAGATGTAATTCTGCCTCTTGCAAGTCCTGGTATCCAACTATCTTGGAAGACTCAAGTCCTTAAGTATAGTATATGTACTTGAATCCCTTATTTAACAATAATAGGCTTTCTCAAATTATATATATTTTTTAATTTTTTTAGAATAAATTTTATCAATGAAGTTAATTAAAATTCACAAAATATGGGGCAATTATTTAAAGCCCATATATAATAGATAATACCGCGTGGTTGCTTAGTCTCTCTACCTGCCAGTTATTTATCATGCATCAGTCAAGAAGCTGTAGGATTGATTTCATCAAATGATTATAGTTCCTTCTCAAAAAAAAAAAAAATGATTATAGTTAATTTTCGTGACTTACTAGCTACTTACCGAAGAATTTTATACCACTACTTAATTACATGACTTCCCAGAGCCTCTATGAAGTTCATAAAGCCAATGCTTGTTAAATCTGGCAGATTTGGTGGCTGTGATCATTTAATTACATTACAAATGGTTGCCTTTGTTTATATGTGTTTAAGGGTATAGTTAAGAAAAAATAAAAGGTTTTTTTTGGGGAAAAATAAGATTTTTTTTTATTTATAATTATTCAAAGTAACGTCGTGAGGGGCTAATTTTGGAGAATAACCTCTATTTTAAAATTCTGTTTTGAAAACACAAATATTACATTGAAATAAGTTTTTTAAAACACAATTTCAGTGCAAAATGTAATATTTTTCGGAAGATAATTCTACCGTACCCCCTTTTTTTTGGAGGGTACGGTACCCAGTAGTAGGCAACCTGCTATACCAGGTTACCAAAACGTCAGCCAAAATGGGCAAATGCCATTTTCGCGCAAAATATACAGCAGGTAAAACTTTTCGCGTAAAACTTAAAAAAATAAAAAATTGCATGGAACTCGAGTTCTTGAAGTTCAAGTTCCATAAAAAAACGCCACTATAGGGATTTAAAACACCACTATAAGGCTCCCTATGGAGCAATCAAACTTAAAAAAACTTGCATGTTTTAAAACACCACTATAAAGCTTTAAAACGTCGCTATAGAGCTCCTTATGGAGCGATCAAACTTAACAAAAAACTTGCATGTTTTAAAACGCCACTATAGGGCTTTAAAAAATTGCATGGAACTCAAGTTCCATGCAATTTTTTATTTTTTTTTAAATTTTCAGTTTGTTATAACTCGATTGTCCAAAAATCGAGTTTCAAAACAGGAACATTTTCCTAATTAGTTTTGGAAATGAGGTAAAATGCTGGATTTTTTGCACGAAAAGAGCATTTGCCCATTTTGGCCCCAAAACATCACATTTGATGATTTCATTCTCACATTGTGTAGTACTAACATCATATGTGACTGTACTTTTGCCACATTCGGTAGTTCCCTTATTTTTTTCTCACATTTGATAGTACCATCATCATATTGTGTAGTACCAATATCACATGTGACTGTATTTTTGTCACATTCGGTGGTTCCCTTATATTTTCTCACATTTGATGATACCATCCTCATATTGTGCAATACCAACGTCACATGTGACTGCATTTTTGTCACATTCGATGGTTCCCTTATTTTTTCCTCACATTTGATGGTACCATCCTCACATTGTGCAATACCAGTATCACATGTAACTATACTTTTGTCACATTTGGTGGTTCCTTTATTTTTTTTTCTTACATTTGATGGTATCATCCTTACATTGCAACATCACATATGACTATACTTTTGTCACTTTTGGTGGTTCCTTTATTTTTTTTCTCACATTTGATGGTACCATCCTCATATTGCATAGTATCAACATCACATGTGACTGTACTTTTGTCACATTCGGTGGTTCTTTTATTTTTTTCTCACATTTGATGGTACCATCCTCACATTGCGCAGTACCAACATCACATGTGATTGTATTTTTGTCACATTTCCTTACATTGCGCAGTACCAACATCACATGTGACTGTATTTTTGTCACATTTGGTGATTCCTTTATTTTTTCTCATATTTGATGTACCATCTTCACATTGCACAGTTCTAACATCACATGTGACTGTACTTTTGTCACATTCGGTGATTCCCTTATTTTTTTCTCACATTTTATGGTACCATTCTCACATTGCGCAGTACCAATATCATATGTGACTGTACTTTTATCACATTCAGTGGTTCTCTTTTTTTTTTCTCACACTTTACGGTACCAACCTCACATTGCACAGTACCAACATTATATGTGACTGTACTTTTGTCATATTCGGTGGTTCCATTATTTTTTTCTCACATTTGATGGTATCATCTTTGATTTGTGCAGTACCAACATCATGTGTGGATGCACTTTTGTATAATAAAAAATTTTCAGGCTCTGCTCTCAGTTTTTGAGTCTCTGACTTTCTTCTCCTCTCTCTCAGTTTTAGTCTACGCTTCTCTCTTTAATTTCGTCTCTCTCAAATTCTTCTCGTTCAAACCATCCACAAGAACCTATCTAGAGCGACAATTACTAAACAAAACCCCAAGCAAGACCCACAAAAGAAGAAACAGATCCCTAAGCCATGAACAGTACCTCCCCAGCTCTAGCGAGGGAATTGTTCTCGCCAAACAATAAAAACCCATTGTTTATTTGCTATCCTGCGTTCCCTCTATCTCTCAACCGTGCTCTCTTTCCTTTCTCTTCGACTTTGCTCCATTTTCAAAAAGGACCTCACCATTAATTGACCTCGCCGGTGTAGGGAAAGGGGTTTTACACGGCGACGATCGAAACCCATTTCAGGTACTGTAGAGTTGGTTTGAAATTTCCCCAATTTTTTTTTGATTTGTGCTCTTTTTTTCACCAAAATTTCTTGATGATGGCGTTTGTGAGGTTTGCTCATTCCAAGTTGACTTTTTTTTTTTCCTCTATTCTGTTAGAAGAATTTGATAAAGTTCACATTTTTATTGATTTTTTGTGAGGATTTGTGTTTGTTTGGGGTTTGATTTTGATGGGTATTTATTGTTTTGGTGATTGGTCGTTTTGTTTATGGTTATTTAATCTTGCATGCGTTTCATACTTTTGGTATCCTCCATTTGGCTGCTTAGAATGTATTGGGAAAAGAGAATAAAATGGAATCTCAAATTTCAATGTTTTGTATTGTTTTGGATTTGAAAAAAATGATAATAATACATCTGAGTGGGGTTTATTGATTTTTTGTTTCCCTAGGTTTAAATTGATGGGAAATTTTGGGAACCAAAAGCTTGAATTCCCTTCACTTTTCCCACCTCTTCTCTATAACCAAACAGAGGTGTAAGGCTTTTGCATTTTGCACTGTAGGCTTCAGCTTTTTGCGTAATTTGTCCAATTCATTGGTTGTACTACAAATTTTGTAAAGGTTTGTAAATGCTAGGCCTTTTGTATTGTTATCTCTCTATTCTCAAGCTAACTATTTAATTTGTATTTGACTTCCCCCATTTACCTCATTCTATGAATAGCAAATTACTTGAAATGAAACCCTTTTCTTGTCTGAGCACTGACATGTATTTTTTGACTGATCTTAGGAATATGTGTATAATCGGCTTCAAACAGTTAATTTAAGTCTTGTGCCTCATTTTAATTTGTTCATTTGTCAATTTTATCAGTATATTTACTTACTTTCTTGGTTTCCAGCTATGGTTGGTATTTCTCCTTTGTGCAAGGATTTGTCTACTTGATACTTACATACTTACAAGGTTTCACCCCCAAGAAAATGGTGAACCCTTGGAAGACGTATGTGAAACTCTCTGCTGTTCTTGTGGGTTCTCATGGATTAACAAAGGGGTCCTTGGCCTTTCTTAATTATCCAGCTCAGATCATATTCAAATCAACAAAGGTAAATGGTGAAGGAATATTTGTTTGTGTCAATTATAATTTTTGGTTTCTACATCTGTTGTTGATCAACTTCATTTTGTTATAATTCTGGAAATCTAAATAAAATTTTTGAGAATTTTACTGTATTGGATATCATTTGATTGAGCCATTCGTATACATTATTTCGAAATGTAGAATATCTAATTGAAGATGCCTTTCATTTTTCTGACATATGTGTCTGTGATTGTGAGAATTCAAGTCCTGCTTGTCATGATAATGGGTGCCTTCATTCCTGGCTTAAGAAGGAAATATCCAATTCATGAATACATCTCTGCTCTGCTTCTAGTAATTGGTCTAATCCTTTTCACCTTAGCAGATGCCTATACATCTCCTAATTTTAGCATTTTTGGTGTTGTAATGATATTGGGTGCTCTAATCATGGATGCCTTTCTGGGAAATTTTCAAGAAGTAATTTTTACCATGAATCCTGATACCACACAGATGACTAATCCTTCCCTTGTGTTTATGATTGTCAAAAAGAATCGTGATCAAAACAACAAAAAACTGCTTTTATTCTAACTTAAAATTGTGTTATTTTTCTCCTAACAGTCAGAGATGCTATTTTGCTCAACAGTAGTTGGGTTGCCATTTTTAGTTCCACCAATGATTTCAACAGGAGAGCTGTTTAAGGCTTGGAATTTTTGATACAGGATATGAATGAAGCATTTTATGTGTTGTATTCTCTCTTTCTTTCTTTCTTTTTTTTTTTTTTTTTTTTGAATGCATACATCTGTTTTTATTGTCTTTCCTGAGGTCATCACTCCCATTTCTAGGTTTCACTATCATTGTTATGTTTGCTTGTTGGAAACTTAAAGGTTTAAATGTTGTGGAACATTTAAATCTTAGGATCTCATAACAACATTTTTCATGGAATTTAACTTTTGGGTTTTTTATTGATGTCAGCATGCAGATAACAACTGCTAGAAAGGTGGTCACTCTGTTCCTGTAATTCTTGATATTTACCAAGCCATTAACTGAATAGCACGGGACGAGGTTGTTGCTCATAGAAATGGGAATCATCCTAAAGATGTTGCTTGAAAACAAATTGTCGGGTAGCAGTGCCGCTGCAAAGCATAGAAAACCATCCATAAAAGCAGACAATAGCCTACCAGCAAATGGAGGTGTAGTGGAGGAAGAGAGAAGGCCTAGTTTGAAGATCAAAGTAGTTGTTCATTTTTTTAATTATTTTTTTTTATTTTTTTTCCAATTTGTTGTTTCGGGTTCCCTAATTCAGCTAGGTCATAGAGGTGGACAGAAAGCACAAGAGAAAAAAGAGAGAAGAGAGTGAGATATAGAAAACTATGATGAAAATTCAACTAGTGTTTTGGTACTATTCATGGGTTTCACTATACGATTTCAACTAATTTATACCTTTATTTACAGTACTTACAACAAAAGGTTTTCAATTTCAACAAAATAAACAGATCCCAAACAGACCCTAATTCTAGCCCATTTAGAAAATTAGATACCACATAAAAGTATTGATTCAGAGTTTAAATAACTAGGGTGGTCTGAAACATACTGTATATAGCCAACAGGTATTAGATTTCCCACCAAGTCTATGGATCAGAAGTTGCCAAAAGGGCCTCGGCTCAAAAAACCTCAAAAAATGAGTCCAAAATGGACCAAAACTCGAACACGAGACTGGCACCCAAAAGAGCCATTCGGCACTTTTGGAGTGCTGATTGGCACAAATTTGGGCCCTGGCCCGAGGGCACTTTGATTGAGATAAAACATATCATTTTCGATTTTTTAGAGATAAGGACGCGTCTCAGTTTGTATTATGATCATTTAGCTATTTTTTTGAACATCCTAGCCTCTATAAATAGAGAATGCCTCTCAAAATTCAGTATACTTTTTCACGCTCTCTGAATCCCCTCTTTTTGACTCTTCTCTTCTTTTATTTTCTCTCTTACATTAAAGACATTTTGGAGGTTCTAACCTTAGGAATTTCTTTTCTGTATGCAAAATATTTTAGGTTTCAAGGATAATTGAATAAATTTCTTTGAACCCTAAAATGTTCCTTCACTACTAAGAAGAGCACGCATGCAAGAGGTAGTTAATTTCTTTTCTTTCTCTAGCCTTCTATATTAATTTTGATTGATGATGCATGAATAGGTTTAGGATTTTATTTTATTTTATTTCTGATTCTTATATAATTGCCATGCTTTGTTTAGACCGTTTTTCTTTCTTTAAATATGTTTTTAGATGATTGTTTATTTCAACTCTTTCTCTTTAACTTCAAAATCTGCAATGACTATTAACACAAAATAGATCTGTATCTTCCTTAGATGCAGATCTAAATTTTTTTTAAACACCAAAACAAATCTGTATCTTCTTTAGATGCAAATCTTTTTTTTTTTTTTAACACAAAATAGATCGATATCCTCCTTAGATGCAAATCTAAATTTTTTAAAACACAAAACAAATCTGTATCTTCCTTAGATGTAGATTTGAATTTTTTTAAAACATAAAGTTGATCTGTGTCTTCCTTAGATGTAGATTTGTATTTTTCTAGTCATAAAACTAATCTGAATCTTTTTCTAAAAAAGTTTTCTTCTTTATAAAATTGCAGATTTTAAAACTTAAAAGAAAGAATTGAAAGCTAGGTTATAATTTTTTAATATGTGCTGCATGTAACATAGATTTATTTTATGAATGGTTCCCTTTTTAAAAAAATATATATAAAAAAAAGGGCTTTTTCTTATTTTATACATAAAAAAAAAAAAATCTGATTTTTTTTTTTTTTTCAAATCTAAATTTTCTAATCTACAAAATGGATCTGAATTCTTTTACATATAAATCTACATCATTTTTTTTTTTTTTTAACTTTGCTCCAAAAATAGATCGGATATTTTTTAGTTAAAACCTTGTTCTTTCTTTACATAAAAACAGATTTGATTTTTCTTCTTTACAAATCTAATTTTTTTGTCTACATAAAAACAGATCTGATTTTCTTTATAAAATTATTTCTTATTTACACAAAAACAAATCTAGTTTCTTTTTAATAAATCAAATCTCATTTTTTTTTTTTTCACAAAAACGGATCTGAATTTTTTTAAAGAAGAGGAAACATTCATAAGATAAATTTATTTGAGTTGACGTTAGTCAAGTGTTTGTCATATGTTCAACATATCATTCATATCATGCAAAAATGGTATATCGGTCATTAGAGTCTAGAAGATTAGACTTTGTCTAGGCGGAATGGGTGCCTAACATCTTCCCATTCCGTAACCTAGCCTCCGAATTTAGTTCTTTTGAATAGGTAGATCTATGCCTTGTCTTTCTTTTTAATTTTGGGTAGATTGTAACTAGGAAAAAAAAAAACCATGTATTCTTTTGGTAGATTGTAACTAGGACTCAAAGCATTGTAAGGTTTAATTTACTAAGATTTTATTTATCATTATTCAATCAATGACAATGAAATATTTTGATCATGTATTTTTGTATTTTATTTTTTCTTATTTTTTGTATAAAAAATAAGTGGCGATTCCACACTACTTACCCAAAAAAAGAGGTGCCCTTAAAAGCACCCGAATCTATTTTTTGAGGGCACCCCAATTTTGGCTGTCTCTCACATATATATATAAAAGAAAAAACAATTAGAAGAATATTTTTATTATTAGAAAATAATACGTTGACATTACACCGGTGCCAAACTTGAGTTGTACAATTTACATTTGTCTTGAATTTGGGCCGGATGGGTCAGCAATGATATTTACATCATTCTGCACCAAGGTTCAAATTCCTCACGATAATAATCACAATAAATCATGTTAGTAGTTAAAAGAAATTTTTAAAAATGTTATATCTATCATTTTTTTTAATGAAGGTTACGAAAACTTGTAACTTATTATACATAGGGGAGGAGAGGGGGTGGGGGGGATCGATTTGATTGTTTGATTGTCTACCAAATAATTGCATTTTTTGTCAAGAACCTTATAGTTCAGTTCATCTAAGGTTTAAAACCACTCTTTCTATTATAACTACTAGTATATAATCTCATGCATATATATGGATACACTTAAAGATATACAATAAGATGCATAATATAATTCATATATATATATATAATTTAAATACTATTGATAGTCATTTTTATATTTTGTTAACTCTTTAAAAAAAATTTGTGAGGATATTATTAGGTATAAAATGTAAATTGTCCATGTTTTTCTAAAAAAAAATTATTGTGAAACACTTTTTTTTTTTTTTTTTTTAGGATTCATTTATTTTAGACTCTTTGGTTTTTGTATTTAATAACCCCACTTGGATGAATATTTATGATGTGGTTTCATATTTGATTCTAAAATTAAGAAATGAAACTCTTTAAGAATAAATAATTTAAGACACATGACACAAAATTGAAACTCTAATTTAGAATTTTAATTTGTGTTTCTCTCAACTTCACTTATTATTATTATTATTATTATATATATATATATAGATTAAATTGTAAATAATAAAAAATTGTAGTATTTTTGAAATGTATTATTTCCCCATCAGAACATGGTTCTATCAAGTCACTAGTGCATGGATCTATCAAAGACAATATACATATGGTGCTTGGGAAAAAAAAACAGATGAAAAACCGAAAAAGACCTCACTTTTAAATTACTTACTTTGAACGAGTCCATGCTTTGATTTGACGTGAAAGTTTTTGTATGAAATGGACAAAAGAATAAAACACAAACCTGATTACTTAACTAAACCCGTAACGTGATTCTCTAAAATAAAATATATAAAAAACACTTAGCCGGTAAGAGCATTAACATTCGAAAATGTTAAAAAATAAAAACCCTAAAAACTATTATCATCTAGTCACTAGTGCATAGATCTATCAAAAACAATATACATATTTTTTTTGCTGAATAAAAACAATATACATATGTTCATCAAAAAATAAAAAACAATATACATATGGTGCTTGGGAAAAAAAAAAAACAAAGGAGGAAAAACCGAAGAAGACCTCACACTTTTAAATTACTTACTTTGAACGAGTCCATGCTTTGATTTGACGTGAAAGTTTTTGTATGAAATGGACCAAATAATTAAACATAAACCTGAGTACTTAACTAAAACCCGTAACATGATTCTCTAAAATAAAATAAAAAATAAAAAAACACTTAGCCGGTAAGAGCATTAACATTAAAAAATTAATAAATAAATAAATAAAAAGCTATTTTGCATCCTCAAATACTACTTCTATTTTACCAATTTATTTTACAACACACCTTACATTGTAATTTTTATTTTTACATATAACCCAATAAAATAATATAAACTACCTAATAAAATAATAAAAAGTATTATTTTCTCTCTTTTTCCCCACTCATTTTTTTCTCTTCACACACAACCACATGTTAAAATAATATTTTTTTTTCAACCTATGAACAGTAGAGTTGCATATATGCAACCTTACTATTCATAGGTTGCAATTTTTTTTTTTTTTAAAGTTTGCAAATCCGGATGGAATGGTTTTGGGTGGCTTAGAGCATCTCCAGCAGATTAGCCAAATTTTTGTTCTGTTTGGAGAATGAATAGTGACTTTTACCTTTATTTACTCACTTTTTCAAATACACTTTCCAACAAACTCTCTATCTCATTCTCTATCTCATTTAAATATTATTTCTTCATTCATTATTTATTATTTTTTTAACAACTACACATCTTCTAACATTTTTTTATTCAACACCCAATTATTATAATAGAAAAAAAAAAGATTTGAAGAATGAACAGTAGCTCATCAGACCAAATGAGCTACTATTCATTAACAAAAAAAAATTTGATGTATAGAGAGGCTGTTGGAGCCTTTTTTTTGCTCTCACTCTATATTATAGAGAGTATTTTGCACCATTGAAGATGCTCTTAGGTTATAAAATAGTAATTGGGTGGTGTTTACACCCCCAATGCTAATGCTCTAACATAGCCAAAAAGTTTAGGATTATAAACTTTTATGCCACAATTTTGATGTAATAGATTATAAATGGTGGACAAAAGAGTGGTAAATTCATGTAAAAGTAATAAACAATCATTCATAGTCTATTACATAAAATAATTGTAGAAAAAGTGCAGTCTTAGAATTACTCTTTATTAAGTTCTTTCTCAAAAAAATTAAAAAACACACATTGAGTTACATACCAGAGAAGTTTCTACCACTACTTAATAATAGAAAATTTCTTTGTAAGGTTCAAGTCAACAACGAATAAGTAATAGGAACAAACCTAAAAAAAATTACGTTGTCCCCTTTACTATATCTTTTAACTATATATATATATATATATAGCCTTTGTCGACTTGGACTTGGTATAGTCTCTATTCCATGTATTAATTAATGAGAAATGCTAACGAGTGCCCTAAAAATCCAATTAAAGAAAATTTTTATGGGAAAAAAAAAAAGTAATTAATGTTTTTGACAGCTTTTTTTATTTCCCATAAAAGTGATGTCAAAACTTCCCTAAAATCTCGTTAGCATGACCCTTAATTAATTATGACAACTTCAAGCAGAATACTTTGTAGCTTCCAAATGCAAAAATGGCCCCCTTTCAAATCTTCTTCGTCTCCACTTTCTTCTACTTCCAGCTCCTTTTCACAGCATCAAGTGCTAAAAAATGCAAAACAACATATTGCGATGATTTTATCAGATCGCCGTCGATTGAATTCCCTTTTCAACTCAATACAACCTCTAGACAAGCCAAACGCTGTGGCTATCCTGGATTCAATCTCTCATGCAACAGCCGAAACCAAACGATTCTCACTCTCCCTTATTCCGGGGACTTCGTTGTGTATCACATTAATTACTTCTTGCAATCACTCCGTATTAAAGAGCCAGATGGCTGCCTTCCCAGACGATTCCTGAACCAAAGCTTCACTCTTTCTGGCTCTCCTTTCCACTTTGAGTTTTATATTGATAATAATAATTACACCTTCTACAACTGCTCCAAGGAGACGATCTATAAGCGTGCAAGACGGGTTCCTTGCCTTAGCGGCGACAACTTTACTGTCTGGAAGACTTCTTCCCCTTTTATGGAGCTACAGCAGCAGTGTCGGGTAATATTAAATGCACCAATTGAGGTCCAATTGACTTGGTTCGAGCCCAATTGTGTATACTGTGTTGAAGAATGTGCGTTCAAGAGTGATACTGGTCTGGAAGTTGGATGCTTTAATGTTGCGAGTACTGCTCCTACTCCTCCAACTCCAAGCACCGGAGGTATGTTTACTTGCTTCATCAAAATTGCTTTTCCTTATTTTTTTTCTTTTCGTCTTCTCTTAAAGGTTGATTCATTCAAAAAGAAATATATTCACAAAACAATAGGGCTTTCTCTTAGCTAGCGTAGCCTTTGCTGCAAGAGCAGGGACTTCAGATAATATATATACTTCTATGAACACAATGGAAATAGACTTGAAGTTCTGCATCCTTTAGCTTCCAGATTTTGTTAATTAATTCTGAAATCATTACTACACAAAATCATAAATCTCGATATGAACATGATGCTTACCTCTTTGAACAACCCAAGTATGTGTTGTCTTAAGGCTTTTGCAGACAGCTGCAATATCATAAAAAATAGTTTTGATTGCCAACTAGGTTGTGATATGTCTTATTTAGTTTACACAAAGTGGAGGAAAATGAAACGGTTGACTCACACAAACGTTAGTTAACTCCAACGGAAGACTAATCCTCCAATAGCAATTCTTGCTAAGTTTGGGAAAAAAATAATTGATTAGCTTTATTAACTTCATCAACAGTCATACATGTGAACTAATAGTTTCGATTACCGACAAGAATGTGTTGGATTTGTGCAAGAGAATTAAAGTTCTTGCTGGGAAAGTGAGACCACTTGTAGAGGATATTTGGCACTGATGAGAGAGAGTGAGAAGACTATTCCATTGTATGCATAAGCTCAATCCTCAATATGGAAGCTTATGTGAACATTTCCTGGTCTTGTACAATGTTGACTCTTATATTATTTTTTTTTTTTTTTCATTTTTCAAAAATAATACGTTCTAAAATTTTATCATGCTTAGCTGATATTAAAACTTAAAATGAAACATTTCTATTGTCTTTAATCCATTTGCATTTTACTGTTTTACATAGGCAATATGACGGTTAAACACACCTATATGTGATTATGCATTTGTATTATATCAAATTCAGGACTTACTTTGTTTCCTTAGAATAATTGGGATAAGGGAATTCAAATCCAAAAACTTCCCATGGGTGGAATTGAACAGTATTATTAAACCACAAGACTCTTGGCTAAATTACTATTATTGATATTTTTGTCAATGACTAAATTATTGTCATTTTTTTCTCTTTTAGGTCTTTCAATGAGTGCCAAGTATGGCATAGCCATAGGCGTGGGAATACCTGGACTGTTGTGCTTAATTTGGCTCACTTGTTACCGATGTAAGCGAGTTATGGTTAACAGCCAGATACCCCAACCTAACACACGACTCTCTACCTCAATTGTTCCACAACATATTGCCTTTGTAATGGGTCTTGATGGGCCTACAATAGAATCATACCCAAAGACTTTGCTTGGTGAGAGTCGAGAATTACCCAATCCCAATGATAACACTTGTCCCATATGTTTGTCCGAGTACAAACCCAAGGAGATGCTCAGGACTATACCAGAGTGTAATCACTATTTCCATGTTAATTGCATAGATGAGTGGCTAAAAATTAGTGCAACATGCCCTATTTGCCGGAATTCACCTTATTAGTATCCTCTTGCTACGTTTTCATCCTTGTTATCATTGTCATCATTATCATTTTTATTATTATCATATACACTATTTTGTTCTCCATTTTATATATAATATGTTTTATTTGGATTGATGGATTGATTGTGATTTTTTTATGTTATAAATGTGTAAATTATTTTTCTGAAGGAATAAATACATAAATAAATATTTTTATAATTTTTTTATGATATTGCTAAAAACTTGAATTGGAGCATCAGTAAAAGAGATAGAATCAAGTTGAGTATATTTATTTTGTGTAATGTTATTTTGGACTGAATTGACCGAAATGGACCGAATGCATCAAAGTGAGTCGAGCGAACCGAAGTGGACCAAATTGACTGAAGTGGACTAGATGGACCAAAGTAGACCAAATGTATGGAAATACTATGCCAATGTGGCTCAACAAGAGTGTAGCAATAAGAAATGTTACACTTAAGCTTTTAGATGAGCAGTATAGCCCAGGACACAAATGCAAATGTTTATTCGTAATTGAGGTGTATCTAGAAGATGAAGATGGTGCATCAATATGGATGAAGATGAAGTGGAGTATGAAGTCCTCAGCCATTTCTCTAGCAAGGAGTAAGGAGTTGGAAATCAATTATTGGTTGTGCATGGTTGACACTCCTCATTGACCCTAGTTCCACTCAAAATTTCGTGAGTACAAAACTGGCGCAAAGGGTTGGATAGTAATGGAACTAGGGGCATCTAACAGTTATGATAGCCTCGATATCCCCATCAGCAATACTAATAAATTTCCTGGGATGGGATGACACTCCCAACCATTCTATTTGGTAAAAAAGACAATCTCCATTCTCACGATGAAGAGTAGCGTATAGCTCAAGATGACGCCTCAAACTATCACAAGGCATGCTTGGCAGCCATAGTTGGAAGGAATTGGATAAAATTCTCTCAACATTTGGAGTTTCGTACAAATACCCCACTTTGCTTCTTTCCCACGAAAACATGATCACCACATTCCACTTAAGGGCAGACACCGATCTAGTTTGTGTGAAAAAAAACCCTATCGATATCCCCATCACCGAAAAGCAGAGTTGAAAGTCAAGTGAGTAGTGTCTTATAGGCATGTTAAAGGACAATATAATCTGACCCTCAATCAACTCCCTACCTCTCCAGTAATTTTAGTGAAAGAAAATTTAATACCAGAAATGCTTTAGTTCTTAAAATTAAATTGCCCCACTAACATCAACATACTGCTTTACATAACCCAAAAAACAAAAGTTCGCAATATAAATTACAGGATTCCTTTTGAAATGGTTTACAACTATTGCAAACATGTGAACAGACATGGTTGCTGATCAATTTTAGTTATAAGTGGGCTCTTATCTATTGCTTCAATCATGATTACCATGGACCTCGAATTTGAATCCCTGGAAAACCACCTAAACAGTTTGGCTTGTATGATGCCAAGGGCAACCACCAGGAGTTGTGCTAGGAGCCCAGGAGTATGGTCTGTAACTTCGGATGAGTAAACAGGTTTGCATTATTGGGTCAATCTGCTAGGACTTGTGGTCGCTTTCTCTAGGCTTGCCATGTATGTCATATAAACCGTCCACAGATATGAAAATGAATTGCTCACCAATGGCTGTCAAAATTAGAACAACACCATATTCACAAGTTAATAAACCATTTTTTTTCGTATGTGATGTGTTTTGACACGTGCAGTGATCAGATTAGAGGTCGCTAATTCTTCTCAGGACCTCACTCCTAATCACCTATACTGAATTACCTAGGTGACTCCTTGAGTAGTGTGAAATATTCAACACTGCCAACTGAAATATCAAATCCCCAACCCAAAAGTCCCCAACTAAGAAAATAAAAAAGAGCGAAAAATTCCCACCCCATTTTCTCTAGAAAAACATGCAAGGAAAAAGGTAGATGAAAATGAAGAGTACGTACTTGTAATTGGACAGGGATGAATCGGAATGTTATAAAATCACATATGGGCCAATACATTACACCATTGATCATAGTAGGGAGTAAGTCTCGCTTTAATCGAGCAACAATCTCAGTAATGTTTTCACCTGCATTTGGCATTATGGAAACCACTTAAAAAATTTTGCTATTGAATTGAAACATGCAAACAGTATATAACACATGATTTGGCGGACATCTATCAGTCCAAAAGGAGTTTGATGTTTATCTTGATCATTAGTGAAGACTTTCCTCTTAATAACACAAATTACAGACAACAATCTTGTTGCAAGCAGGAGAAATTTTGCAGGGAGCTTAACCCAAAATCAAACTCAGCGTGACTAAACTTAACTTTTTTTCTACCATCAACTTCCTATAATCAAGTCTAATAATCAGGTTAACCATTTACATTCACAATAGATTCGTAAACAACAACAACAACCAAGCCTGGGGAATGCTATGGATTCTCAACAAATTAATTAGTGACAATCACATATTCTTTTCTACCATTCTGTTCTATTCAAATTCCAGCTCTCCGTTAAGACTAGGATAACTTAAATCATCAAATTCACTTAAAATGATGTTACTAATCGATACGTATATTTGATAAAATCTATACTTAAAGAAACCAAAAGGATCATGATCAAATTTGGCATGACCATATTTTGGCAAGTAAATGGCATGCACAATCATCATTGAAAGAAAATTCTCTATCGTCAATTTATTGGCTAGTTAAATCTGGTTGCCAGCTCCAATCTTATGGCTTCAGAATGTGCATCATAAGTTGAACGAGGCATTTATTAAACTATAATTTCATCATCTAACATTTTTACACTTTGGACAAAATACTGACTACCTTAACCCCATTTTCAAAAGAAATCTCCACATCCTATACAGAGAAAGTCTTGAGTTCAACCCATTATTTGTTCTTTGCTAATTAGATAGTTTATATCAAAAATTGGAACATAAAGCCATATATAAATGGAGGTAAATGCCAAAGAAATCACAAAAAATAGTGCACATAGTCACATAAAAATATGAAATGCAATATTCATCATAAAACATTGTTTAGATAAAGAATCATGTGTACCTTGTAAAAATGCATTCACAGAGAAGAAAACAACAGTCATTGCAGGTCCATATAGTGCCTGCCCCATGACCATTTTCTTCAATGTAGAGAATAGATCTCGCTTTGGAAAGAGCTTTGACATGAAGTTGAACCAAAAATGTAGAGTAGGTCCTAAAATTACCATACCATATCCAGCCATGCGTAGTGTCCTCAAAAAATCATAAGATCCAGAAGAAGACAGTGCAATTGTCTACAAAAACGTTGATAGAAGAACCCTATATAAGAATATGCTAGAAGTAAAATAACTCCTTGAAGTATTTAATTCAACAAAATACACACACACTCACACAGATAATAGGCCTGCTACAAATAAATATGAGTACTCCTGAATTGGATTAAAAGCAAATGATACTTTATTATGTGAAGAATTGATTGACTTAAACGTGCAACAATAAATAAATAATATTCACCCAAAAAATATGTAAACAAAAATAATGGAATAGAAATAGAAGCAGCATGAAACAGTCAAGAGAGCATATCTTATGTTTTCAACCTGCAGTATCCAACAGCTATGGAGTCTATGGTGTATGTTAATTGAAACAATGCAGTTAAGTGGACCAGAATCAAGTGCTCCAAGGAAATTAGAACTACAAAGGGATCATATGGTATACATTAGGATGACCAAATTGGAAGATAATATCAAATCAAAAAAATTCATACATCTAACTGAAGAAAAAACATAAACAAGGAAATTTTAATTATCATAAGCCCTGAATAAAAGAGGAGTTTTTTTTTTGGATGAGTTAAAAGAGGAGCTTGATGCTGCCAATAAGTCTCTTAAGACAACACGTTGCCAAGGTTGAGCCTTAAGAGAGAGAGAGAGAGAGAGAGAGCAAAACCTAATAACCCAACTTCGCTTATATGCATGCAAGTTGTGCATACCACTTAACATTCACAAGACACAGGTACTTAGAAGCAAAGCAAGCTGGAGGAGGTCTACATGGACAAATCATGTATGCAGCAAGGTATATATGTATATATAAGAGTCATCACTCATCAGTCAGTTTATATCATGTAGCTACATATATATATTAGTATGTATGCATACATAAAATACTCAAAAGGTCAGAGCACCCTCTATGACAGAGAATTTGCCTCCAAGTTTGCTAAAGGAGGCCCTTAGAAAATTTCTAGGAGAAGTTTTCCATGAAAGCATCTAGAGGATGCTTGAAAATTTTCATGCAAAGATGCTTCACTAAGGCTATTTCATGTCTCAAAAGGGTCTGCCTTATTTCTACAGACATACAATTTGAGAAGGGAAGAGAAACTCAATGTTAGGAACCCATGGGTAAAACTCACCCTTGAAAACCGGCTTGCAAGGGGAGGGTGCCCAATAGCTTATAAACACATCCATGGGAGACATTAGGATCATAACATTTGACAGCTTTTAAACCAGTCAGGTGGCATGGAGCTCCAACTTTTTGGGATTTCCAAAATTGACTCAACAGTCAACACCCAAAGAAAGAAGCTCTTTCAGTAAAGAGAACCCTTGTAGTAATAATAAAATTTGCATTGCTACGTGCTCACACCTTCAACTAACGTAATCGCTAACTTTTACGAAGGACTGAGGGGATCTCAGTAACAATTTAACAAAAGCATGTATTTCAGGATGCAGGTAGGATCTCCACTCCGTAATTGTGTTAAGCGAATTCAATCACTTCTAATCATATTATCCCAAACAGCCCAAGTAATGGATACTATACAATAAGATAGTATCAGGCACAGATTATTCAATTAAGAAACATAACCCCCATTCCTATCAATTATGAAGCCTTCAACAATGGTTGAATTTTTTCTTTTTTTTACTTAGAGAACTAATTAGCTAAAAAATTGACAAAAAAGCATAAAACCCAACACACGTTGCTTCTAACTAAGGCTGTAAACGTTAATTAAACACTCCAAAATCGCACATTTTCTTCAACACTCAAACCGACAAATTAACAGAAACGACTTTTCTTTCTTTCTTTCTCGAGAACCAAACAGAGACTAGCACACGAAAACAAAAAGTAAAGGGGTTTTAGGTTTGAATTCATCACCTGAGAGGAAAGGTCAGCGGCTATGTAAATAAGCGAGGAAGTGATACTTTTCGTTAAGACTGGCCTAGACTTGATCCAACCCAAGTACCAACCCACCAACCCGATTTTCGAAGAAGAAGAAGAGAAGCGCGAGGAGAACAGAGACGAAGAAGAGTGCTCGTACTCTCGGGTTGATCTCCTGATGAAATCGGGTACCCGGAAATACGCTTTGGAGTGCTGCGTTTGGGTGCGCAGAAGAATCGGAGCTCGGGTCGGATCGGTGATCGGGTGGTGGTGGCTCTGTAGCAGGCGGGTTATGGTAGCATTTCTCCTGAAAGCGGCGCTCATTTTTGGGCGGCGAATGGAGATATGACTATTTACTAATTTGTAGTTGTAGCTGTGTTTTGGGTTTTTGGAGTTCGGAGGGGTTTACGTTTTTTAAAGGAGAGTCCAAAATATCATATTTAGGGGAAAAAGGGCAGTCTGAGCTGGATTTTAACTAAAACCTCTGAGAGTATCAAATCAACCTTCTACTCGCTTCCTTGTCCTCTAAAAATTTTATAATAAAATTCCCTTTTGGGGAAATGGGGTGAACCTATATAGCTACATTGCTATGTGTCGGGGCAATTAAGAAGAAAATGAATACCAGCACGCTTGCTAGTGAGGGATAGGAACCTAAAATTAAAGTTATGTTGGAAGTTTCTTACCACTAAGTTACCTAATGTATTGGCAAAAAAACAATTTTTATAATTTTGTTTTGGAAACTATTGAATATCAACCAATACTAGTAGGCTTAAGTGGTGTGTTAAACATGCCATTAAGATTTTATGAATTTAAAGATTGTATGTCAATTTCTTTGAAATTAACTTGGTTGGCATCTTAGAGAAACGGGGTTCAATATTTTTACATTAGTAAAGAATAAGATTGCCCTTCAAGTATTTTACATCTTAGAGAAATGTTATTGAGAGTTATTTCTCTTGTCAACTTATTTGCCTTTTTATCATTTTCGCGGGCAGTAATGTCAAATAAAAGAACGTAGGTAAGTCATGTAATCTTGGGTTTTTTTTTTTTTTTGGGGGGGGGGGGGAGTGGGGCTACTAATTCATGTGATCTTTGAGTTGATGCTACATTATTATATTTTTTGAGGGATGGATTGGGGTTGAAAGTGAAGATTGAGTGAGCTTTGATGAGATATAGATATAACATGTTGTTGTGGTGGGTCTTTTTTGTATTCTAGATTGGGTTGTTTCTTGCCGTACTGTGGCCCAATATCTGGGGTAGGAGAGCCAGGACTAACTCAATTGAAACTCACCTCAAGCCAGCTTATGCACAAACAGGGACCCCTTCACAGAAATCTTGGTTTCGTGCCCACGGCAGGGGATGCTGTCACAAAAACATTATGGCAGAAGACACATAATATAACAAGATAATAATAAAAAGATATGCTAACTAAAACGTTTGCTGTTAACCAAGGATAATATTTAAACAACTTTGCAACAGGAAAGAGACGTGATAATATGAGTATGGCAAAAATAGGTTAGCAATAATGAAAAGAACAATGTTTATGCCAAAATAGTCATGATAAAAGAGGGAAAGGGGATTGGTTTGTTAGACTTAGCTCCTTGGCAGACTTAAGTCCAAGAAGGGAACCAATCTCCAATGTGGGCAACCTCTCAGGGTAATCCTACCGTAGAAATTTCCCACTTTAGAAGAACGGGTCTAAGTGACTTATTCTCAAATCTCTTGGCTGACCAGAGGGTAGGTTTTTGAGCGGGAGAGAAAGGAGCAGTCTATTGGTGCATGTCTTATCACACTTTTATTTTCTCACTTTCCTTCCTACTCTCTCATTTTCTTTTTTTCTTTTGCTTACCCTTTCTGTTTTTCCTTCTAACTTTCTATTTCCTTCTATGCTTCTATTCTTTTTTTTTTTTTCCTCTTCCTTTGTTGTTGTTCACTATGCATAGCTAAGACTTTTTTATACTGCCTGCCATGATTAGATTTACCATTTTACCCCTCAACTTCTTTTGGCTTGTTGTGGGTGCCCTTCCTTGGCCACCCACTGGTCTGCTGGCTGCCCAGCTACCACCACTACCCTGGGTTGGCTATGGCACGTTCCATTCCCAGACAAAAAGGAAATTTGTTTTATTTTTCTTGCTTTTTGTAGTATTCCCATCCGAATAAGGGTTGGGTGCCTTCTCTCACTAACTCCTACTGCATGCACTTAGTGAATCCAGCTCATCTCTCCTTTTTCTGGGTGGTATGTCATCTCAGCAGGACATTTCCCCTAAAAGAGCTTGAGCGGGAATTCCAAAATAGACTTCCCCATTCTCCCCATCATCAAACCATACCCTCTCTTACCTCTGGCCCATGGCCCATCATGCCTATATTGGCTAGGTACAAGTGGGTGGTGTTTGAGCCTTATGCATGCTTCACTCCCATGTGAGTCCATGGTTTGTCTGCCGCTCATGCATTTGCCATTGCTTGTGAGTCTGTCTGGTCTTGTTGGGCATTTTTGCTGCTTATTTTTAACCTTTTATGGTGTGGGTGAGTCTGGGTCTTCATTATTTGAATCTCATTTCCTCCCTGGACTAGGTAATGAGATTCAAATAATGAAGACCCAACCAAATTAGGAAATGAGATTCAAATAATGAATTAGGAAAAAAAAAAAAAAAAAAAACTCAAACCAACCAAAAGTCTTGTAATTCAACTTGTATTTGATTGTGTTTTTCCACCGACGAATTCTATTAACTATATAAAAAGAGCCTATGCGCTCAACTACAGTGATTTTGGTTTATTCAACCAAACTTTTCACTCGCTTTTTTTTTTTTTTAATACCGTCTGAAGAGTCTGAACACGCTTTTTAACTTTTTTGTCTCCATATTAGCTGTTAAAATATTATCACAACAAATTGCCACAATATTTTCACAATTTTTGAGGTGTTAATTTTTTATAAGCTAAAATAAAATAAAAATATCATACCGAAACCAATCACAAATAAAAATAAATATATTGTGAAAAAAAAAAAGTTTGACATTCACAACACTTTTTTGTTCAATGTGTAAAGTAACAGTAGCAAAGCTACAATGATTTTGGTTTATCTAACCAAACTGTTTCACTCACGTTTTTTTTTTTTCTATATCCCTATATATAAAAAGCGTGAATGCGCAAACAGTAATGTTGTACAATGCTTTGGTTTGTTCAACCTGTGCGAATTGTTCATCGGGCTTTTTTTTTTTTTTTTTTTTCTTCGCTGGTATTGTTTATGCTTTTTTTATCTTTTCCTTTAAATATTTATTATTTATATGTGCATATACAGTTACACCAACTTAACAAATTCTTATAATATTTTTATAATTATTTGACAATCTGCACTGTTCATTGGCCTCTTTTTTTCTTTTCTTTTTTTCTTTTTTCACAATACACAGGTTTTGCTTGTGCTCTTTTTGTCTTTTCTTTTAAATATTTATATGTGCATATGCAGTTATACTGACACAACACATTCTTACAATATTTTCACAATTATTGAGGTATCAATTTTTTAAAGATTAAAATAAAATAAGAAACTGAGAATTACTACCATCTAAAACTCAAAATACGTGAAGAAAATTTTTTGGATGTTAAAATTTAGTGGGAGTGTTTTAGATATTACAAAATAAATATTTTAATAATCATAAGTTTTCATTGAGGTTTAACTAAAAGAATAACAATATGACATATTTGTTATTTTCCAAAATATTAAGGGAAAAATTGCTTGATTTTAAAGTTTGAAGAGTAATGCTATGTCCACAACATTTTCACAATAATTTTACAACAAATTTTATGTGGCAATGTATTTTTGATGGATAAAAAAATGATATCAGTAGTGGGCTCAGTTTAAAACCAATAACAACTTGTCATTTAGAATTTGTTCTAAACTTGTTATGGATGTAGCATTTCTCTCAAATAATATAAAAACAATATTTATTCGGATCCTGAAAATGAAGGTATTGTGAAAATGTTGAGATATTTTGTTGTATTCTTAGACTTCTTTTTTAGTATAGTCAAATTAGGTGAGCCAAATATCACGGTTTCACACACAATTTTCTTGTGTTGTCATTTTGTTTTGTTTTGTTTTTTTTAATGCATTATTTTAAAACCATTAATAATTTTTCACCGAAAATTTGCTGTGAAAATACTGTGGACATAAAAAATAAAATAATAATATCAAATTGAGACCTACCACAGTTGGAAATAAAAATAATATTGCAAAAATATGTTGTGACATTTTGTTGTGTTCCTAGGATTCTTTTTTGTGTGACATTTTGTTGTGTTCCTAGGCTTCATTTTTTGTATAGTCAAATTTGGTGGACCAAAATTCATTTTTTTAGGGACAATTTTTTTTTTTTTTTTGAAGCCGGAACTAACCAATTTTCATTAATTTAAAGCATTAGCATCCAAATAACAATTTTCTTCAATTGGCTTTTTATTTGTTTTTTTTTTTAATACACAATTAAAAGTGGTTAGCCAAATTGAAAATCAGTAACAATTTATCACCTAGGATTTATTTTACTCTAAAATAAAATAATAAAATATCAAACCAGAACCCATCATAGCTAGAAATAAAGAGGTACTATAAAAATATCGTGACATTTTGTTGCGTTCCTAGACTTCTTTTTTTACTTTAGTGAATTTGTTGAACCAAAATTCATTGTTTTATGCATATTTTTTTAGGTTGATTTTTTTTTAACACATTGTTTCAAGTTTTAAAATTAAAATAAAAAAAAAAAAAAAAAAAAAAAAAAAAAAAACACACACACACACATTGTTTTACACACACACACACACACAAATTGACGAAGTAGCACTTTCCTCCTTTATGTTTGAGGTAGTTTCATTCCCCCTAAACTAAATTTGAATAATTTCCTCATTTATATTTTGTAAATGAGCATATACTCCTATTGTTACTCTCTTAGTTAAATCCTAACAAAATCTTATAATTCTTAAAATATTCCATTATGCAATGTCTAAAATACTCCTACTAAATTTTAATGTCCAAAAAATTTCTTTGTGTATTTTGAATATTATGTGGTAGAATGATAGTCATACTTGAAAAGTTAGAATGATGATATATGGTGTTCTATTTGTTACCTAGTGAACACTAATTTATTAGATTTAAATCTTCTAGACTTATAATTTTATCTAATAGAAACTTTGATAACTGATGTCTTTTGTTATTTTGTTCTTTTTTAAATTTCTTTTTTTACTTAAAAGGGTGTTCATTAAAAATAAGTAAGCGAAACATCATAGTTAGACTCATAAAATAAGATGATAAAGAATGAAGTATGAATAATAAAATCTTCATTGTAGATGGTTACAAGTATTTAATTTGATGAAAATCTTCAAAAAAATTGTAACATATATCATCATTCATTGCAAAAATTTAAATATTGTGAAAAAAATGATGATATTCATTATCATTCTTTGTAACATTTTAGGTGAGTAGATATTACATTTAATAAATAGACTCTAAAAAATTGTCATAGTAAATCATTATTTAAATAGCTATTTTAAATTTAAGTACATGATTTCATATTTTTTCAACTAAAAAAATTTATATTAATTTTCCCACACAGGAAAGCATGAGGGAGAGAGTATGTTATTTTTGGTAACCCCGCGAGTACAAGTTCTGGAAAAGCGTGACGTACGTGGCGTCCTGTTATAGAAATAGAACTCTTTTGACTCGTCAATGAAATCAAATATTTTCCAGGAGTTCAGCTAAACCATCACTTTATGGACACGTGTTTGACTGTACCATACCCTCTCACGCCACGTGTATCTCCTTCCTACACGTTTCTTTCAAAGTTGAAACTACCAAAAATTAAATTTTTTTTTTTTTTAAATGTGAGTTTTTGCATGCTTGTCGGTTGTCCATGTATTCTGTTCTATTTTACAGTTAGAGTCCTGTCTTCTAGATTTTTTTTATTTATTTATTTTTTTTGTCAATGACCCAGCTTTTCTACCCAAATCGTGGCGACACCTCCAAGGCTCGAAACCTTTCTCACGAGATTTTTTTTTTTGGTTAAAAGGAACCATGTCATTATCAAACCAAAACAACCGAAGTTTTCTCACAAGACGCATGGAATCCTTTGATTCCTTTACAATATTATTAATATGGATTTTATTAAAAAAGCTTACACAAACATAAGTACATAATAATTAGGTTTTTAGTTTATATGTAAATTATATATGGAAAATATTAACGAGTGCCCTTAGGTCACTAGTTAATAATCCATATAAAGAAAGTTTTTATGGAAAATGAAAAAAAATAATTAATATTTTGACAGCTTTTTTCATTTCTCATAAAAGTGGTATCAAAATTTTTCTAAAGTGAATTATTAATGAGTGCCCTAAGAGTACTTGTTAACAAAATCAATTATATATAACTAATCAGTAACCCGTGCAATGTACTGTATAGTTAGCATATTTTAAATATCTTCACTTTATTCAATGTTACAATAAGTTAAAAAAAAAAAATTTAAAAGATTCAGAGTTTATAAATTAATGAAACAGAACAAAAAATATATAACTACACAATAGAAAAATATAAAAGAAATATGGCATACCCTTAAAAGAATAATCCATGGCTATAGTCTTTGAAATTTGCCAAATTGTTTCAAATATTAGCAAAAAATAACCCAAGAATTCAAAAGTTAAAACTTCTAAAAAGCAAAAAGAATTTAAAGAATTAGAAGATTCAATGCCTATAAATTATTGATATATATATATATATATATATATATGACTACACAATAGAAGAATATAAGAGAGAAAATATTCAATTAGCTAACGGAAACTCCAATTCGACATCCAACTTTAATGGAAAGAAAATTGTAATGGGATAGGAAGAAATTATGGACTAATAAATAAAAGTCAAATGCTGCAAGCTACAAAAGAAAACACAGTAAATTTAGCATACAATAACATAATCTATGGAAAATTATTGAGCTTATGAGTCCACTAAAATGGACCCATTGAAAGGCCGACCTAGAGAAGTAATCTAAAAATATAGAGCACTAAACAACTGATCACAATTATTTAGAAAAAATATCAGTATCTTTGTGGAGAGAGGCCAACTCATCAGCATGAATCTAAACAACATTGATTAAAAAAAATTTATAGAGAGTATTTGACTATTTTCTGTCTCTCTTAGTGTTTCTTTACTCCCTTGAGTTTAGCTTTAGGTTTTAAGAGTGTTTATATATTACTACTTAGTAGTACCTGTGTAGTAGTCGGTTTGTTTAGTTTCCTTTGGTCTTATGTAAAACTAATATGAAAGAGTCCCCAAAAAAAGTTAAAACTAATAAATAAGTTAAAATAAATTATAATATATTATTATAGATGATATACTTTGAGTTTGAGTCTAAGTTAGACTTGTTAGAGAGATAGAGTTTCGCTCTTTATTAAGTTTGGATTAAACAAAAATAATTTTGTTTAAAAAAAAATGATATTGATGAGTTTGAGTTTAAGTTGGACTTGTTAGAGAGATAGAGTTTCACTTGTTGTTAAGTTTGGATTAAACAAAAATAATTAATAAAATGATAATTTTATTTAAATATTGTGTTGACGTGGAAAATTGTGAGAGATTCAAAGATTTCGATTATATATATATATATATAGATTAGTGTATAACTCATGTATATACACAGTATAATTTAAAAAAAAAATTACAATTACACATATATATGAATTCAAATTATTCGTTCTCTTTTATTTATTTATATATTTTAATTTCTTTTGGATATACACATGAGTTTATTTTTTAATTTTGTCTATTAAGTTCTTGATGATTTATTTATATTAGCTTCTTCGTCTTTTGTACCTCATCAACTCACCTAGAATAAAAATTAAAAAAAAAAAAAAAAAAAAAACTTAAATAGGACACGTAGTGCAAAATTAGACAACAATTGGAATCCAATTGGAGTTTTTCTCAGCTTTACATATTAATATATACTAGTTTGTAACCCCATGCATATGCATAAATACACTTAAAGATATACAATAAGATGCATAATATAATTCCTATATATAATCTAAATACTATTGATAATCATTTTTATATTTTGTTAACTCCTTAAAAACTTTTGTAAGAATATTTTTAGGTATAAAATGTAAATTGTCTTCTTTTTTATTATTATTATTATTTTAATTCTAAACTCTTTGATTTTTGTACTTAATAACTCACTTAGATGAATATTTATGGTGTGGTCCCACATTTGATTCTAAAATTAAGAAATAAAACTTTTTAAGAATAAATAATTTAAGACACATGGCGCAAAATTAGAACTCTAATTTGAAATTCTAATTTGAGTTTCTTTTAGTTTCACCTATTATTATTATTATTATTATTATTATTATTGTTATATGTAGGAGTGATAGGCCCAGCAGTATGTATCTATGTATATATTGGGTCGAGGGCCCAATCCGAGGAACGTTAAGTAGTCCGAGGATAGATAAACATTGTCGTGGGAGTTCATGTTATTAAATGAAAAGGTGAAGTTTGGTCATAAGAGTCCAAGAAGTGGTTCGAGGATGAAAGCCTCATCGGCTGAGCAAAGCCGAGGTCCGATGGTGTTGTCTACCATCTAGGGCAAGGTTCCAAGAAGTTCTATTGATAAGAACGAACATCCTAGAAGCATAGGACAGAGGAGAGCCATATAATATCTAAGAGAAAGTTGCTACCATAGCATTGAATGCTCTGTAGCTAACTCTCTAGCCGCGTTAATGAGGAAGTGATACCTGAACAGTAATTTTCAACCTTACAACTACTCCCTAAAGACTTTAGGAAGGTGTTGATGGGACAAGGATCAACACCAACAATCTGATCTACACGTGGAGGGTAGAGATGAAATGAGGAAGATAGTATAAAATATAAGGGAGGCCTTGAGAGATAGGGATTGGAGAATTGAGAGAGAAATACTGTAGTAATAAGAACTGTACTTGTAAACAACTTCAAGAAATATAATCAAGAACTGATCTCCTTGGACTGTGCCGAGAACGATTTTCTTTAGATAGAACCTGTCTACTTTTACTTTATTGTCATTTGGATCCATTATAATTGCTACCTAACTCATTAGAACCTAGTTTTCCAACTCACTCTCTATAAATTCATTGTATTGGACTCTATGGGCCTAGATCCTCTTACTTTTTGGGCTTAGGACTCAAATTTTGTCCTTACAATTGGCGTCGTCTGTGGGAATTTCTTGTGTAATAGTGAGTGTAATGGTCAATTATGGTAGGTTTAGGTCCAAATCGAGAGGAATCCACGGGGTCCCAATGTCAAGATAATTTCCTCAATCTTGAGCGCAGAAGGGATTGGGAGGCTAGTGTGCATACCACCCATACTAGTAGGAGCCACTCTCGAGGTGGGAGTTACATCTCTCATGAGGAAAACGCTAGAGCCATGCAATTGGAGATTGATCATTTTAAGAGGAAGTTGCGCCGCGATCGGCGAAGGCGAACTCCCACCAACTCTAATGTTTCTTATGGTGATGAGGGGGATGGTAGCTACAAACCTAGGTCACGAACTCCCCCTAGTGAATATTTCTCGTGTGATGAGGATTACCACCATGAACGTAGGAACAAGAGCCCATCTTGCAAAGGCTTGGGAAACGATGCTATGAGCAAGGCGTTGAACCAAATTTCTAGGCCGCCTTTCACACACAAAATTGAAGGAGGAAAACTTCCTCGACGATTTACTTAGTCAACGTTCACCATATTCAATGGTTGAACAGACCTTGTAGAGCATATAAGTCACTTCAACTAGAGAATGACTGTCCACTCCAAGAATGAGGCCTTGATGTGCAAGGTGTTCCCGTTCAGTCTAGTGCCATTGGCAATGAGATAGTTTGATGGCCTGGGAGCAGGTTCTATAGATTCCTTTAAGGAACTTACCCGGGCGTTTGGGTCTCGCTTTTCAATGTCGACCTACTTGTTGAGCATGGTTTGAAAAAGTCCTTGACTGGGAAACCTGCTACTAGTGTACATCAGCTCATGGATCGAATTGATAAGTATAAGCAGGTCGAGGAAGACCAATAACAAAGGAAGGGGAAGGTTGAGGTTATCCCTTAGAAGAGGAGGGATTTCAAGTCAGATCGATACAACAATAACTGGCCCCGAGAGACTTTGCTGGGTAATCGGGGTCTACCAATACTCAAATGGTTAACACAGTGTTCCGAGAACCAGTACACCAAATTTTGAAGAAAATCAAGAACGAGCCATTCTTTAAACGGCTAAATAAGATGGGAGGCGATCCTATGAAGCGCAATTAAAGCCTTCACTGCTAATACCACCAAGACCGAGGGCACACCACAGAAGATTGTAGAACTTTATGGAATCACCTAGATCAACTAGTCCGAGAAGGAAGGTTGAAGTAATTTTTGTATCATCCCCATGGGCAAGGGGGCCAGGCAAGATCAGAACCTCGGAGAGATGCTTTTTTGAGAGCTCCTTTGGGCACAATTAATGTCATTCTCGTTGCTCTGGGGAGGACTAGTTCTCACCCGTCCAAGGTGATGTCTGAATTGGCCACCTGTCGAGGACTCTGGACATGAGCCGAAGTGGGCTAGGATGGAGATCCGACTAGCGTTGAGCTTCTCAGATGATGATAAGGTTGAAACCATATAACCACATGATGAAGCCCTAGTGGTCACCCTCAGGATAGGGGGTATGATGTGAAGAGGGTGCTAGTGGATCAAGGTAGTGGGGCAGAGATTATGTATCCTGATTTGTACAAAGGGCTAAACTTGAAGCTGGAGGATTTGACAAGTTATGATTCGCCTTTAATGGGCTCTGATGGGAAAGTTGTTATTCCTAAGGGGAAGTTTTTTAATTTTTGAAATTTTTTTGCATTTATTTTTAAATTTTCTAACTCGGGTCGGGTTCGAACGGATAGCAAGGAAATTATTTTTGTTCTCTATTTTTCGGCCTGTCCTGGCCCGTTTCGCCTTGAAATGAAACCTGGATGATGTTTTTCAATTTTTAAAAATTTTCTGCATTTATTTTTGAATTCTCTAACTTAGGTCGGGTTCGAACGGATAGGAAGGAAATTTTTTTTTTTATCTATTTTTCGGCCTGTCCTGACCCGTTTCGTCTTGAAATGAAGCCTAGATGACGTTTTTTAATTTTTAAAATTTTTTTGCATTTATTTTTGAATTCTCTAACTCGGGTAAGGTTCGAACGGATAGGAAAGAAATTTTTTTTGTTCTCTATTTTTCAGCCTGTCCTGACCCATTTCGTCTTGAAATGAAGCCTGGATGATGTTTTTTAATTTTTAAAATTTTTTTGCATTTATTTTTGAACTCTCTAACTCCGGTCGGGTTCGAACGGATAGGAAAGAAATTTTTTTTGTTATCTATTTTTCAGCCTGTCCTGACCCGTTTCATCTTGAAATGAAGCCTAGATGTTGTTTTTTAATTTTTTAAATTTTTTTGCACTTATTTTTGAATTTTCTAACTCGGGTCGGGTTCGAACATATAGGAAGAAATTTTTTTTTCTTCTCTATTTTTCGGCCTGCCTTCACCCGTTTCGTCTTGAAATGAAACCTGGATGATATTTTTAATTTTTAGAATTTTTCTGCATTTATTTTTGAACTTTCTAACTCAGGTCGGGTTCGAACGGATAGGAAGGAATTTTTTTTATTCTCTATTTTTCAGCCTGTCCTTACCCGTTTCGCCTTGAAATGAAGCCTGGAGGATGTTTTTTAATTTTTGAAATTTTTTTGCGTTTATTTCTGAATTCTCTAACTCAGGTCGGGTTCGAACGGATAGGAAGGAAATTTTTTTTCTTCTTTATTTTTCGGCCTTTCTTCACCCGTTTCGTCTTGAAATGAAACCTAGATAATGTTTTTTAATTTTTAGAATTTTTTTGCATTTATTTTTGAATTTTCTAACTCGGGTCGGGTTCGAACAGATAGGAAGGAAATTATTTTTGTTCTCTACTTTTCGGCCTGTCTTGGCCCAATTCGTCTTGAAATGATGCCTGGATGATGTTTTTTAATTTTTAAAATTTTTTTGCATTTATACTTGAATTTTCTAACTCGGGTCGGGTTCGAACGGATAGAAATGAAATTTTTTTGTTCTCTATTTTTCAGCCTGTCCTTGCCCGTTTCGCCTTGAAATGAAGCCTGGAGGATGTTTTTTAATTTTTGAATTTTTTACTCGGGTCGGGTTCGAACAGATAGGGAGGAAATTATTTTTGTTCTCTATTTTTCGGCCTGTACAGGCCCGTTTCGTCTTGAAATGAAACCTGGATGATGTTTTTTAAATTTTAAAATTTTTTTGCGTTTATTTTTGAATTCTCTAACTCAGGTCGGGTTCGAACGGATAGGAAAGAAATTTCTTTTCTTCTTTATTTTTCGGCCTGTCTTCACCCATTTCGTCTTGAAATGAAACCTGGATAATGTTTTTTAATTTTTAGAATTTTTTTGCATTTATTTTTGAATTTTCTAACTCGGGTCGAGTTCGAACAGATAGGAAGGAAAGTATTTTTGTTCTCTACTTTTCGGCCTATCTTGGCCCGTTTCGTCTTGAAATGATGCCTGGATGATATTTTTTAATTTTTAAAATTTTTTTGCATTTATACTTGAATTTTCTAACTCGGGTCGGGTTCGAATGGATAGAAAGGAAATTTTTTTTGTTCTCTATTTTTCAGCCTGTCCTAACCCGTTTCGTCTTGAACTAAAGCCTAGATGATGTTTTTTAATTTTTAAAAATTTTCTGCATTTATTTTTGAATTTTCTAACTCGGGTCGGGTTCGAACAAATAGGAAAGAAATTATTTTCGTTCTCTATTTTTTGGCCTGTCCTTGACCGTTTCGTCTTGAAATGAAGTCTGGATGATGTTTTTTAATTTTTGAAATTTTTTTGCCTTTATTTTTGAATTTTCTAACTCGGGTCGGGTTCGAACGGATAGGAAGGAAATTATTTTTGTTCTCTATTTTTTCATCTGTCCTGGCCCGTTTCGTCTTGAAATGAAACCTGGTTGATGTTTTTTAATTTTTAAAATTTTTTTGCATTTATTTTTGAATTCTCTAACTCGGGTCGAGTTCGAACGGATAGGAAGGAAATTTTTTTTGTTCTCTATTTTTCAGCCTGTCCTGACCCGTTTCGTCTTGAAATGAAGCCTAGATGATGGTTTTTAATTTTTAAAATTTTTTTGCATTTATTTTTGAATTTTCTAACTCGGGTTGGGTTCGAACTGATAGGAAGAAAATTTTTTTTCTTCACAATTTTTTGGCCTGTCTTCACCCGTTTCGTCTTGAAATGAAACCTGGATGATGTGTTCTAATTTTTAGAATTTTTCTGCATTTATTTTTGAATTTTCTAACTCGGGTCGGGTTCGAATGAATAGGAAGGAAATTATTTTTGTTCTCTATTTTTCGGTCTGTCCTTGACCGTTTCGTCTTGAAATGAAGCCTGGATGATGTTTTTTAATTTTTGAAATTTTTTTGCATTTATTTTTGAATTTTCTAACTCGGGTCGGGTTCGAACGGATAGGAAGGAAATTATTTTTGTTCTCTATTTTTCCACCTGTCCTGGCCCGTTTCGTCTTGAAATGATACCTGGATGATGTTTTTTAATTTTTAAAATTTTTTTACATTTAGTTTTGAATTCTCTAACTCGGGACGGGTTCAAACGGATAGGAAGGAAATTTTTTTTGTTCTCTATTTTTCGGCCTGTCCTGACCCGTTTCGTCTTGAAATGAAGCCTGGATGTTGTTATTTAATTTTTAAAATTTTTTTGCATTTATTTTTGAATCTTCTAACTCGGGTCGGGTTTGAACGGATAGGAAGAAAATTTTTTTTGTTCTTTATTTTTCAGCCTATCCTGACCCGTTTCGTAATGAACTGAAGCCTGGATAATGTTTTTTAATTTTTAAAATTTTTTTCATTTATTTTTGAATTTTCTAACTCGGGTCGGGTTCGAACAGATAGGAAGGAAATTATTTTCGTTCTCAATTTTTCGGCCAGTCCTTGACCGTTTCGTCTTGAAATGAAGACTGGATGATATTTTTTAATTTTTGAAATTTTTTTGCATTTATTTTTGAATTTTCTAACTTGGGTCGGGTTCAAACGGATAGGAAGGAAATTATTTTTGTTCTCTATTTTTTGGCCTGTCCTGGCCCATTTCGTCTTGAAATGAAACTTGGTTGATGTTTTTTAATTTTTAAAATTTTTTTGCATTTATTTTTGAATTCTCTAACTCAAGTCGGGCTCAAAAGGATAGGTAGGAATTTTTTTTTGTTATCTATTTTTCGGCCTGTCCTGACCCGTTTCGTCTTGAAATGAAACTTGGATAATGTTTTTTAATTTTTAAAATTTTTTTGCATTTATTTTTGAATTCTCTAACTCGGGTCGGGTTCGAACTGATAAGAAAAAAAAAAAATTTTGTTCTCTATTTTTCGGCCTGTCCTGAGCCGTTTCGTCTTGAAATGAAGCCGGGATGATGTTTTTTAATTTTTAAAATTTTTTTGCATTTATTTTTGAATTCCCTAACTCGGGTCGGGTTCGAACGGATAGGAAGGAAATTTTTTTTGTTCTCTATTTTTCAACCTATCCTGACCCGTTTCGTCTTGAAATGAAGCCTCGATGATGTTTTTTAATTTTTAAAATTTTTTTGCATTTATTTTTGAATTTTCTAACTCGGATCGGGTTCAAACGGATAGGAAGAAAATTATTTTTGTTCTCTATTTTACGGCCTGTCTTCACCCGTTTCGTCTTGAAATGAAACCTGGATGATGTTTTTTAATTTTTAGAATTTTTCTGCATTTATTTTTGAATTCCCTAACTCGGATCGGGTTCAAACGGATAGGAAGGAAATTTCTTTTGTTATCTATTTTTCGGCCTGTCCTGACCCGTTTCGTCTTGAAATGAAGCCTGGATAATATTTTTTAATTTTTAAAATTTTTTTTCATTTATTTTTGAATTTTCTAACTCGGGTCGGGTTCAAACGGATAGGAAGAAAATTTTTTTTCTTCTCTATTTTTCGGCCTGTCTTCACCCGTTTCGTCTTGAAATGAAACCAAGATGATGTTATCTAATTTTTAGAATTTTTCTGCATTTATTTTTGAATTTTCTAACTCGGGTCGGGTTAAAAAGAATAGAAAGGAAATTTTTTTTGTTCTCTATTTTTCAGCCTGTCCTTTCCGTTTCGCCTTGAAATGAAGCCTGGATGATGTTTTTTAATTTTTGAAATTTTTTCGCATTTATTTTTGAATTTTTTACTCGGGTCGGGTTCGAACAGATAGGGAGAAAATTATTTTTGTTCTCTATTTTTCGGCCTGTACAAGCCCGTTTCGTCTTGAAATGAAACCTGGATGATGTTTTTTAATTTTTAAAATTTTTTTGCGTTTATTTTTGAATTCTCTAACTCAGGTCGGGTTCGAACGGAAAGGAAGGAAATTTTTTTTCTTCTTTATTTTTCGGCCTGTCTTCACTCGTTTCGTCTTGAAATGAAACCTGGATAATGTTTTTTAATTTTTAGAATTTTTTTGCATTTATTTTTGAATTTTCTAACTCGGGTCGGGTTCGAACAGATAGGAAGGAAATTATTTTTGTTCTCTACTTTTCGGCCTGTCTTGGCCCGTTTCGTCTTGAAATGATGCCTGGATGATGTTTTTTAATTTTTAAAATTTTTTTGCATTTATACTTGAATTTTCTAACTCGGGTCGGGTTCGAACGGATAGAAAGGAAATTTTTTTTGTTCTCTATTTTTCAGCATGTCTTGCCACGTTTCGTCCTGAACTGAAGCCTAGATGATGTTTTTTAATTTTTAAAATTTTTTTGCATTTATTTTTGAATTTTCTAACTCGGGTCGGGTTCGAACAAATAGGAAGGAAATTATTTTCGTTCTCTATTTTTCGGCCTGTCCTTGACCGTTTCGTCTTGAAATGAAGCCTGGATGATGTTTTTTAATTTTTGAAATTTTTTTGCATTTATTTTTGAATTTTCTAACTCGGGTCGGGTTCGTACGGATAGGAAGGAAATTATTTTTGTTCTCTATTTTTCGTTCTGTCCTGGCCCGTTTCGTCTTGAAATGAAACCTGGTTGATGTTTTTTAATTTCTAAAATTTTTTTGCATTTATTTTTGAATTCTCTAACTCGGGTCGAGTTCGAACGGATAAGAAGGAAATTTTTTTTGTTCTCTATTTTTCAGCCTTTCCTGACCCATCTCGTCTTGAAATGAAGCCTAGATGATGGTTTTTAATTTTTAAAATTTTTTTGCATTTATTTTTGAATTTTCTAGCTCGGGTCGGGTTCGAACTGATAGTAAGCAAATTTTTTTTCTTCACTATTTTTCGGTCTGCCTTCACCCGTTTCGTCTTGAAATGAAACCTGGATGATGTGTTCTAATTTTTAGAATTTTTCTGCATTTATTTTTGAATTTTCTACCACGGGTCGGGTTCGAACGGATAGGAAGGAAATTATTTTTGTTCTCTATTTTTCGGCCTGTCCTTGACCGTTTCATCTTGAAATGAAGCCTGGACGATGTTTTTTAATTTTTAAAATTTTTTTGCATTTTCTAACTCGGGTCGGGTTCGAACGGATACGAAGGAAATTATTTTTGTTCTCTATTTTTCCGCCTGTCCTGGCCCGTTTCGTCTTGAAATGATACCTGGATGATGTTTTTTAATTTTTAAAATTTTTTTGCGTTTATTTTTGAATTCTCTAACTCAGGTCGGGTTCGAACGGATAGGAAGGAAATTTTTTTTCTTCTTTATTTTTCGGCATGTCTTCACCCGTTTCGTCTTGAAATGAAACCTGGATAATGTTTTTTAATTTTTAGAATTTTTTTGCATTTATTTTTGAATTTTCTAACTCGGGTCGGGTTCGAACAGATAGGAAGGAAATTATTTTTGTTCTCTACTTTTCGGCCTGTCTTGGCCCGTTTCATCTTGAAATGATGCCTGGATGATGTTTTTTAATTTTTAAAATTTTTTTGCATTTATACTTGAATTTTCTAACTCGGGTCGGGCTCGAACGGATAGAAAGGAAATTTTATTTGTTCTCTATTTTTCAGCCTGTCTTGCCACGTTTCGTCCTGAACTGAAGCCTAGATGATGTTTTTTAATTTTTAAAAATTTTTTGCATTTATTTTCGAATTTTCTAAATCGGGTCGGGTTCGAACAAATAGGAAGGAAATTATTTTCGTTCTCTATTTTTCGGCCTGTCCTTGACTGTTTCGTCTTGAAATGAAGCCTGGATGATGTTTTTTAATTTTTGAAATTTTTTTGCATTTATTTTTGAATTTTCTAACTCGGGTCGGGTTCGTACGGATAGGAAGGAAATTATTTTTGTTCTCTATTTTTCGGCCTGTCCTGGCCCGTTTCGTCTTGAAATGAAACCTGGTTGATGTTTTGTAATTTTGAAAATTTTTTTGCATTTATTTTTGAATTCTCTAACTCGGGTCGAGTTCGAACGGATAGGAAGGAAATTTTTTTTGTTCTCTATTTTTCAGCCTTTCCTGACCCGTTTCGTCTTGAAATGAAGCCTAGATGATGGTTTTTAATTTTTAAAATTTTTTTTGCATTTATTTTTGAATTTTCTAACTCGGGTCAGGTTCGAACTGATAGGAAGCAAATTTTTTTTCTTCACTATTTTTTGGCCTGTCTTCACCCGTTTCGTCTTGAAATGAAACCTGGATAATGTGTTCTAATTTTTAGAATTTTTCTGCATTTATTTTTGAATTTTCTACCACGGGTCGGGTTCGAACGGATAGGAAGGAAATTATTTTTGTTCTCTATTTTTCGGCCTGTCCTTGACCGTTTCATCTTGAAATGAAGCCTGGACGATGTTTTTTAATTTTTAAAATTTTTTTGCATTTTCTAACTCGGGTCGGGTTCGAACGGATACGAAGGAAATTATTTTTGTTCTATATTTTTCCGCCTGTCCTGGCCCGTTTCGTCTTGAAATGATATCTGGATGATGTTTTTTAATTTTTAAAATTTTTTTGCATTTATTTTTGAATTCTCTAACTCGGGACGGGTTCAAACGGATCGGAATGAATTTTTTTTTGTTCTCTATTTTTCGGCCTGTCCTGACCCGTTTCGTCTTGAAATGAAGCCTGGATGTTGTTTTTTAATTTTTAAAATTTTTTTGCATTTATTTTTGAATTTTCTAACTCGGGTCGGGTTCGAACAGATAGGAAGGAAATTATTTTCGTTCTTTATTTTTCGGCCTGTCCTTGACCGTTTCGTCTTGAAATGAAGCCTGGATGATGTTTTTTAATTTTTGAAATTTTTTTGCAATTATTTTTGAATTTTCTAACTTGGGTCGGGTTCGACGGATAGGAAGGAAATTATTTTTGTTCTCTATTTTTCGGCCTGTCCTGGCCCGTTTCGTTTTGAAATGAAACCTGGTGGATGTTTTTTAATTTTTAAAATTTTTTTGCATTTATTTTTGAATTCTCTAACTCAAGTCGGATTCAAACGGATAGGTAGGAATTTTTTTTTTTATCTATTTTTTGGTCTGTCCTGACCCGTTTCGTCTTGAAATGAAACTTGGATAATGTTTTTTAATTTTTAAAATTTTTTTGCATTTATTTTTGAATTCTCTAACTGGGGTCGGGTTCGAACGGATAGGAAGAAAATTTTTTTTGTTCTCTATTTTTCGGCCAGTCCTGCGCCGTTTTGTTTTGAAATGAAGCCGGGATGATGTTTTTTAATTTTTAAAATTTTTTTGCATTTCTTTTTGAATTCTCTAACTCGGGTCGGGTTCGAACGGATAGGATGAAAATTTTTTTTGTTCTCTATTTGTCAACCTGTCCTGACCCGTTTCGTCTTGAAATGAAGCCTGGATGATGTTTTTTAATTTTTAAAATTTTTTTGCATTTATTTTTGAATTTTTTAACTCGGGTCGGGTTCGAACGGATAGGAAGAAAATTATTTTTGTTCTCTATTTTTCGGCCGGTCCTCACCCGTTTCGTCTTGAAATGAAACCTGGATGATGTTTTTTAATTTTTAGAAATTTTCTGCATTTATTTTTGAATTCTCTAACTCGTATCGGGTTCAAACGGATAGGAAGGAAATTTCTTTTGTTATCTATTTTTCGGCCTGTCCTGACCCGTTTCGTCTTGAAATGAAGACTGGATAATGTTTTTTAATTTTTAAAATTTTTTTACATTTATTTTTTAATTCTCTAACTCGGGTTGGGTTCGAACGGATAGGAAGGAAATTTCTTTTGTTCTCTATTTTTCAGCTTGTCCTGACCCGTTTCGTGTTGAAATGAAGCCTGGATGATGTTTTTTAATTTTTAAAATTTTTTTGCATTTATTTTTGAATTTTCAAGCTCGGGTCGGGTTCGAACGGATAGGAAGAAATTTTTTTTTCTTCTCTATTTTTCGGCCTGTCTTCACCCGTTTCGTTTTGAAATGAAACCAAGATGATGTTTTTTAATTTTTAGAATTTTTCTGCATTTATTTTTGAATTTTCTAACTCGGGTCGGGTTCGAACGGATAGAAAGGAAATTTTTTTTGTTCTCTATTTTTCGGCCTGTCCTGACCCGTTTCGTCTTGAAATGAAGACTGGATGACGTTTTTGAATTTTTAAAATTTTTTTGCATTTTTTTTTGAATTCTCTAACTCGGGTCGGGTTCGAACGGAGAGGAAGGAAATTTTTTTTGTTCTCTATTTTTCAGCCTGTCCTGACCCGTTTCGTCTTGAAATGAAGCCTGGATGATGTTTTTTAATTTTTAAAATTTTTTTGCATTTATTTTTGAATTTTCAAGCTCGGGTCAGGTTCGAACGGATAGGAAGAAAATTTTTTTTCTTCTCTATTTTTCGGCCTGTCTTCACCCGTTTCGTCTTGAAATGAAACCAAGATGATGTTTCTTAATATTTAGAATTTTTTTGCATTTATTTTTGAATTTTCTAACTCGGGTCGGGTTCGAACGGATAGAAAGGAAATTTTTTTTGTTCTCTATTTTTCAGCCTTTCCTTTCCGTTTCGCCTAGAAATTAAGCCTAGAGGATGTTTTTTAATTTTTGAAATTTTTTCACATTTATTTTTGAATTTTTTACTCGGGTCGGGTTCGAACAGATAGGGAGGAAATTATTTTTGTTCTCTATTTTTCGGCCTGTACAGGCCCGTTTCGTCTTGAAATGAAACCTGGATGATGTTTTTTAATTTTTAAAATTTTTTTGTGTTTATTTTTGAATTCTCTAACTCAGGTCGTGTTCGAACGGATAGGAAGGAAATTTTTTTTCTTCTTTATTTTTCGGCCTGTCTTCACCCGTTTCGTCTTGAAATGAAACCTGGATAATGTTTTTTAATTTTTAGAATTTTTTTGCATTTATTTTTGAATTTTCTAACTCGGGTCGGGTTCGAACAGATAGGAAGGAAATTATTTTTGTTCTCTACTTTTCGGCCTGTCTTGCCCCGTTTCGTCTTGAAATGATGCCTGGATGATGTTTTTTAATTTTTAAAATTTTTTTGCATTTATACTTGAATTTTCTAACTCGGGTCAGGTTCGAACGGATAGAAAGGAAATTTTTTTTGTTCTCTATTTTTCAGCCTGTCCTGCCCCGTTTCGTCTTGAACTGAAGCCTAGATGATGTTTTTTAATTTTTAAAATTTTTTTGCATTTATTTTTGAATTTTCTAACTCAGGTCGGGTTCGAACAAATAGGAAGGAAATTATTTTCGTTCTCTATTTTTCGGCCTGTCCTTGACCGTTTCGTCTTGAAATGAAGCCCGGATGATGTTTTTTAATTTTTGAAATTTTTTTGCATTTTTTTTTGAATTTTCTAACTCGGGTCGGGTTCGTACGGATAGGAAGGAAATTATTTTTGTTCTCTATTTTTCGTTCTGTCCTGGCCCGTTTCGTCATGAAATGAAACCTGGTTGATATTTTTAATTTTTAAAATTTTTTTGCATTTATTTTTGAATTCTCTAACTCGGGTCGAGTTCGAACGGATAGGAAGGAAATTTTTTTTGTTCTCTATTTTTCAGCCTGTCCTGACCCGTTTCGTCTTGAAATGAAGCCTAGATGATGGTTTTTAATTTTTAAAATTTTTTTGCATTTATTTTTGAATTTTCTAACTCGGGTCGGGTTCGAATTGATAGGAAGAAATTTTTTTTTCTTCACTATTTTTTGGCCTGTCTTCATCCGTTTCGTCTTGAAATGAAACCTGGATGATGTGTTCTAATTTTTAGAATTTTTCTGCATTTATTTTTGAATTTCCTAACTCGGGTCGGGTTCGAACGGATAAGAAGGAAATTATTTTTGTTCTCTATTTTTCGGCATGTCCCTGACCGTTTCGTCTTGAAATGAAGCCTGGATGATGTTTTTTAATTTTTGAAATTTTTTTGCATTTTCTAACTAGGGTCGGGTTCGAACGGATTGGAAGGAAATTATTTTTGTTCTCTATTTTTCGGCCTGTCTTCACCCGTTTCGTCTTGAAATTAAACCTGGATGATATTTTTTAATTTTTAGAATCTTTCTGCATTTATTTTTGAATTCTCTAACTCAGGTCGTGTTCGAACGGATAGGATGAAAATTATTTTTGTTCTCTATTTTTCGGCCTGTCTTCACCCGTTTCGTCTTGAAGTAAAACCTGGATGATGTTTTTTAATTTTTAGAATTTTTCTGCATTTATTTTTGAATTCTCTAACTCGGATCGGGTTCAAACGGATAGGAAGGAAATTTCTTTTGTCATCTATTTTTCGACCTGTCCTGACCCGTTTCGTCTTGAAATGAAGCCTGGATAATGTTTTTTAATTTTTAAAATTTTTTTACATTTATTTTTGAATTCTCTAGCTCGGGTAGGGTTCGACCGGATAGGAAGAAAATTTTTTTTGTTCTCTATTTTTCGGCCTGTCCTGACCCGTTTCGTCTTGAAATGAAGCATGGATGACGCTTTTTAATTTTTAAAAATTTTTTGCATTTATTTTTGAATTCTCTAACTCGGGTCGGGTTCGAACGGATAGGAAGGAAATTTTTTTTGTTCTCTATTCTTCAGCCTGTCCTGACCCGTTTCGTCTTGAAATGAAACCTAGTTGATGTTTTTTAATTTTTAAAATTTTTTTGCATTTATTTTTGAATTCTCTAACTCGAGTCGGGTTCAAACGGACAGGTAGGAATTTTTTTTTTTTAATCTATTTTTCGGCCTGTCCTACCCGTTTCGTCTTGAAATGAAACTTGGACAATGTTTTTTAATTTTTAAAATTTTTTTGCATTTATTTTTGAATTCTCTAACTCGGGTCGGGTTCGAACGGATAGGGAGGAAATTATTTTTGTTCTCAATTTTTCGGCCTGTACTGGCCCGTTTCGTCTTGAAATGAAACCTCGATGATGTTTCTTAATTTTTAAAATTTTTTTGCATTTATACTTGAATTTTCTAACTCGGGTCGGTTTCGAACGGATAGAAAGGAGATTTTTTTTGTTCTGTATTTTTGAGCCTGTCCTGACCCGTTTCGTCTTGAACTGAAACCTAGATGATGTTTTTTAATTTTTAGAATTTTTTTGCATTTATTTTTGAATTTTCTAACTCGGGTCGGGTTTGAACGGATAGAAAGGAAATTTTTTTTGTTCTTTATTTTTCAGCCTTTCCTTTCCGTTTCGCCTAGAAATTAAGCCTGGAGGATGTTTTTTAATTTTTGAAATTTTTTCACATTTATTTTTGAATTTTTTACTCGGGTCGGGTTCGAACAGATAGGGAGGAAATTATTTTTGTTCTCTATTTTTCGGCTTGTACAGGCCCGTTTCGTCTTGAAATGAAACCTGGATGATGTTTTTTAATTTTTAAAATTTTTTTGTGTTTATTTTTGAATTCTCTAACTCAGGTCGTGTTCGAACGGATAGGAAGGAAATTTTTTTTCTTCTTTATTTTTCGACCTGTCTTCACCCGTTTCGTCTTGAAATGAAACCTGGATAATGTTTTTTAATTTTTAGAATTTTTTTGCATTTATTTTTGAATTTTCTAACTCGGGTCGGGTTCGAACAGATAGGAAGGAAATTATTTTTGTTCTCTACTTTTCGGCCTGTCTTGCCCCGTTTCGTCTTGAAATGATGCCTGGATGATGTTTTTTAATTTTTAAAATTTTTTTGCATTTATACTTGAATTTTCTAACTTGGGTCAGGTTCGAACGGATAGAAAGGAAATTTTTTTTGTTCTCTATTTTTCAGCCTGTCCTGCCCCGTTTCGTCTTGAACTGAAGCCTAGATGATGTTTTTTAATTTTTAAAATTTTTTTGCATTTATTTTTGAATTTTCTAACTCAGGTCGGGTTCGAACAAATAGGAAGGAAATTATTTTCGTTCTCTATTTTTCGGCCTGTCCTTGACCGTTTCGTCTTGAAATGAAGCCCGGATGATGTTTTTTAATTTTTGAAATTTTTTTGCATTTTTTTTGAATTTTCTAACTCGGGTCGGGTTCGTACGGATAGGAAGGAAATTATTTTTGTTCTCTATTTTTCGTTCTGTCCTGGCCCGTTTCGTCTTGAAATGAAACCTGGTTGATGTTTTTAATTTTTAAAATTTTTTTGCATTTATTTTTGAATTCTCTAACTCGGGTCGAGTTCGAACGGATAGGAAGGAAATTTTTTTTGTTCTCTATTTTTCAGCCTGTCCTGACCCGTTTCGTCTTGAAATGAATCCTAGATGATGGTTTTTAATTTTTAAAATTTTTTTGCATTTATTTTTGAATTTTCTAACTCGGGTCGGGTTCGAACTGATAGGAAGAAATTTTTTTTTCTTCACTATTTTTTGGCCTGTCTTCACCCGTTTCGTCTTGAAATGAAACCTGGATGATGTGTTCTAATTTTTAGAATTTTTCTGCATTTATTTTTGAATTTCCTAACTCGGGTCGGGTTCAAACGGATAAGAAGGAAATTATTTTTGTTCTCTATTTTTCGGCATGTCCCTGACCGTTTCTTCTTGAAATGAAGCCTGGATGATGTTTTTTAATTTTTAAAATTTTTTTGCATTTTCTAACTAGGGTCGGGTTCGAACGGATAGGAAGGAAATTATTTTTGTTCTCTATTTTTCGGCCTGTCTTCACCCGTTTCGTCTTGAAATTAAACCTGGATGATGTTTTTTAATTTTTAGAATCTTTCTGCATTTATTTTTGAATTTTCTAACTCGGGTCGTGTTCGAACGGATAAGATGAAAATTATTTTTGTTCTCTATTTTTCGGCCTGTCTTCACCCGTTTCGTCTTGAAGTAAAACCTGGATGATGTTTTTTAATTTTTAGAATTTTTCTGCATTTATTTTTGAATTCTCTAACTCGGATCGGGTTCAAACGGATAGGAAGGAAATTTCTTTTGTCATCTATTTTTCGACCTGTCCTGACCCGTTTCGTCTTGAAATGAAGCCTGGATAATGTTTTTTAATTTTTAAAATTTTTTTACATTCATTTTTGAATTCTCTAGCTCGGGTAGGGTTCGACCGGATAGGAAGAAAATTTTTTTTGTTCTCTATTTTTCGGCCTGTCTTGACCCGTTTCGTCTTGAAATGAAGCATGGATGACGCTTTTTAATTTTTAAAATTTTTTTGCATTTATTTTTGAATTCTCTAACTCGGGTCGGGTTCAAACGGATAGGTAGGAATTTTTTTTTTTTAATCTATTTTTCGGCCTATCCTACCCGTTTCGTCTTGAAATGAAACTTGGACAATGTTTTTTAATTTTTAAAATTTTTTTGCATTTATTTTTGAATTCTCTAACTCGAGTCGGGTTCAAACGGATAGGTAGGAATTTTTTTTTTTTAATCTATTTTTCGGCCTATCCTACCCGTTTCGTCTTGAAATGAAACTTGGACAATGTTTTTTAATTTTTAAAATTTTTTTGCATTTATTTTTGAATTCTCTAACTCGGGTCGGGTTCGAACGGATAGGGAGGAAATTATTTTTGTTCTCTATTTTTCGGCCTGTACTGGCCCGTTTCGTCTTGAAATGAAACCTCGATGATGTTTTTGAATTTTTAAAATTTTTTTGCATTTATACTCGAATTTTCTAACTCGGGTCGGTTTCGAACGGACAGAAAGGAGATTTTTTTTGTTCTGTATTTTTCAGCCTGTCCTGACCCGTTTCGTCTTGAACTGAAGCCTAGATGATGTTTTTTAATTTTTAAAATTTTTCTGCATTTATTTTTGAATTTTCTAACTCGGGTCGGGTTCGAACAAATAGGAAGGAAATTATTTTCGTTCTCTATTTTTCGGCCTGTCCTTGACCGTTTCGTCTTGTAATGAAGCCTGGATGATGTTTTTTAATTTTTGAAATTTTTTTCCATTTATTTTTGAATTTTCTAACTCGGGTCGGGTTCGAACGGATAGGAAGGAAATTATTTTTGTTCTCTATTTTTCGGCCTGTCCTGGCCCGTTTCGTCTTGAAATGAAACCTGGTTGCTGTTTTTTGATTTTTAAAATTTTTTTGCATTTATTTTTGAATTCTCTAACTCGGGTCGAGTTTGAACGGATAGGAAGGAAATTTTTTTTGTTCTCTATTTCTCAGCCTGTCCTGACCCGTTTCGTCTTGAAATGAAGCCTAGATGATGGTTTTTAATTTTTAAAATTTTTTTGCATTTATTTTTGAATTTTCTAACTCGGGTCGGGTTCGAACTGATAGGAAGAAAATTTTTTTTCTTCACTATTTTTTGGCCTGTCTTCACCCGTTTCGTCTTGAAACGAAACCTGGATTATGTGTTCTAATTTTTAGAATTTTTCTGCATTTATTTTTGAATTTTCTAACTCGGGTCGGGTTTGAACGGATAGGAAGAAATTTTTTTTTTGTTCTCTATTTCTCAGCCTATCCTGACCCGTTTCATAATGAACTGAAGCCTGGATGATGTTTTCTAATTTTTGAAATTTTTTTCATTTATTTTTGAATTTTCTAACTCGGGTCGGGTTCGAACAGATAGGAAGGAAATTATTTTCGTTCTCTATTTTTCGGCCTGTCCTTGACCGTTTCGTCTTGAAATGAAGACTGGATGTTGTTTTTTAATTTTTGAAATTTTTTTGCATTTATTTTTGAATTTTCTAACTTGGGTCGAGTTCAAACGGATAGGAAGGAAATTATTTTTGTTCTCTATTTTTCGGCCTATCCTGGCCCGTTTCGTCTTGAAATGAAACCTGGTTGATGTTTTTTAATTTTTAAAATTTTTTTGCATTTATTTTTGAATTCTCTAACTCGAGTCGGGTTCAAAAGGATAGGTAGGAATTTTTTTTTGTTATCTATTTTTCGGCCTGTCCTGACCCGTTTCGTTTTGAAATGAAACTTGGATAAAGATTTTTAATTTTTAAAATTTTTTTGCATTTATTTTTGAATTCTCTAACTCGGGTCGGGTTCGAACAGATAGGAATGAAATTTTTTTTGTTCTCTATTTTTCGGCCTGTCTTCACCCGTTTCGTCTTTAAATGAAACCTGGATGATGTTTTTTAATTTTTAGAATTTTTCTGCATTTATTTTTGAATTCCCTAACTCGGATCGGGTTCAAACGGATAGGAAGGAAATTTCTTTTGTTATCTATTTTTCGGCCTGTCCTGACCCGTTTCGTCTTGAAATGAAGCCTGGATAATGTTTTTTAATTTTTACAATATTTTTACATTTATTTTTGAATTCTCTAACTCGGGTTGGGTTTGACCAGATATGAAGAAAATTTTTTTTGTTCTCTATTTGTCGGCCTGTCCTGACCCGTTTCGTCTTCAAATGAAGCCTGGATGACGTTTTTTAATTTTTAAATTTTTTTTGCATTTATTTTTGAATTCTCTAGCTCGGGTAGGGTTCGACCGGATAGGAAGAAAATTTTTTTTGTTCTCTATTTTTGGGCCTGTCCTGACCCGTTTCGTCTTGAAATGAAGCCTGGATGACGCTTTTTAATTTTTAAAATTTTTTTGCATTTATTTTTGAATTCTCTAACTCGGGTCGGGTTCGAACGGATAGGAATGAAATTTTTTTTGTTCTCTATTTTTCAACCTGTCCTGACCCGTTTCGTCTTGAAATAAAGCCTGGATGATGTTTTTTAATTTTTAAAATTTTTTTGCATTTATTTTTGAATTTTCTAGCTCGGGTCGGGTTCGAACGGATAGGAAGGAAATTATTTTTGTTCTCTATTTTTCGGCCTGTCTTGGCCCGTTTCGTCTTGAAATGAAACCTGGTTGATGTTTTTTAATTTTTAAAATTTTTTTGCATTTATTTTTGAATTCTCTAACTCGGGTCGAGTTCGAACGGATAGGAAGGAAATTTTTTTTGTTCTCTATTTTTCAGCCTGTCCTGACCCGTTTCGTCTTGAAATGAAGCCTAGATGATGGTTTTTAATTTTTAAAATTTTTTTGCATTTATTTTTGAATTTTCTAACTCGGGTCGGGTTCGAACTGATAGGAAGAAAATTTTTTTTCTTCACTATTTTTTGGCCTGTCTTCAACCGTTTCGTATTTAAATGAAACCTGGATGATGTGTTCTAATTTTTAGAATTTTTCTGCATTTATTTTTTAATTTTCTACCTCGGGTCGGGTTCGAACGGATAGGAAGGAAATTATTTTTGTTCTCTATTTTTCGGCCTGTCCTTGACCGTTTTGTCTTGAAATGATGCCTGGATGATATTTTTTAATTTTTGAAATTGTTTTGCATTTTTTAACTCGGGTCGGGTTCGAACGGATACGAAGGAAATTATTTTTATTCTCTATTTTTCCGCCTGTCCTGGCCCGTTTCGTATTGAAATGACACCTGGATGATGTTTTTTAATTTTTAAAATTTTTTTGCATTTATTTTTGAATTCTCTAACTCGGGACGGGTTCAAACGGATAGGAAAGAAATTTTTTTTGTTCTCTATTTTTCGGCCTGTCCTGACCCGCTTCGTCTTGAAATGAAGCCTGGATGTTGTTTTTTAATTTTTAAAATTTTTTTGCATTTATTTTTGAATTTTCTAACTCGGGTCGGGTTCAAACAGATAGGAAGGAAATTATTTTCGTTCTCTATTTTTCGGCCTGTCCTTGACCGTTTCGTCTTGAAATGAAGCCTGGATGATGTTTTGTAATTTTTGAAATTTTTTTGCATTTATTTTTGAATTTTCTAACTTGGGTCGGGTTCGAACAGATAGGAAGGAAATTATTTTTGTTCTCTATTTTTCGGCCTGTCCTGGCCCGTTTCGTCTTGAAATGAAATCTGGTTGATATTTTTAAATTTTTAAAATTTTTTTGCATTTATTTTTGAATTCTCTAACTTAGGTCGGGTTCGAACGGATAGGAAGAAAATTTTTTTTTTCTCTATTTTACGCCCTGTCCTGAGCCGTTTCGTCTTGAATTGAAGCCGGGATGATGTTTTTTAATTTGAAAAAATTTTTTGCATTTATTTTTGAATTCTCTAACTCGGGTCGGGTTCAAACGGATAGGAAGGAAAATTTTTTTTTCTCCATTTTTCAACCTGTCCTAACCCGTTTCGTCTTGAAATGAAGCCTCGATGATGTTTTTTAATTTTTAAAATTTTTTTGCATTTATTTTTGAATTTTCTGACTCGGGTCGGGTTCGAACGGATAGGAAGAAAATTATTTTTGTTCTCTATTTTTCGATCTGTCTTCACCCGTTTCGTCTTGAAATGAAACCTGGATGATGTGTTTTAATTTTTAGAATTTTTTTGCATTTATTTTTGAATTCTCTAACTCGGATCGGGTTCAAACGGATAGGAAGGAAATTTCTTTTGTTATCTATTTTTCGGCCTGTCTTGACCCGTTTCGTCTTGAAATGAAACCTGGATGATGTTTTTTAAATTTTAGAATTTTTCTGCATTTATTTTTGAATTCTCTAACTCGGATCGGGTTCGAACGGATAGGGAGGAAATTATTTTTGTTCCCTATTTTTCGGCCTGTACTGGCCCGTTTCGTCTTGAAATGAAACCTCGATGATGTTTTTTAATTTTAAATTTTTTTTCCATTTATTTTCGAATTCTCTAACTCGGGTCGGGTTTGAACGGATAGGAAGGAAATTTTTTTTCTTCTTTATTTTTTGGCCTGTCTTCACCCGTTTCGTCTTGAAATGAAACCTGGATGACGTTTTTTAATTTTTAGAATTTTTTTGCATTTATTTTTGAATTTTCTAACTCGCGTTGGGTTCGAAAAGATAGGAAGGAAAATATTTTTGTTCTCTATTTTACGGCTTGTCTTGGCCCGTTTCGCCTTGAAATGAAGCCTGGATGATGTTTTTTAATTTTTAAAATTTTTTTGCATTTATTTTTGAATTCTCTAACTCGGGTCGAGTTCGAACGGATAGGAAGGAAATTTTTTTTGTTCTCTATTTTTCAGCCTGTCCTGACCCATTTTGTCTTGAAATGAAGCCTAGATGATGGTTTTTAATTTTTAAAATTTTTTTGCATTTATTTTTGAATTTTCTAGCTCGGGTCGGGTTCGAACTGATAGGAAGAAAATTTTTTTTCTTCACTATTTTTTGGCCTGTCTTCAACCGTTTCGTATTGAACTGAAGCCTCGATGATGTTTTTTAATTTTTAAAATTTTTTTGCATTTATTTTTGAATTTTCTGACTCGGGTCGGGTTCGAACGGATAGGAAGAAAATTATTTTTGTTCTCTATTTTTCGATCTGTCTTCACCCGTTTCGTCTTGAAATGAAACCTGGATGATGTGTTTTAATTTTTAGAATTTTTCTGCATTTATTTTTGAATTCTCTAACTCGGATCGGGTTCAAACGGATAGGAAGGAAATTTCTTTTGTTATCTATTTTTCGGCCTGTCCTGACCCGTTTCGTCTTGAAATGAAACCTGGATGATGTTTTTTAATTTTTAGAATTTTTCTGCATTTATTTTTGAATTCTCTAACTCGGATCGGGTTCGAACGGATAGGGAGGAAATTATTTTTGTTCCCTATTTTTCGGCCTGTATTGGCCCGTTTCGTCTTGAAATGAAACCTCGATGATGTTTTTTAATTTTAAAATTTTTTTCCATTTATTTTCGAATTCTCTAACTCGGGTCGGGTATGAACGGATAGGAAGGAAATTTTTTTTCTTCTTTATTTTTTGGCCTGTCTTCACCCGTTTCGTCTTGAAATGAAACCTGGATGACGTTTTTTAATTTTTAGAATTTTTTTGCTTTTATTTTTGAATTTTCTAACTCGCGTTGGGTTCGAAAAGATAGGAAGGAAAATATTTTTGTTCTTTATTTTACGGCTTGTCTTGGCCCGTTTCGCCTTGAAATGAAGCCTGGATGATGTTTTTTAATTTTTAAAATTTTTTTGCATTTATAGTTGAATTTTCTAACTCGGGTCGGGTTCAAACGGATAGGAAGGAAATTATTTTTGTTCTCTATTTTTCGTCCTGTCTTGGCCCGTTTCGTCTTGAAATGAAGCCTGGACGATGTTTTTTAATTTTTAAAAGTTTTTTGCATTTATATTTGAATTTTTGTATTCGGGTCGGGTTCGAACGGATAGGAGGGAAATTTTAATTGCTCTCTAACTTTCGGCCTGTCCTGACCCGTTTCGTCTTGAAATGAAGCCTGGATGATGTTTTTTAATTTTGAAAATTTTTTTGCATTTATTTTTGAATTTTCTAACTCGGGTCGACTTCGAACCGATAGGTAGGAAATTATTTTTGTTCTCAGTTTTTCAGCCTGTCCTGACCTGTTTCGTCTTGAACTGAAGCCTGGATGATGTTTTTCAATTTTTAAAATTTTTTTGCATTTATTTTTGAATTCTCTAACTCGGGTCGGGCTTCAACGGATAGGAAGGAAATTATTTTTGTTCTCTATTTTTCCGCCTGCCCTTGACCGTTTCGTCTTGAAATGATACCTGGATGATATTTTTTAATTTTTAAAATTTTTTTGTATTTATTTTTGAATTCTCTAACTTGGGACGGGTTCAAACGGATAGGAAGGAAATTTCTTTTGTTCTCTATTTTTCGGCCTGTCCTGACCCGTTTCATCTTGAAATGAAGCCTGGATGTTGTTTTTTAATTTTTAAAATTTTTTTGCATTTATTTTGGAATTTTCTAACTCTGGTCGGGTTTGAATGGATAGGAAGAAAATTTTTTTTGTTCTCTATTTTTCATCCTGTCCTGACCCGTTTCGTAATGAACTGAAGCCTGGATGAAGTTTTTTAATTTTTAAAATTTTTTTTCATATTTTTTTGAATTTTCTAACTCGGGTCGGGTTCGAACAGATAGGAAGGAAATTATTTTCGTTCTCTATTTTTCGGCCTGTTCTTGACCGTTTCGTCTTGAAATGAAGCCTGGATGATGTTTTTGAATTTTTGAAATTTTTTTGCACTTATTTTTGAATTTTCTAACTCGGGTCGGGTTCGAACGGATAGGAAGGAAATTATTTTTGTTCTCTATTTTTCGGTCTGTCCTGGCCCGTTTCATCTTGAAATGAAACCTGGTTGCTGTTTTTTGATTTTTAAAATTTTTTTGCATTTATTTTTGAATTCTCTAACTCGGGTCGAGTTCGAACGGATAGGAAGGAAATTTTTTTTGTTCTCTATTTCTCAGCCTGTCCTGACCCGTTTCGTCTTGAAATGAAGCCTAGATGATGGTTTTTAATTTTTAAAATTTTTTTGCATTTATTTTTGAATTTTCTAACTCAGGTCGGGTTCGAACTGATAGGAAGAAAATTTTTTTTCTTCACTATTTTTTCGCCTGTCTTCACCCGTTTCGTCTTGAAATGAAACCTGGATGATGTGTTCTAATTTTTAGAATTTTTCTGCATTTATTTTTGAATTTCCTAACTCGGGTCGGGTTCGAACGGATAAGAAGGAAATTATTTTTGTTCTCTATTTTTCGGCATGTCCCTGACCGTTTCGTCTTGAAATGAAGCCTGGATGATGTTTTTTAATTTTTGAAATTTTTTTGCATTTTCTAACTAGGGTCGGGTTCGAACGGATAGGAAGGAAATTATTTTTGTTCTCTATTTTTCGGCCTCTCTTCACCCGTTTCGTCTTGAAATTAAACCTGGATGATGTTTTTTAATTTTTAGAATCTTTCTGCATTTATTTTTGAATTTTCTAACTCGGGTCGTGTTCGAACGGATAGGATGAAAATTATTTTTGTTCTCTATTTTTCGGCCTGTCTTCACCTGTTTCGTCTTGAAGTAAAACCTGGATGATGTTTTTTAATTTTTAGAATTTTTCTGCATTTATTTTTGAATTCTCTAACTCGGATCGGGTTCAAACGGATAGGAAGGAAATTTCTTTTGTCATCTATTTTACGACCTGTCCTGACCCGTTTCGTCTTGAAATGAAGCCTGGATAATGTTTTTTAATTTTTAAAATTGTTTTACATTTATTTTTGAATTCTCTAGCTCGGGTAGGGTTCGACCGGATAGGAAGAAAATTTTTTTTGTTCTCTATTTTTGGGCCTGTCCTGACCCGTTTCGTCTTGAAATGAAGCCTGGATGACGCTTTTTAATTTTTAAAATTTTTTTGCATTTATTTTTGAATTCTCTAACTCGGGTCGGGTTCAAACGGATAGGTAGGAATTTTTTTTTTTTTTATCTATTTTTCGGCCTGTCCTACCCGTTTCGTCTTGAAATGAAACTTGGACAATGTTTTTTAATTTTTAAAATTTTTTTGCATTTATTTTTGAATTCTCTAACTCGGGTCGGGTTCGAACGGATAGGGAGGAAATTATTTTTGTTCTCTATTTTTCGGCCTGTACTGGCCCGTTTCGTCTTGAAATGAAACCTCGATGATGTTTTTTAATTTTTAAAATTTTTTTGCATTTATACTTGAATTTTCTAACTCGGGTCGGTTTCGAACGGATAGAAAGGAGATTTTTTTTGTTCTCTATTTTTCAGCCTGTCCTGACCCGTTTCGTCTTGAACTGAAGCCTAGATGATGTTTTTTAATTTTTAAAATTTTTCTGCATTTATTTTTGAATTTTCTAACTCGGGTCCGGTTCGAACAAATAGGAAGGAAATTATTTTCGTTCTCTATTTTTCGGCCTGTCCTTGACCGTTTCGTCTTGTAATGAAGCCTGGATGATGTTTTTTAACTTTTTAAATTTTTTTGCATTTATTTTTGAATTTTCTAACTCGGGTCGGGTTCGAACGGATAGGAAGGAAATTATTTTTGTTCTCTATTTTTCGGCCTGTCCTGGCCCGCTTCGTCTTGAAATGAAACCTTGTTGCTGTTTTTTGATTTTTAAAATTTTTTTGCATTTATTTTTGAATTCTCTAACTCGGGTCGAGTTCGAACGGATAGGAAGGAAATATTTTTTGTTCTCTATTTCTCAGCCTGTCCTCACCCGTTTCGTCTTGAAATGAAGCCTAGACGATGGTTTTTAATTTTTAAAATTTTTTTGCATTTATTTTTGAATTTTCTAACTCGGGTCGGGTTCGAACTGATAGGAAGAAAATTTTTTTTCTTCACTATTTTTTGGCCTGTCTTCACCCGTTTCGTCTTGAAATGAAACCTGGATTATGTGTTCTAATTTTTAGAATTTTTCTGCATTTATTTTTGAATTTTCTAACTCGGGTCGGGTTTGAACGGATAGGAAGAAATTTTTTTTTTGTTCTCTATTTCTCAGCCTATCCTGACACGTTTCATAATGAACTGAAGCCTGGATGATGTTTTCTAATTTTTGAAATTATTTTCATTTATTTTTGAATTTTCTAACTCGGGTCGGGTTCGAACAGATAGGAAGGAAATTATTTTCGTTCTCTATTTTTCGGCCTGTCCTTGACCGTTTCGTCTTGAAATGAAGACTGGATGATGTTTTTTAATTTTTGAAATTTTTTTGCATTTATTTTTGAATTTTCTAACTTGGGTCGAGTTCAAACGGATAGGAAGGAAATTATTTTTGTTATCTATTTTTCGGCCTGTCCTGACCCGTTTCGTCTTGAAATGAAGCCTGGATAATGTTTTTTAATTTTTACAATATTTTTACATTTATTTTTGAATTCTCTAACTCGGGTTGGGTTCGACCGGCTATGAAGAAAATTTTTTTTGTTCTCTATTTGTCGGCCTGTCCTGACCCGTTTCGTCTTGAAATGAAGCCTGGATGACGTTTTTTAATTTTTAAATTTTTTTTGCATTTATTTTTGAATTCTCTAACTCGGGTCGGGTTCGAACGGATAGGAACGAAATTTTTTTTGTTCTCTATTTTTCAGCCTGTCCTGACCCGTTTCGTCTTGAAATAAAGCCTGGATGATGTTTTTTAATTTTTAAAATTTTTTAGCATTTATTTTTGAATTTTCTAGCTCGGGTCGGGTTCGAACGGATAAGAAGAAAATTTTTTTTCTTCTCTATTTTTTGGTCTGTCTTCACCCGTTTCGCCTTGAAATGAAACCAAGATGATATTTTTTAATTTTTAGAATTTTTCTGCATTTATTTTTGAATTTTCTAACTCGGGTCGGGTTCGAAGGGATAGAAAGGAAATTTTTTTTGTTCTCTATTTTTCAGCCTGTCCTTGCCCGTTTCGCCTCGAAATGAAGCCTGGAGGATGTTTTTTAATTTTTGAAATTTTTTACTCGGGTAGGGTTCGAACAGATACAGAGGAAATTATTTTTGTTCTCTATTTTTCGGCCTGTCCTGGCCCGTTTCGTCTTGAAATGAAACCTGGTTGCTGTTTTTTGATTTTTAAAATTTTTTTGCATTTATTTTTGAATTCTCTAACTCGGGTCGAGTTCGAACGGATAGGAAGGAAATATTTTTTGTTCTCTATTTCTCAGCCTGTCCTCACCCGTTTCGTCTTGAAATGAAGCCTAGATGATGGTTTTTAATTTTTAAAATTTTTTTGCATTTATTTTTGAATTTTCTAACTCGGGTCGGGTTCGAACTGATAGGAAGAAAATTTTTATTCTTCACTATTTTTTGGCCTGTCTTCACCCGTTTCGTCTTGAAATGAAACCTGGATTATGTGTTCTAATTTTTAGAATTTTTCTGCATTTATTTTTGAATTTTCTAACTCGGGTCGGGTTTGAACGGATAGGAAGAAATTTTTTTTTGTTCTCTATTTCTCAGCCTATCCTGACACGTTTCATAATGAACTGAAGCCTGGATGATGTTTTCTAATTTTTGAAATTATTTTCATTTATTTTTGAATTTTCTAACTCGGGTCGGGTTCGAACAGATAGGAAGGAAATTATTTTCGTTCTCTATTTTTCGGCCTGTCCTTGACCGTTTCGTCTTGAAATGAAGACTGGATGATGTTTTTTAATTTTTGAAATTTTTTTGCATTTATTTTTGAATTTTCTAACTTGGGTCGAGTTCAAACGGATAGGAAGGAAATTATTTTTGTTCTCTATTTTTCGGCCTGTCCTGGCCCGTTTCGTCTTGAAATGAAACCTGGTTGATGTTTTTTAATTTTTAAAATTTTTTTGCATTTATTTTTGAATTCTCTAACTCGAGTCGGGTTCAAAAGGATAGGTAGGAATTTTTTTTTGTTATCTATTTTCGGCCTGTCCTGACCCGTTTCGTTTTGAAATGAAACTTGGATAAAGATTTTTAATTTTTAAAATTTTTTTGCATTTATTTTTGAATTCTCTAACTCGGGTCGGGTTCGAACAGATAGGAAGAATTTTTTTTTTGTTCCCTATTTTTCGGCCTGTCCTGAGCCGTTTCGTCTTGAAATGAAGCCGGGATGATGTTTTTTAATTTCTAGAATTTTTTTGCATTTATTTTTGAATTTTCTAACTCGGGTCGGGTTTGAACGGATAGGAAGGAAATTTTTTTTGTTGTCTATTTTTAAGCCTGTCCTAACCCGTTTTGTCTTGAAATAAAGCCGGGATGATGTTTTTTAATTTTTAGAATTTTTTTCCATTTATTTTTGAATTTTCTAACTCGGGTCGGGTTTGAACGTATAGGAAGGAAATTTTTTTTCTTCTCTATTTTCGGCCTGTCCTGGCCCGTTTCGTCTTGAAATGAAGCCTGGATGATGTTTTTTAATTTTTAGAATTTTTTTGCATTTATTTTTGAATTTTCTAACTTGGGTCGGGTTCGAACGGATAGGAAGGAAATTTTTTTTCTTCTCTATTTTTCGGCCTGTCCATACCCGTTTCGTCTTGAAATGAAGCCTGGATGATGTTTTTTTATTTTTAGAATTTTTTTGCATTTATCTTTGAGTTTTCTAACTCGGGTCTGGTTCGTACGGATAGGAAGGAAATTTTTTTTGTTGTCTATTTTTAAGCCTGTCCTGACCCGTTTTGTCTTCAATTAAAGCCGGGATGATGTTTTTTAATTTTTAGAATTTTTTTGCATTTATTTTTTAATTTTCTAACTCTGGTCGGGTTTGAACGAATAGGAAGGAAATTTTTTTTCTTCTCTATTTTCGGCTTGTCCTGACCCGTTTCGTCTTGAAATGAAGCCTGGATAATATTTTTTAATTTCTAGAATTTTTTTGCATTTATTTTTGAATTTTCTAACTCGGGTCGGGTTCGAACGGATAGGAAGGAAATTTTTGTTGTTCTCTATTTTTAAGCCTGTCCTGACCCGTTTCGTCTTGAAATAAAGCCGGGATGATGTTTTTTAATTTTTAGAATTTTTTTGCATTTATTTTTGAATTTTCTAACTCGGGTCGGGTTTGAACGGATAGGAAGGAAATTTTTTTTGTTCTCTATTTTTAAGCCTGTCCTGACCCGTTTCGTCTTGAAATAAAGCCGGGATGATGTTTTTTAATTTTTAGAATTTTTTTGCATTTATTTTTCAATTTTCTAACTCGGGTCGGGTTCGAACAGATAGGAATGAAATTTTTTTTGTTCTGTATTTTTGGCCTGTCCTGACCCGTTTCGTCTTGAAATGAAGCCTGGATGATGTTTTTTAATTTCTAGAATTTTTTTGCATTTATTTTTGAATTTTCTAACTCGGGTCGGGTTCGAACGGATAGGAAGGAAATTTTTTTTGTTGTCTATTTTTAAGCCTGTCCGGACCCGTTTCGTCTTGAAATGAAGCATGGATGATGTTTTTTAATTTTTAGAATTTTTTTGCATTTATTTTTTAATTTTCTAACTCGGGTCGGGTTTGAACGCTAGGAAGGAAATTTTTTTTCTTCTCTATTTTTCGGCCTGTCTTTACCCGTTTCGTCTTGAAATAAAGCCGGGATGATGCTTTTTAATTTTTAGAATTTTTTTGCATTTATTTTTCAATTTTTTAACTCGGGTCGGGTTGGAACGGATAGGAAGGAAATTTTTTTTTCTTCTCTATTTTTCGGCCTGTCCTGACCGTTTTGTCTTGAAATGAAGCCTGGATGATGTTTTTTAATTTTTAGAATTTTTTTTGCATTTATTTTTGAATTTTCTAACTCGGGTCGGGTTTGAACGAATAGGAAGGAAATTTTTTTTGTTGTCTATTTTTAAGCCTGTCCTGACCCGTTTTGTCTTGAAATAAAGCCGGGATGATGTTTTTTAATTTTTAGAATTTTTTTGCATTTATCTTTGAATTCTCTAACTCGGGTCGGGTTTTAACGGATAGGATGAAAATTTTTTTTCTTCTCTATTTTTCAGCCTGTCTTCACCCGTTTCGTCTTGAAATAAAGCCGGGATGATGTTTTTTAATTTTTAGAATTTTTTTGCATTTATTTTTCAATTTTTTAACTCGGGTCGGGTTGGAACGGATAGGAAGGTAATTTTTTTTCTTCTCTATTTTTCGGCCTGTCCTGACCCATTTCGTCTTGAAATGAAGCCCGGATGAAGTTTTATAATTTTTAGAATTCTTTTGGCATTTATTTTTCAATTTTCTAACCCGGGTCGGTTTCGAACGGATTGGAAGCAAATTTTTTTTCTCCCCTATTTTTCGGCCTATCCTGACCCGTTTCGTCTTGAAATAAAGCCTGAATGATGTTTTTTAATTTTTAGAATTTTTTTTGCATTTACTTTTGAATTTTCTAACTCGGGTCGGGTTTGAACAGATAGGAAGGAAATTTTTATTCTTCTCTATTTTTCGGCCTTTCCTGACCCGTTTCGTCTTGAAATGAAGCCTGGATGATGTTTTTTAATTTTAAGAATTTTTTTGCATTTATTTTTGAATTTTCTAACTCGGGTCGGGTTTGAATTGACAGGAAGGAATTTTTTTTTGTTCTCTATTTTTAAGCCTGCCCTGACCCGTTTCGTCTTGAAATAAAGCCGGGATGATGTTTTTTAATTTTTAGAATTTTTTTGCATTTATATTTGAATTTTCTAACTCGGGTCGGGTTTGAACAGATAGGAAGGAAATTTTTTTTCTTATCTATTTTTCGGTCTGTCCTGACCAGTTTCGTCTTGAAATGAAGCCTGGATGATGTTTTTTAATTTCTAGAAATTTTTTGCATTTATTTTTGAATTTTCTAACTCGGGTCGGGTTCGAACGGATAGGAAGGAAATTTTTTTTGCTGTCTATTTTTAAGCCTGTCCTGACCCGTTTTGTCTTGAAATAAAGCCGGGATGATGTTTTTTAATTTTTAGAATTTTCTTTGCATTTATTTTTGAATTTTCTAACTCGGGTCGGGTTTGAACAGATAGGAAGGAAATTTTTTTTCTTCTCTATTTTTCGGCCTTTCCTGACCCGTTTCGTCTTGAAATGAAGCCTGGATGATGTTTTTTAATTTTAAGAATTTTTTTGCATTTATTTTTGAATTTTCTAACTCGGGTCGGGTTTGAACAGATAGGAAGGAAATTTTTTTTCTTCTCTATTTTTCGGCCTTTCCTGACCCGTTTCGTCTTGAAATGAAGCCTGGATGATGTTTTTTAATTTTAAGAATTTTTTTTGCATTTATTTTTGAATTTTCTAACTCGGGTCGGGTTTGAACAGATAGGAAGGAAATTTTTTTTCTTCTCTATTTTTCGGCCTGTCCTGACCCGTTTCCTCTTGAAATGAAGCCTGGATGATGTTTTTTAATTTTTAGAATTTTTTTTGCATTTATTTTTGAATTTTCAAACTCGGGTCGGGTTTGAACGGATAGGAAGGAAATTTTTTTTGTTGTCTATTTTTAAGCCTGTCCTGACCCGTTTTGTCTTGAAATAAACTCGGGATGATGTTTTTTAATTTTTAGAATTTTTTTGCATTTATTTTTGAATTTTCTAACTCGGGTCGGGTTTGAACGGATAGGAAGAAAATTTTTTTTCTTCTCTATTTTTCAGCCTGTCTTCACCCGTTTCGTCTTGAAATAAAGCCGGGATGATGTTTTTTAATTTTTAGAATTTTTTTGCATTTATTTTTCAATTTTTTAACTCGGGTCGGGTTGGAACGGATAGGAAGGAAATTTTTTTTCTTCTCTATTTTTCGGCCTGTCCTGACCCATTTCGTCTTGAAATGAAGCCCGGATGAAGTTTTATAATTTTTAGAATTCTTTTGGCATTTATTTTTCAATTTTCTAACCCGGGTCGGTTTCGAACGGATTGGAAGCAAATTTTTTTTCTCCCCTATTTTTCGGCCTATCCTGACCCGTTTCGTCTTGAAATAAAGCCTGAATGATGTTTTTTAATTTTTAGAATTTTTTTTGCATTTACTTTTGAATTTTCTAACTCGGGTCGGGTTTGAACAGATAGGAAGGAAATTTTTATTCTTCTCTATTTTTCGGCCTTTCCTGACCCTTTTCGTCTTGAAATGAAGCCTGGATGATGTTTTTTAATTTTAAGAATTTTTTTGCATTTATTTTTGAATTTTCTAACTCGGGTCGGGTTTGAATTGACAGGAAGGAATTTTTTTTTGTTCTCTATTTTTAAGCCTGTCCTGACCCGTTTCGTCTTGAAATAAAGCCGGGATGATGTTTTTTAATTTTTAGAATTTTTTTGCATTTATATTTGAATTTTCTAACTCGGGTCGGGTTTGAACAGATAGGAAGGAAATTTTTTTTCTTATCTATTTTTCGGTCTGTCCTGACCAGTTTCGTCTTGAAATGAAGCCTGGATGATGTTTTTTAATTTCTAGAAATTTTTTGCATTTATTTTTGAATTTTCTAACTCGGGTCGGGTTCGAACGGATAGGAAGGAAATTTTTTTTGCTGTCTATTTTTAAGCCTGTCCTGACCCGTTTTGTCTTGAAATAAAGCCGGGATGATGTTTTTTAATTTTTAGAATTTTCTTTGCATTTATTTTTGAATTTTCTAACTCGGGTCGGGTTTGAACAGATAGGAAGGAAATTTTTTTTCTTCTCTATTTTTCGGCCTTTCCTGACCCGTTTCGTCTTGAAATGAAGCCTGGATGATGTTTTTTAATTTTTAGAATTTTTTTGCATTTATTTTTGAATTTTCTAACTCGGGTCGGGTTTGAACAGATAGGAAGGAAATTTTTTTTCTTCTCTATTTTTCGGCCTTTCCTGACCCGTTTCGTCTTGAAATGAAGCCTGGATGATGTTTTTTAATTTTAAGAATTTTTTTTGCATTTATTTTTGAATTTTCTAACTCGGGTCGGGTTTGAACAGATAGGAAGGAAATTTTTTTTCTTCTCTATTTTTCGGCCTGTCCTGACCCGTTTCGTCTTGAAATGAAGCCTGGATGATGTTTTTTAATTTTTAGAATTTTTTTTGCATTTATTTTTGAATTTTCAAACTCGGGTCGGGTTTGAACGGATAGGAAGGAAATTTTTTTTGTTGTCTATTTTTAAGCCTGTCCTGACCCGTTTTGTCTTGAAATAAACTCGGGATGATGTTTTTTAATTTTTAGAATTTTTTTGCATTTATTTTTGAATTTTCTAACTCGGGTCGGGTTTGAACGGATAGGAAGAAAATTTTTTTTCTTCTCTATTTTTCAGCCTGTCTTCACCCGTTTCGTCTTGAAATAAAGCCTGGATGATGTTTTTTAATTTTTAGAATTTTTTTGCATTTATTTTTCAATTTTTTAACTAGGGTCGGGTTGGAACGGATACGAAGGAAATTTTTTTTCTTCTCTATTTTTTGGCCTGTCCTGACCCATTTCGTCTTGAAATGAAGCCCGGATGATGTTTTTTAATTTTTAGAATTTTGTTGGCATTTATTTTTCAATTTTCTAACCCGGGTCGGTTTCGAACGGATTGGAAGTAAATTTTTTTTCTTCCCTATTTTTCGGCCTATCCTGACCCGTTTTGTCTTGAAATAAAGCCGGGATGATGTTTTTTAATTTTTAGAATTTTTTTTGCATTTATTTTTGAATTTTCTAACTCGGGTCGGGTTTGAACAGATAGGAAGGAAATTTTTTTTCTTCTCTATTTTTCGGCCTTTCCTGACCTGTTTCGTCTTGAAATGAAGCCTGGATGATGTTTTTTAATTTTAAGAATTTTTTTGCATTTATTTTTGAATTTTTTAACTCGGGTCGGGTTTGAACTGATAGGAAGGAAATTTTTTTTCTTCTGTATTTTTCGGTCTGTCCTGACCAGTTTCGTCTTGAAATGAAGCCTGGATGATGTTTTTAAATTTTTAGATTTTTTTTGCATTTATTTTTGAATTTTCTAACTCGGGTCGAGTTCGAACGGATAGGAAGGAAATTTTTTTTGTTCTCTATTTTTAAGCCTGTCCTGACCCGTTTCGTCTTGAAATAAAGCCGGGATGATGTTTTTTAATTTTTAGAATTTTTTTGCATTTATTTTTCAATTTTTTAACTAGGGTCGGGTTGGAACGGATACGAAGGAAATTTTTTTTCTTCTCTATTTTTCGGCCTGTCCTGACCCATTTCGTCTTGAAATGAAGCCCGGATGATGTTTTTTAATTTTTAGAATTTTTTTGGCATTTATTTTTCAATTTTCTAACCCGGGTCGGTTTCGAACGGATTGGAAGTAAATTTTTTTTCTTCCCCATTTTTCGGCCTATCCTGACCCGTTTCGTCTTGAAATAGAGCCGGGATGATGTTTTTTAATTTTTAGAATTTTTTTTGCATTTACTTTGGAATTTTCTAACTCGGGTCGAGTTTGAACAGATAGGAAGGAAATTTTTTTTCTTCTCTATTTTTCGGCCTTTCCTGACCTGTTTCGTCTTGAAATGAAGCCTGGATGATGTTTTTTAATTTTAAGAATTTTTTTGCATTTATTTTTGAATTTTCTAACTCGGGTCGGGTTTGAACGGATAGGAAGGAAATTTTTTTTCTTCTCTATTTTCGGCCTGTCCTGACCCGTTTCGTCTTGAAATAAAGCCTGGATGATGTTTTTTAATTTTTAGAATTTTTTTGCATTTATTTTTCGATTTTTTATCTCGGGTCGGGTTCGAATGGATAGGAAGGAAATTTTTTTTCTTATCTATTTTTCGGCCTGTCCATACCCGTTTCGTCTTGAAATGAAGCCTGGATGATGTTTTTTAATTTTTAGAATTTGTTTTGCATTTATTTTTCAATTTTCTAACCTGGGTCGGTTTCGAACGGATAGGAAGGAAAATTTTTTTCTTCCCTATTTTTCGGCCTATCGTGACCTGTTTCGTCTTGAAATAAAGCCGAGATAATGTTTTTTAATTTTTAGAATTTTTTTTGCATTTATCTTTGAATTTTCTAACTCGGGTCGAATTTGAACGGATAGGAAGAAAATTTTTTTTCTTCTCTATTTCAGCCTGTCTTCACCCGTTTCGTCTTGAAATAAAGCCGGGATGATGTTTTTTAATTTTTAGAATTTTTTTGCATTTATTTTTCAATTTTTTAACTCGGGTCGGGTTGGAACGGATAGGAAGGAAATTTTTTTTCTTCTCTATTTTTCGGCCTGTCCTGACCCGTTTCGTCTTGAAATGAAGCCTGGATCATGTTTTTTAATTTTTAGAATTTTTTTTGCATTTATTTTTGAATTTTCTAACTCGGGTCGGTTTTGAACAGATAGGAAGGAAATTTTTTTTCTTATCTATTTTTCGGTCTGTCCTGACCAGTTTCGTCTTGAAATGAAGCCTGGATGATGTTTTTTAATTTCTAGAATTTTTTTGCATTTATTTTTGAATTTTCTAACTCGGGTCGGGTTCGAACGGATATGAAGGAAATTTTTTTTGCTGTCTATTTTTAAGCCTGTCCTGACCCGTTTTGTCTTGAAATAAAGCCGGGATGATGTTTTTTAATTTTTAGAATTTTTTTGCATTTATTTTTTAATTTTCTAACTCGGGTCGGTTTTGAACGGATAGGAAGGAAATTTTTTTTCTTCTCTATTTTCGGCCTGTCCTGACCCGTTTCGTCTTGAAATGAAGCCTGGATGATGTTTTTTAATTTCTAGAATTTTTTTGCATTTATTTTTGAATTTTCTAACTCGGGTCGGGTTCGAACGGATAGGAAGGAAATTTTTGTTGTTATCTATTTTTAAGCCTGTCCTGACCCGTTTCGTCTTGAAATAAAGTCGGGATGATGTTTTTTAATTTTTAGAATTTTTTTGCATTTATTTTTGAATTTTCTAACTCGGGTCGGGTTCGAACGGATAGGAAGGAAATTTTTTTTGTTCTCTATTTTTAAGCCTGTCCTGACCCGTTTCGTCTTGAAATAAAGCCGGGATGATGTTTTTTAATTTTTAGAATTTTTTTGCATTTATTTTTCAATTTTCTAACTCGGATCGGGTTCGAACGGATAGGAATGAAATTTTTTTTGTTATCTATTTTTAAGCCTGTCCTGACCCGTTTCGTCTTGAAATGAAGCCGGGATGATGTTTTTTAATTTTTAGAATTTTTTTGCATTTATTTTTGAATTTTCTAACTCGGGTCGGGTTCGAACGGATAGGAAGGAAATTTTTTTTGTTCTCTATTTTTAAGCCTGTCCTGACCCGTTTCGTCTTGAAATAAAGCCGGGATGATGTTTTTTAATTTTTAGAATTTTTTTGCATTTATTTTTCAATTTTCTAACTCGGGTCGGGTTCGAACGGATAGGAATGAAATTTTTTTTGTTCTGTATTTTTCGGCCTGTCCTGACCCGTTTCGTCTTGAAATGAAGCATGGATGATGTTTTTTAATTTTTAGAATTTTTTTGCATTTATTTTCGAATTTTCTAAGTCGGGTCGGGTTTGAACGCTAGGAAGGAAATTTTTTTTCTTCTCTATTTTTCGGCCTGTCTTCACCCGTTTCGTATTGAAATAAAGCCGGGATGATGTTTTTTAATTTTTAGAATTTTTTTGCATTTATTTTTCAATTTTTTAACTCGGGTCGGGTTGGAACGGATAGGAAGGAAATTTTTTTTCTTCTCTATTTTTCGGCCTGTCCTGACCCGTTTCGTCTTGAAATGAAGCCTGGATCATGTTTTTTAATTTTTAGAATTTTTTTTGCATTTATTTTTTATATTTCTAACTCGGGTCGGGTTTGAACGGATAGGAAGGAAATTTTTTTTGTTGTCTATTTTTAAGCCTGTCCTGACCCGTTTTGTCTTGAAATAAAGCCGGGATGATGTTTTTTAATTTTTAGAATTTTTTTGCATTTCTTTTTGAATTTTCTAACTCGGGTCGGGTTTGAACGGATAGGAAGAAAATTTTTTTTCTTCTCTATTTTTCAGCCTGTCTTCACCCGTTTCATCTTGAAATAATCCGGGATGATGTTTTTTTTTTAGAATTTTTTTGCATTTATTTTTCAATTTTTTAACTCGGGTCGGGTTGGAACGGATACGAAGGAAATTTTTTTTCTTCTCTATTTTTCGGGCTGTCCTGACCCATTTCGTCTTGAAATGAAGCCCGGATGATGTTTTTTAATTTTTAGAATTTTTTTTGCATTTATTTTTCAATTTTCTAACCCGGGTCGGTTTCGAACGGATTGGAAGTAAAATTTTTTTCTTCCCTATTTTTCGGCCTATCCTGACCCGTTTCGTCTTGAAATAAAGCCGGGATGATGTTTTTTAATTTTTAGAATTTTTTTTGCATTTACTTTTGAATTTTCTAACTCGGGTCGGGTTTGAACAGATAGGAAGGAAATTTTTTTTCTTCTCCATTTTTCGGCCTTTCCTAACCTGTTTCGTCTTGAAATGAAGCCTGGATGATGTTTTTTAATTTTAAGAATTTTTTTGCATTTATTTTTGAATTTTTTAACTCGGGTCGGGTTTGAACTGATAGGAAGGAAATTTTTTTTCTTCTGTATTTTTCGGTCTGTCCTGACCAGTTTCGTCTTGAAATGAAGGCTGGATGATGTTTTTAAATTTTTAGATTTTTTTTGCATTTATTTTTGAATTTTCTAACTCGGGTCAAGTTCGAACGAATAGGAAGGAAATTTTTTTTGTTCTCTATTTTTAAGCCTGTCCTGACCCGTTTCGTCTTGAAATAAAGCCGGGATGTTGTTTTTTAATTTTTAGAATTTTTTTGTATTTATTTTTGAATTTTCTAACTCGGTTCGGGTCTGAAAATATAGGAAGGAAATTTTTTTTCTTCTCTATTTTTCGGTCTGTCTTGACCAGTTTCCTCTTGAAATGAAGCCTGGACGATGTTTTTTAATTTCTAGAATTTTTTTGCATTTATTTTTGAATTTTCTAACTCGGGTCGGGTTCGAACGGATAGGAAGGAAATTTTTTTTGTTGTCTATTTTTAAGCCTGTCCTGAACCGTTTTGTCTTAAAATAAAGTCGGGATGATGTTTTTTAATTTTTAGAATTTTTTTGCATTTATTTTTGAATTTTCTAACTCGGGTCGGGTTTGAACGGATAGGAAGGAAATTTTTTTTCTTCTCTATTTTCGGCCTGTCTTGACCCGTTTCGTCTTCAAATGAAGCCTGGATGATATTTTTTAATTTTTAGAATTTTTTTGCATTTATTTTTCGATTTTTTAACTCGGGTCGGTTTGGAACGGATAGGATGGAAATTTTTTATCTTATCTATTTTTCGGCCTGTCCATACCCGTTTCGTCTTGAAATGAAGCCTGGATGATGTTTTTTAATTTTTAGAATTTGTTTTGCATTTATTTTTCAATTTTCTAACCCGGGTCGGTTTCGAACGGATAGGAAGGAAATTTTTTTTCTTCCCTATTTTTCGGCCTATCGTGACCTGTTTCGTCTTGAAATAAAGCTGGGATAATCTTTTTTAATATTTAGAATTTTTTTTGTATTTATTTTTGAATTTTCTAAATCGGGTCGGGTTTGAACAGATAAGAAGGAAATTTTTTTTCTTCTCTATTTTTCGGCCTTTCCTGACCCGTTTCGTCTTGAAATGAAGCCTGGATGATGTTTTTTAATTTTAAGAATTTTTTTGCATTTATTTTTGAATTTTCTAACTCGGGTCGGGTTTGAACTGATAGGAAGGAAATTTTTTTTCTTCTGTATTTTTCGGTCTGTCCTGACCAGTTTCGTCTTGAAATGAAGCCTGGATGATGTTTTTAAATTTTTAGAAGTTTTTTGCATTTATTTTTGAATTTTCTAACCCGGGTCGGGTTCGAACGGATAGGAAGGAAATTTTTTTTGTTCACTATTTTTAAGCGTGTCCTGACCCGTTTCGTCTTGAAATAAAGCCGGGGTGATGTTTTTTAATTTTTAGAATTTTTTTGCATTTATTTTTGAATTTTCTAACTCGGGTCGGGTCTGAACAGATAGGAAGGAAATTTTTTTTCTTATCTATTTTTCGGTCTGTCCTGACCAGTTTCGTCTTGAAATGAAGCCTGGATGATGTTTTTTAATTTCTAGAATTTTTTTGCATTTATTTTTGAATTTTCTAACTCGGGTCGGGTTCGAACGGATAGGAAGGAAATTTTTTTTGTTGTCTATTTTTAAGCCTGTCCTGACCCGTTTTGTCTTCAATTAAAGCCGGGATGATGTTTTTTAATTTTTAGAATTTTTTTGCATTTATTTTTTAATTTTCTAACTCGGGTCGGGTTTGAACTGATAGGAAGGAAATTTTTTTTCTTCTCTATTTTCGGCTTGTCCTGACTCGTTTCGTCTTGAAATGAAGCCTGGATAATATTTTTTAATTTCTAGAATTTTTTTGCATTTAATTTTGAATTTTCTAACTCGGGTCGGGTTCGAACGGATAGGAAGGAAATTTTTGTTGTTCTCTATTTTTAAGCCTGTCCTGACCCGTTTCGTCTTGAAATAAAGCCGGGATGATGTTTTTAAATTTTTAGAATTTTTTTGCATTTATTTTTGAATTTTCTAACTCGGGTCGGGTTTGAACGGATAGGAGGGAAATTTTTTTTGTTCTCTATTTTTAAGCCTGTCCTGACCCGTTTCGTCTTGAAATAAAGCCGGGATGATGTTTTTTAATTTTTAGAATTTTTTTGCATTTATTTTTCAATTTTCTAACTCGGGTCGGGTTCGAACGGATAGGAATGAAATTTTTTTTGTTCTGTATTTTTCGGCCTGTCCGGACCCGTTTCGTCTTGAAATGAAGCATGGATGATGTTTTTTAATTTTTAGAATTTTTTTGCATTTATTTTTGAATTTTCTAACTCGGGTCGGGTTTGAACGCTAGGAAGGAAATTTTTTTTCTTCTCTATTTTTCGGCCTGTCTTCACCCGTTTCGTCTTGAAATAAAGCCGGGATGATGCTTTTTAATTTTTAGAATTTTTTTGCATTTATTTTTCAATTTTTTAACTCGAGTCGGGTTGGAACGGATAGGAAGGAAATTTTTTTTTCTTCTCTATTTTTCGGCCTGTCCTGACCCGTTTCGTCTTGAAATGAAGCCTGGATGATGTTTTTTAATTTTTAGAATTTTTTTGCATTTATTTTTGAATTTTCTAACTCGGGTCGGGTTCGAACGGATAGGAAGGAAATTTTTTTTGTTCACTATTTTTAAGCGTGTCCTGACCCGTTTCGTCTTGAAATAAAGCCGGGGTGATGTTTTTTAATTTTTAGAATTTTTTTGCATTTATTTTTGAATTTTCTAACTCGGGTCGGGTCTGAACAGATAGGAAGGAAATTTTTTTTCTTATCTATTTTTCGGTCTGTCCTGACCAGTTTCGTCTTGAAATGAAGCCTGGATGATGTTTTTTAATTTCTAGAATTTTTTTGCATTTATTTTTGAATTTTCTAACTCGGGTCGGGTTCGAACGGATAGGAAGGAAATTTTTTTTGTTGTCTATTTTTAAGCCTGTCCTGACCCGTTTTGTCTTCAATTAAAGCCGGGATGATGTTTTTTAATTTTTAGAATTTTTTTGCATTTATTTTTTAATTTTCTAACTCGGGTCGGGTTTGAACTGATAGGAAGGAAATTTTTTTTCTTCTCTATTTTCGGCTTGTCCTGACCCGTTTCGTCTTGAAATGAAGCCTGGATAATATTTTTTAATTTCTAGAATTTTTTTGCATTTAATTTTGAATTTTCTAACTCGGGTCGGGTTCGAACGGATAGGAAGGAAATTTTTGTTGTTCTCTATTTTTAAGCCTGTCCTGACCCGTTTCGTCTTGAAATAAAGCCGGGATGATGTTTTTAAATTTTTAGAATTTTTTTGCATTTATTTTTGAATTTTCTAACTCGGGTCGGGTTTGAACGGATAGGAGGGAAATTTTTTTTGTTCTCTATTTTTAAGCCTGTCCTGACCCGTTTCGTCTTGAAATAAAGCCGGGATGATGTTTTTTAATTTTTAGAATTTTTTTGCATTTATTTTTCAATTTTCTAACTCGGGTCGGGTTCGAACGGATAGGAATGAAATTTTTTTTGTTCTGTATTTTTCGGCCTGTCCGGACCCGTTTCGTCTTGAAATGAAGCATGGATGATGTTTTTTAATTTTTAGAATTTTTTTGCATTTATTTTTGAATTTTCTAACTCGGGTCGGGTTTGAACGCTAGGAAGGAAATTTTTTTTCTTCTCTATTTTTCGGCCTGTCTTCACCCGTTTCGTCTTGAAATAAAGCCGGGATGATGCTTTTTAATTTTTAGAATTTTTTTGCATTTATTTTTCAATTTTTTAACTCGAGTCGGGTTGGAACGGATAGGAAGGAAATTTTTTTTCTTCTCTATTTTTCGGCCTGTCCTGACCCGTTTCGTCTTGAAATGAAGCCTGGATGATGTTTTTTAATTTTTAGAATTTTTTTGCATTTATTTTTGAATTTTCTAACTCGGGTCGGGTTTGAACGGATAGGAAGGAAATTTTTTTTGTTCTCTATTTTTAAGCCTGTCCTGACCCGTTTTGTCTTGAAATAAAGCCGGGATGATGTTTTTTAATTTTTAGAATTTTTTTGCATTTATTTTTGAATTTTCTAACTCGGGGCGGGTTTGAACGGATAGGAAGAAAAATTTTTTTCTTCTCTATTTTTCAGCCTGTCTTCACCCGTTTCGTCTTGAAATAAAGCCGGGACGATGTTTTTTAATTTTTAGAATTTTTTTGCATTTATTTTTCAATTTTTTAACTCGGGTCGGGTTGGAACGGATAGGAAGGAAATTTTTTTTCTTCTCTATTTTTCGGCCCGTCCTGACCCATTTCGTCTTGAAATGAAGCCCGGATGATGTTTTTTAATTTTTAGAATTTTTTTGGCATTTATTTTTCAATTTTCTAACCCGAGTCGGTTTCGAACGGATTGGAAGCAAATTTTTTTTCTTCCCTATTTTTCGGCCTATCCTGACCCGTTTCATCTTGAAATAAAGCCGGGATGATGTTTTTTAATTTTTAGAATTTTTTTTGCATTTACTTTTGAATTTTCTAACTCGGGTCGGGTTTGAACAGATAGGAAGGAAATTTTTATTCTTCTCTATTTTTCGGCCATTCCTGACCTGTTTCGTCTTGAAATGAAGCCTGGATGATGTTTTTTAATTTTAAGAATTTTTTTGCATTTATTTTTGAATTTTCTAACTCGGGTCGGGTTTGAACGGTAGGAAGGAAATTTTTTTTCTTCTCTATTTTTCGGCCTGTCTTCACCCGTTCCGTCTTGAAATAAAGCCGGGATGATGCTTTTTAATTTTTAGAATTTTTTTGCATTTATTTTTCAATTTTTTAACTCGGGTCGGGTTGGAACGAATAGGAAGGAAATTTTTTTTCTTCTCTATTTTTCGGCCTGTCCTGACCCGTTTCGTCTTGAAATGAAGTCTGGATGATGTTTTTTAATTTTTAGATTTTTTTTGCATTTATTTTTGAATTTTCAAACTCGGGTCGGGTTTGAACGGAAAGGAAGGAAATTTTTTTTGTTGTCTATTTTTAAGCCTGTCCTGACCCGTTTTGTCTTGAAATAAACTCGGGATGATGTTTTTTAATTTTTAGAATTTTTTTGCATTTATTTTTGAATTTTCTAACTCGGGTCGGGTTTGAACGGATAGGAAGAAAATTTTTTTTCTTCTCTATTTTTCAGCCTGTCTTCACCCGTTTAGTCTTGAAATAAAGCCTGGATGATGTTTTTTAATTTTTAGAATTTTTTTGCATTTATTTTTCAATTTTTTAACTAGGGTCGGGTTGCAACGGATACGAAGGAAATTTTTTTTCTTCTCTATTTTTTGGCCTGTCCTGACCCATTTCGTCTTGAAATGAAGCCCGGATGATGTTTTTTAATTTTTAGAATTTTTTTGGCATTTATTTTTCAATTTTCTAACCCGGGTCGGTTTCGAACGGATTGGAAGTAAATTTTTTTTCTTCCCTATTTTTCGTCCTATCCTGACCCGTTTTGTCTTGAAATAAAGCCGGGATGATGTTTTTTAATTTTTAGAATTTTTTTTGCATTAATTTTTGAATTTTGTAACTCGGGTCGGGTTTGAACAGATAGGAAGGAAATTTTTTTTCTTCTCTATTTTTCGGCCTTTCCTGACCTGTTTCGTCTTGAAATGAAGCCTGGATGATGTTTTTTAATTTTAAGAATTTTTTTGCATTTATTTTTGAATTTTTTAACTCGGGTCGGGTTTGAACTGATAGGAAGGAAATTTTTTTTCTTCTGTATTTTTCGGTCTGTCCTGACTAGTTTCGTCTTGAAATGAAGCCTGGATGATGTTTTTAAATTTTTAGAATTTTTTTGCATTTATTTTTGAATTTTCTAACCCGGGTCGGGTTCAAACGGATAGGAAGGAAATTTTTTTTGTTCTTTAATTTTAAGCCTGTCCTGACCCGTTTCGTCTTGAAATAAAGCCGGGGTGATGTTTTTTAATTTTTAGAATTTTTTTGCATTTATTTTTGAATTTTCTATCTCGGGTCGGGTCTGAACAGATAGGAAGGAAATTTTTTTTCTTATCTATTTTTCGGTCTGTCCTAACCAGTTTCGTCTTGAAATGAAGCCCGGATGATGTTTTTTAATTTTTAGAATTTGTTTTGCATTTATTTTTCAATTTTCTAACCTGGGTCGGTTTCGAACGGATTGGAAGTAAATTTTTTTTCTTCCCTATTTTTTGGCCTATCGTGACCTGTTTCGTCTTGAAATAAAGCCGAGATAATGTTTTTTAATTTTTAGAATTTTTTTTGCATTTATTTTTGAATTTTCTAACTCGGGTCGGGTTTGAACTGATAGGAAGGAAATTTTTTTTCTTCTGTATTTTTCGGTCTGTCCTGACCAGTTTCGTCTTGAAATGAAGCCTGGACGATGTTTTTAAGTTTTTAGAATTTTTTTGCATTTATTTTTGAATTTTCTAACCCGGGTCGGGTTCAAACGGATAGGAAGGAAATTTTTTTTGTTCTTTAATTTTAAGCCTGTCCTGACCCGTTTCGTCTTGAAATAAAGCCGGGGTGATGTTTTTTAATTTTTAGAATTTTTTTGCATTTATTTTTGAATTTTCTATCTCGGATCGGGTCTGAACAGATAGGAAGGAAATTTTTTTTCTTATCTATTTTTCCGTCTGTCCTAACCAGTTTCGTCTTGAAATGAAGCCTGGATGATGTTTTTTAATTTCTAGAATTTTTTTGCATTTATTTTTGAATTTTCTAACTCGGGTCGAGTTCGAAAGGATAGGAAGGAAATTTTTTTTGTTGTCTATTTTTAAGCCTGTCTTGACCCGTTTTGTCTTGAATTAATGCCGGGATGATGTTTTTTAATTTTTAGAATTTTTTTACATTTATTTTGTAATTTTCTAACTCGGGTCGGGTTTGAACGGATAGGAAGGAAATTTTTTTTCTTCTCTATTTTCGGCCTGTCCTGACCCGTTTCGTCTTGAAATGAAGCCTGGATAATGTTTTTTAATTTCTAGAATTTTTTTGCATTTATTTTTGAATTTTCTAACTCGGGTCAGGTTCGAACGGATAGGAAGGAAATTTTTTTTGTTCTCTATTTTTAAGCCTGTCCTGACCCGTTTCGTCTTGAAATAAAGCCGGGATGATGTTTTTTAATTTTTAGAATTTTTTTGCATTTATTTTTCAATTTTCTAACTCGGGTCGGGTTCGAACGGATAGGAATGAAATTTTTTTTGTTCTGTATTTTTCGGCCTGTCCTGACCCGTTTCGTCTTGAAATGAAGCATGGATGATGTTTTTTAATTTTTAGAATTTGTTTTGCATTTATTTTTCAATTTTCTAACTCGGGTCGGTTTCGAACGGATAGGAAGGAAATTTTTTTTCTTCTCTATTTTTCGGCCTGTCCATACCCGTTTCGTCTTGAAATGAAGCCTGGATGATATTTTTGAATTTTTAGAATTTGTTTTGCATTTATTTTTCAATTTTCTAACCCGGGTCGGTTTCGAACGGATAGGAAGGAAATTTTTTTTCTTCCCTATTTTTAGGCCTATCGTGACCCGTTTCGTCTTGAAATAAAGCCGGGATAGTGTTTTTTAATTTTTAGAATTTTTTTTGCATTTATTTTTGAATTTTCTAACTCGGGTCGGGTTTGAACAGATAGGAAGGAAATTTTTTTTCTTCTGTATTTTTCGGCCTTTCCTGACCCGTTTCGTCTTGAAATGAAGCCTGGATGATGTTTTTTAATTTTAAGAATTTTTTTGCATTTATTTTTGAATTTTCTAACTCGGGTCGGGTTTGAACTGATAGGAAGGAAATTTTTTTTCTTATGTATTTTTCGGTCTGTCCTGACCAGTTTCGTCTTTAAATGAAGCCTGGATGATGTTTTTAAATTTTTAGAATTTTTTTGCATTTATTTGTGAATTTTCTAACCCGGGTCGGGTTCGAACGGATAGGAAGGAAATTTTCTTTGTTCTTTATTTTTAAGCCTGTCCTGACCCGTTTCATCTTGAAATAAAGCCGGGGTAATGTTTTTTAATTTCTAGACTTTTTTTGTATTTATTTTTGAATTTTCTAACTCGAGTCGGGTCTGAACAGATAGGAAGGAAATTTTTTTTCTTATCTATTTTTCGGTCTGTCCTGACCAGTTTCGTCTTGAAATGAAGCATGGATGATGTTTTTTAATTTCTATAATTTTTTTGCATTTATTTTTGAATTTTCTAACTCGGGTCGGGTTCGAACGGATAGGAAGGAAATTTTTTTTGTTCTCTATTTTTAAGCCTGTCCTGACCCGTTTCGTCTTGAAATAAAGCCGGGATGATGTTTTTTAATTTTTAGAATTTTTTTGCATTTATTTTTCAATTTTCTAACTCGGGTCGGGTTCGAACGGATAGGAATGAAATTTTTTTTGTTCTGTATTTTTCGGCCTGTCCTGACCCGTTTCGTCTTGAAATGAAGCATGGATGATGTTTTTTAATTTTTAGAATTTGTTTTGCATTTATTTTTCAATTTTCTAACCCGGGTCGGTTTCGAACGGATAGGAAGGAAATTTTTTTTCTTCTCTATTTTTCGGCCTGTCCATACCCGTTTCGTCTTGAAATGAAGCCTGGATGATATTTTTGAATTTTTAGAATTTGTTTTGCATTTATTTTTCAATTTTCTAACCCGGGTCGGTTTCGAACGGATAGGAAGGAAATTTTTTTTCTTCCCTATTTTTAGGCCTATCGTGACCCGATTCGTCTTGAAATAAAGCCGGGATAGTGTTTTTTAATTTTTAGAATTTTTTTTGCATTTTTTTTTGAATTTTCTAACTCGGGTCGGGTTTGAACAGATAGGAAGGAAATTTTTTTTCTTCTGTATTTTTCGGCCTTTCCTGACCCGTTTCGTCTTGAAATGAAGCCTGGATGATGTTTTTTAATTTTAAGAATTTTTTTGCATTTATTTTTGAATTTTCTAACTCGGGTCGGGTTTGAACTGATAGGAAGGAAATTTTTTTTCTTATGTATTTTTCGGTCTGTCCTGACCAGTTTCGTCTTTAAATGAAGCCTGGATGATGTTTTTAAATTTTTAGAATTTTTTTGCATTTATTTGTGAATTTTCTAACCCGGGTCGGATTCGAACGGATAGGAAGGAAATTTTCTTTGTTCTCTATTTTTAAGCCTGTCCTGACCCGTTTCATCTTGAAATAAAGCCGGGGTAATGTTTTTTAATTTCTAGACTTTTTTTGTATTTATTTTTGAATTTTCTAACTCGAGTCGGGTCTGAACAGATAGGAAGTAAATTTTTTTTCTTCCCTATTTTTCGTCCTATCCTGACCCGTTTTGTCTTGAAATAAAGCCGGGATGATGTTTTTTAATTTTTAGAATTTTTTTTGCATTTATTTTTGAATTTTCTAACTCGGGTCGGGTTTGAACAGATAGGAAGGAAATTTTTTTTCTTCTCTATTTTTCGGCCTTTCCTGACCTGTTTCGTCTTGAAATGAAGCCTGGATGATGTTTTTTAATTTTAAGAATTTTTTTGCATTTATTTTTGAATTTTTTAACTCGGGTCGGGTTTGAACTGATAGGAAGGAAATTTTTTTTCTTCTGTATTTTTCGGTCTGTCCTGACCAGTTTCGTCTTGAAATGAAGCCTGGATGATGTTTTTAAATTTTTAGAATTTTTTTGCATTTATTTTTGAATTTTCTAACCCGGGTCGGGTTCAAACGGATAGGAAGGAAATTTTTTTTGTTCTTTAATTTTAAGCCTGTCCTGACCCGTTTCGTCTTGAAATAAAGCCGGGGTGATGTTTTTTAATTTTTAGAATTTTTTTGCATTTATTTTTGAATTTTCTATCTCGGGTCGGGTCTGAACAGATAGGAAGGAAATTTTTTTTCTTATCTATTTTTCGGTCTGTCCTAACCAGTTTCGTCTTGAAATGAATCCCGGATGATGTTTTTTAATTTTTAGAATTTGTTTTGCATTTATTTTTCAATTTTCTAACCTGGGTCGGTTTCGAACGGATTGGAAGTAAATTTTTTTTCTTCCCTATTTTTTGGCCTATCGTGACCTGTTTCGTCTTGAAATAAAGCCGAGATAATGTTTTTTAATTTTTAGAATTTTTTTTGCATTTATTTTTGAATTTTCTAACTCGGGTCGGGTTTGAACTGATAGGAAGGAAATTTTTTTTCTTCTGTATTTTTCGGTCTGTCCTGACCAGTTTCGTCTTGAAATGAAGCCTGGACGATGTTTTTAAATTTTTAGAATTTTTTTGCATTTATTTTTGAATTTTCTAACCCGGGTCGGGTTCAAACGGATAGGAAGGAAATTTTTTTTGTTCTTTAATTTTAAGCCTGTCCTGACCCGTTTCGTCTTGAAATAAAGCCGGGGTGATGTTTTTTAATTTTTAGAATTTTTTTGCATTTATTTTTGAATTTTCTATCTCGGGTCGGGTCTGAACAGATAGGAAGGAAATTTTTTTTCTTATCTATTTTTCGGTCTGTCCTAACCAGTTTCGTCTTGAAATGAAGCCTGGATGATGTTTTTTAATTTCTAGAATTTTTTTGCATTTATTTTTGAATTTTCTAACTCGGGTCGAGTTCGAAAGGATAGGAAGGAAATTTTTTTTGTTGTCTATTTTTAAGCCTGTCCTGACCCGTTTTGTCTTGAATTAATGCCGGGATGATGTTTTTTAATTTTTAGAATTTTTTTACATTTATTTTGTAATTTTCTAACTCGGGTCGGGTTTGAACGGATAGGAAGGAAATTTTTTTTCTTCTCTATTTTCGGCCTGTCCTGACCCGTTTCGTCTTGAAATGAAGCCTGGATAATGTTTTTTAATTTCTAGAATTTTTTTGCATTTATTTTTGAATTTTCTAACTCGGGTTGGGTTCGAACGGATAGGAAGGAAATTTTTTTTGTTCTCTATTTTTAAGCCTGTCCTGACCCGTTTCGTCTTGAAATAAAGCCGGGATGATGTTTTTTAATTTTTAGAATTTTTTTGCATTTATTTTTCAATTTTCTAACTCGGGTCGGGTTCGAACGGATAGGAATGAAATTTTTTTTGTTCTGTATTTTTCGGCCTGTCCTGACCCGTTTCGTCTTGAAATGAAGCATGGATGATGTTTTTTAATTTTTAGAGTTTGTTTTGCATTTATTTTTCAATTTTCTAACCCGGGTCGGTTTCGAACGGATAGGAAGGAAATTTTTTTTCTTCTCTATTTTTCGGCCTGTCCATACCCGTTTCGTCTTGAAATGAAGCCTGGATGATATTTTTGAATTTTTAGAATTTGTTTTGCATTTATTTTTCAATTTTCTAACCCGGGTCGGTTTCGAACGGATAGGAAGGAAATTTTTTTTCTTCCCTATTTTTAGGCCTATCGTGACCCGTTTCGTCTTGAAATAAAGCCGGGATAGTGTTTTTTAATTTTTAGAATTTTTTTTGCATTTATTTTTGAATTTTCTAACTCGGGTCGGGTTTGAACAGATAGGATGGAAATTTTTTTTCTTCTGTATTTTTCGGCCTTTCCTGACCCGTTTCGTCTTGAAATGAAGCCTGGATGATGTTTTTTAATTTTAAGAATTTTTTTGCATTTATTTTTGAATTTTCTAACTCGGGTCGGGTTTGAACTGATAGGAAGGAAATTTTTTTTCTTATGTATTTTTCGGTCTGTCCTGACCAGTTTCATCTTCAAATGAAGCCTGGATGATGTTTTTAAATTTTTAGAATTTTTTTGCATTTATTTGTGAATTTTCTAACCCGGGTCGGGTTCGAACGGATAGGAAGGAAATTTTCTTTGTTCTCTATTTTTAAGCCTGTCCTGACCCGTTTCATCTTGAAATAAAGCCGGGGTAATGTTTTTTAATTTCTAGACTTTTTTTGTATTTATTTTTGAATTTTCTAACCCGAGTCGGGTCTGAACAGATAGGAAGGAAATTTTTTTTCTTATCTATTTTTCGGTCTGTCCTGACCAGTTTCGTCTTGAAATGAAGCATGGATGATGTTTTTTAATTTCTATAATTTTTTTGCATTTATTTTTGAATTTTCTAACTCGGGTCGGGTTCGAACGGATAGGAAGGAAATTTTTTTTTATGTCTATTTTTAAGCCTGTCCTGACCCGTTTTGTCTTGAAATAAAGCCGGGATGATGTTTTTTAATTTTTAGAATTTTTTTGCATTTATTTTTTAATTTTCTAACTCGGGTCGGGTTTGAACGGATAGGAAGGAAATTTTTTTTCTTCTCTATTTTCGGCCTGTCCTGACCCATTTCGTCTTGAAATGAAGCCTGGATGATGTTTTTTAATTTCTAGAATTTTTTTGCATTTATTTTTGAATTTTCTAACTCGGGTCAGGTTCGAACGGATAGGAAGGAAATTTTTATTGTTCTCTATTTTTAAGCCTGTCCTGACCCGTTTCGTCTTGAAATAAAGCCGGGATGATGTTTTTTAATTTTTAGAATTTTTTTGCATTTATTTTTCAATTTTCTAACTCGGGTCGGGTTCGAACGGATAGGAATGAAATTTTTTTTGTTCTGTATTTTTCGGCCTGTCCTGACCCGTTTCGTCTTGAAATGAAGCATTGATGATGTTTTTTAATTTCTAGAATTTTTTTGCATTTATTTTTGAATTTTCTAACTCGGGTCGGGTTTGAACGGTAGGAAGGAAATTTTTTTTCTTCTCTATTTTTCGGCCTGTCTTCACCCGTTTCTTCTTGAAATAAAGCCGGGATGATGTTTTTTAATTTTTAGAATTTTTTTGCATTTATTTTTCAATTTTTTAACTCGGGTTGGGTTGGAACGGATAGGAAGGAAATTTTTTTTCTTCTCTATTTTTCGGCCTGTCCTGACCCGTTTCGTCTTGAAATGAAGCCTGCATGATGTTTTTTAATTTTTAGAATTTTTTTTGCATTTATTTTTGAATTTTCTAACTCGGGTCGGGTTTGAACGGATAGGAAGGAAATTTTTGTTGTTGTCTATTTTTAAGCCTGTCCAGACCCGTTTTGTCTTGAAATAAAGCCGGGATGATGTTTTTTAATTTTTAGAATTTTTTTGCGTTTGTTTTTGAATTTTCTAACTCGGGTCGGGTTTGAACGGATAGGATGAAAATTTTTTTTCTTCTCTATTTTTCGGCCTGTCTTCATCCGTTTCGTCTTGAAATAAAGCCGGGATGATGTTTTTTAATTTTTAGAATTTTTTTGCATTTATTTTTCAATTTTTTAACTCGGGTCGGGTTGAAACGGATAGGAAGGAAATTTTTTTTCTTCTCTATTTTTCGGCCTGTCCTGACCCGTTTCGTCTTGAAATGAAGCCCGGATGATGTTTTTTAATTTTTAGAATTTTTTTTGCATTTATTTTTGAATTTTCTAACTCGGGTCTGGTTTGAACAGATAGGAAGGAAATTTTTTTTCTTCTCTATTTTTCGGCATTTCCTGACCCGTTTCATCTTGAAATGAAGCCTGGATGATTTTTTTTATTTTAAGAATTTTTTTGCATTTATTTTTGAATTTTTTAACTCGGGTCGGGTTTGAATTGATAGAAAGGAAATTTTTTTTCTTCTGTATTTTTCGGTCTGTCCTGACCAGTTTCGTCTTGAAATGAAGCCTGGATGATGTTTTTAAATTTTTAGATCTTTTTGCATTTATTTTTGAATTTTCTAACTCGGGTCGGGTTCGAACGAATAGGAAGGAAATTTTTTTTGTTCTCTATATTTAAGCCTGTCCTGACCCGTTTCGTCTTGAAATAAAGCCGGGATGATGTTTTTAAATTTTTAGAATTTTTTTGCATTTATTTTTGAATTTTCTAACTCGTTTCGGGTCTGAACAGATAGGAAGGAAATTTTTTTTCTTCTCTATTTTTCGGTCTGTCCTAACCAGTTTCGTCTTTAAATGAAGCCTAGACGATGTTTTTTAATTTCTAGAATTTTTTTGCATTTATTTTTGAATTTTCTAACTCGGGTCGCGTTCGAACGGATAGGAAGGAAATTTTTTTTGTTGTCTATTTTTAAGCCTGTCCTGACCCGTTTTGTTTTGAAATAAAGCCTGGATGATGTTTTTTAATTTTTAGAATTTTTTTGCAGTTATTTTTGAATTTTCTAACTCGGGTCGGGTTTAAACGGATAGGAAGGAAGTTTTTTTTCTTCTCTATTTTCGGCCTGTCCTGACCCGTTTCGTCTTGAAATGAAGCCTGGATGATGTTTTTAAATTTTTAGATTTTTTTGCATTTATTTTTGAATTTTCTAACTCGGGTCGGGTTCGAACGGATAGGAAGGAAATTTTTTTTGTTCTCTATATTTAAGCCTGTCCTGACCCGTTTCGTCTTGAAATAAAGCCGGGATGATGTTTTTAAATTTTTAGAATTTTTTTGCATTTATTTTTGAATTTTCTAACTCGGTTCGGGTCTGAACAGATAGGAAGGAAATTTTTTTTCTTCTCTATTTTTCGGTCTGTCCTAACCAGTTTCGTCTTTAAATGAAGCCTAGACGATGTTTTTTAATTTCTAGAATTTTTTTGCATTTATTTTTGAATTTTCTAACTCGGGTCGCGTTCGAACGGATAGGAAGGAAATTTTTTTTGTTGTCTATTTTTAAGCCTGTCCTGACCCGTTTTGTCTTGAAATAAAGCCTGGATGATGTTTTTTAATTTTTAGAATTTTTTTGCAGTTATTTTTGAATTTTCTAACTCGGGTCGGGTTTAAACGGATAGGAAGGAAGTTTTTTTTCTTCTCTATTTTCGGCCTGTCCTGACCCGTTTCGTCTTGAAATGAAGCCTGGATGATGTTTTTTAATTTTTATAATTTTTTTGCATTTATTTTTCAATTTTTTAACTCGCGTCGGGTTGGAACGGATAGGAAGGAAATTTTTTTTCTTCTCTATTTTTTGGCCTGTACATACCCGTTTCGTCTTGAAATGAAGCCTAGATGATGTTTTTTAATTTTTAGAATTTGTTTTGCATTTATTTTTCAATTTTCTAACCCGGGTCGGTTTCGAACGGATAGGAAGGAAATTTTTTTTCTTCCCTATTTTTCGGCCTATCGTGACCCGTTTCGTCTTGAAATAAAGCCGGGATAATGTTTTTTAATTTTTAGAATTTTTTTTGTATTTATTTTTGAATTTTCTAACTCGGGTCGGGTTTGAACAAATAGGAAGGAAATTTTTTTCTTCTCTATTTTTCGGTATTTCCTGACCCGTTTCGTCTTGAAATGAAGCCTGGATGATGTTTTTTAATTTTAAGAATTTTTTTGCATTCATTTTTGACTTTTCTAACTCGGGTCGGGTTTGAACTGATAGGAAGGAAATTTTTTTTCTTCCGCATTTTTCGGTCTGTCCTGACCAGTTTCGTCTTGAAATGAAGCCTGGATGATGTTTTTAAATTTTTAGAATTTTTTTGCATTTATTTTTGAATTTTCTAACCCTGGTCGGGTTCGAACGGATAGGAAGGAAATTTTTTCTGTTCTCCATTTTTAAGCCTGTCCTGACCCATTTTGTCTTGAAATAAAGCTGGAGTGATTTTTTTAATTTTTAGAATTTTTTTGCATTTATTTTTGAATTTTCTAACTCGGGTCGGGTCTGAACAGATAGGAAGGAAATTTTTTTTCTTATCTATTTTTCGGTCTGTCCTGACCAGTTTCGTCTTGAAATGAAGCCTGGATGATGTTTTTTAATTTCTATAATTTTTTTGCATTTATTTTTGAATTTTCTAACTCGGGTCGGGTTCGAACGGATCGGAAGGAAATTTTTTTTGTTGTCTATTTTTAAGCCTGTCCTGACCCGTTTTGTCTTGAAATAAAGCCGGGATGATGTTTTTTAATTTTTAGAATTTTTTTGCATTTATTTTTTAATTTTCTAACTCGGGTCGGGTTTGAACGGATAGGAAGGAAATTTTTTTTCTTCTCTATTTTCAGCCTGTGCTGACCCGTTTCGTCTTGAAATGAAGCCTGGATGATGTTTTTTAATTTCTAGAATTTTTTTGCATTTATTTTTGAATTTTCTAACTCGGGTCGGGTTCGAACGGATAGGAAGGAAATTTTTTTTGTTCTCTATTTTTTAAGCCTGTCCTGTCCCGTTTCGGCTTGAAATAAAGCCGGGATGATGTTTATTAATTTTTAGAATTTTTTTGCATTTATTTTTGAATTTTCTAACTTGGGTCGGGTTCGAACGGATAGGAAGGAAATTTTTTTTCTTCTCTATTTTTCGGCCTGTCCATACCCGTTTCGTCTTGAAATGAAGCCTGGATGATGTTTTTTAATTTTTAGAATTTTTTTGCATTTATGTTTGAGTCTTCTAACTCTGGTCGGGTTCGTACGGATTGGAAGGAAATTTTTTTCGTTCTCCATTTTTCGGCCTGTCCGTACCCGTTTCTTCTTGAAATGATGCCTGGATGCTGTTTTTTAATTTTTAGAATTTTTTCACATTTATTTTTCAATTTTTTAACTTGGGTCGGGTTCGAACGGATAGGAATGAAATTTTTTTTCTTCTCTTTTTTTCGGCCTGTCCTGACCCGTTTGGTCTTAAAATAAAACCTGGATGATGTTTTTTAATTTTTAGAATTTTTTTGCATTTATTTTTGAATTTTCTAACCCGGGTCGGGTTCGAACGGATAGGAAGGAAATTATTTTCGTTCTCTATTTTTCGGCTTGTCCTTGACCGTTTCGTCTTGAAATGAAGCCTGGATGATGTTTTTTAATTTTTGAAATTTTTTTCGCATTTATTTTAGAATTTTCAAACTCGGGTCGGGTTCGAACGGATAGGGAGGAAATTATTTTTGTTCTCTATTTTTCAGCCTGTACTGGCCCGTTTCGTCTTGAAATGAAACCTCGATGATGTTTTTTAATTTTTAAAATTTTTTTCCATTTATTTTAAAATTCTCTGACTCGAGTCGGGTTTGAACGGATAGGAAGGAAATTTTTTTTCTTCTTTATTTTTTGGCCTGTCTTCACAAGTTTCGTCTTGAAGTGAAACCTGGATGATGTTTTTTAATTTTTAAAATTTTTTTGCATTTATTTTTGAATTTTCTAACTCGAGTTGGGTTCGAAAAGATAGGAAGGAAAATATTTTTGTTCTCTATTTTACGGCCTGTCTTGGCCCGTTTCGTCTTGAAATGAAGCCTGGATGATGTTTTTTAATTTTTAAAATTTTTTTGCATTTATAGTTGAATTTTCTAACTCGGGTCGGGTTCAAACGGATAGAAAGGAAATTATTTTTGTTCTCTATTTTTCGGCCTGTCTTGGCCCGTTTAGTCTTGAAATGAAGCCTAGACGATGTTTTTTAATTTTTAAATTTTTTTTGCATTTATATTTGAATTTTTGTATTTGGGTCGGGTTCGAACGGATAGGAGGTAAATTTTTTTTAATCTCTATTTTTCGGCCTGTCCTGACCCGTTTCGCCTTGAAATGAAGCCTGGATGATGTTTTTTAATTTTGAAAATTCTTTTGCATTTATTTTTGAATTTTCTAACTCGGGTCGGGTTCGAACGGATGGGAAGGAAATTATTTTTGTTCTCAGTTTTTCAGTATTTCCTGGCCCGTTTCGTCTTGAACTGAAGCCTGGATGATGTTTTTCAATTTTTAAAATTTTTTTGCATTTATTTTTGAATTCTCTAACTCGGGACGGGTTCAAACGGATAGGAAGGAAATTTTTTTTGTTCTTTATTTTTCGGCCTGTCTTGACCCCTTTCGTCTTGAAATGAAGGTTGGATGATGTTTTTTAATTTTTAGAATTTTTTTTGCATTTATTGTTCAATTTTCTAACTCGGGTCGTGTTCGAACGGATAGGAATGAAATTTTTTTTGTTCTGTATTTTTCGGCCTGTCCTGACCCGTTTCGTCTTGATATGAAGCATGGATGATGTTTTTTAAATTTTAGAATTTTTTTGCATTTATTTTTGAATTTTCTAACTCGGGTCGGGTTTGAACGGATAGGAAGGAAATTTTTTTCCTTCTCAATTTTTCTGTCTGTCCTGACCAGTTTCGTCTTGAAATGAAGCCTGACTGATATTTTTTAATTTTTAGAATTTTTTTGCATTTATTTTTGAATTTTCAAACTTGGGTCGGGTTCGAACGGATAGGAAGGAAATTTTTTTTCTTCTCTATTTTTCGGCCTGTCCATACCCGTTTCTTCTTGAATTTAAGGCTGGATGATGTTTTTTAATTTTTAGAATTTTTTTGCATTTATTTTTAAATTTTCTAACTCGGGTCGGGCTCGAACGGATAGGAAGGTAATTTTTTTCGTTCTCTATTTTTCGGCCTGTCCATACCCGTTTCTTCTTGAAATGAAGCCTGGATGATGTTTTTTAAATTTTAGAATTTTTTTGCATTTATTTTTCAATTTTTTAACTCGGGTCGGGTTGGAACGGATAGGAAGGAAATTTTTTTTCTTCTCTATTTTTCAACCTGTCTTCACCCGTTTCGTCTTGAAATAAAGCCGGGATGATGTTTTTTAATTTTTAGAATTTTTTTGCATTTATTTTTCAATTTTTTAACTCGGGTCGGGTTGGAACGGATAGGAAGGAAATTTTTTTTCTTCTCTATTTTTCGGCCTGTCCTGACCAGTTTCGTCTTGAAATGAAGCCTGGATGATGTTTTTTAATTTTTAGAATTTTTTTTGCATTTATTTTTGAATTTTCTAACTCGGGTCGGGTTTGAACGGATAGGAAGGAAATTTTTTTTGTTGTCTATTTTTAAGCCTGTCCTGACCCGTTTTGTCTTGAAATAAAGCCGGGATGATGTTTTTTAATTTTAGAATTTTTTTGCATTTATTTTTGAATTTTCTAACTCGGGTCGGGTTTAAACGGATAGGAAGGAAGTTTTTTTTCTTCTCTATTTTCGGCCTGTCCTGACCCGTTTCGTCTTGAAATGAAGCCTGGATGATGTTTTTTAATTTTTATAATTTTTTTGCATTTATTTTTCAATTTTTTAACTCGCGTCGGGTTGGAACGGATAGGAAGGAAATTTTTTTTCTTCTCTATTTTTCGGCCTGTCCTGACCAGTTTCGTCTTGAAATGAAGCCTGGATGATGTTTTTTAATTTTTAGAATTTTTTTTGCATTTATTTTTGAATTTTCTAACTCGGGTCGGGTTTGAACGGATAGGAAGGAAATTTTTTTTGTTGTCTATTTTTAAGCCTGTCCTGACCCGTTTTGTCTTGAAATAAAGCCGGGATGATGTTTTTTAATTTTAGAATTTTTTTGCATTCATTTTTGAATTTTCTAACTCGGGTCGGGTTTGAACGGATAGGAAGAAAATTTTTTTTCTTCTCTATTTTTCGGCCTGTCTTCATCCGTTTCGTCTTGAAATAAAGCCGAGATGATGTTTTTTTAATTTTTAGAATTTTTTTGCATTTATTTTTCAATTTATTAACTCGGGTCGGGTTGGAACGAATAGGAAGGAAATTTTTTTTCTTCTCTATTTTTCGGCCTGTCCTGATCCGTTTCGTCTTGAAATGAAGTCTGGATGATGTTTTTTAATTTTTAGAATTTTTTTTGCATTTATTTTTCAATTTTCTAACTCGGGTCGGGTTTGAACAGATAGGAAGGAAATTTTTTTTCTTCTCTATTTTTCGGCATTTCCTGACCCGTTTCGTCTTGAAATGAAGCCTGGATGATGTTTTTTTATTTTAAGAATTTTTTTGCATTTATTTTTGAATTTTTTAACACGGGTCGGGTTTGAACTGATAGGAAGGAAATTTTTTTTCTTCTGTATTTTTCGGTCTGTCCTGACCAGTTTCGTCTTGAAATGAAGCCTGGATGATGTTTTTAAATTTTTAGATTTTTTTGCATTTATTTTTGAATTTTCTAACTCGGGTCGGGTTCGAACGGATAGGAAGGAAATTTTTTTTGTTCTCTATATTTAAGCCTGTCCTGACCCGTTTCGTCTTGAAATAAAGCCGGGATGATGTTTTTAAATTTTTAGAATTTTTTTGCATTTATTTTTGAATTTTCTAACTCGGTTCGGGTCTGAACAGATAGGAAGGAAATTTTTTTTCTTCTCTATTTTTCGGTCTGTCCTAACCAGTTTCGTCTTTAAATGAAGCCTAGACGATGTTTTTTAATTTCTAGAATTTTTTTGCATTTATTTTTGAATTTTCTAACTCGGGTCGCGTTCGAACGGATAGGAAGGAAATTTTTTTTGTTGTCTATTTTTAAGCCTGTCCTGACCCGTTTTGTCTTGAAATAAAGCCTGGATGATGTTTTTTAATTTTTAGAATTTTTTTGCAGTTATTTTTGAATTTTCTAACTCGGGTCGGGTTTAAACGGATAGGAAGGAAGTTTTTTTTCTTCTCTATTTTCGGCCTGTCCTGACCCGTTTCGTCTTGAAATGAAGCCTGGATGATGTTTTTTAATTTTTATAATTTTTTTGCATTTATTTTTCAATTTTTTAACTCGCGTCGGGTTGGAATGGATAGGAAGGAAATTTTTTTTCTTCTCTATTTTTTGGCCTGTCCATACCCGTTTCGTCTTGAAATGAAGCCTAGATGATATTTTTTAATATTTAGAATTTGTTTTGCATTTATTTTTCAATTTTCTAACCCGGGTCGGTTTTCGAACGGATAGGAAGGAAATTTTTTTTCTTCCCTATTTTTCGGCCTATCGTGACCCGTTTCGTCTTGAAATAAAGCCGGGATAATGTTTTTTAATTTTTAGAATTTTTTTTGTATTTATTTTTGAATTTTCTAACTCGGGTCGGGTTTGAACAAATAGGAAGGAAATTTTTTTCTTCTCTATTTTTCGGTCTTTACTGAGCCGTTTCGTCTTGAAATGAAGCCTGGATGATGTTTTTTAATTTTAAGAATTTTTTTGCATTTATTTTTGAATTTTCTAACTTGGGTCGGGTTTGAACTGATAGGAAGGAAATTTTTTTTCTTCCGTATTTTTCGGTCTGTCCTGACCAGTTTCGTCTTGAAAAGAAGCCTGGATGATGTTTTTAAATTTTTAGAATTTTTTTGCATTTATTTTTGAATTTTCTAACCCGGGTCGGGTTTGAACGGATAGGAAAGAAATTTTTTCTGTTCTCTATTTTTAAGCCTGTCCTGACCCATTTCGTCTTGAAATAAAGCCGGAGTGATTTTTTTAATTTTTAGAATTTTTTTGCATTTATTTTTGAATTTTCTAACTCGGGTCGGGTCTGAACAGATAGGAAGGAAATTTTTTTTCTGATCTATTTTTCGGTCTGTCCTGACCAGTTTCGTCTTGAAATGAAGCCTGGATGATGTTTTTTAATTTCTAGAATTTTTTTGCATTTATTTTTGAATTTTCTAACTCGGGTCGGGTTCAAACGGATCGGAAGGAAATTTTTTTTGTTGTCTATTTTTAAGCCTGTCCTGACCCGTTTTGTCTTGAAATAAAGACGGGATGATGTTTTTTAATTTTTAGAATTTTTTTGCATTTATTTTTTAATTTTCTAACTCGGGTCGGGTTCGAACGGATAGGAAGGAAAATTTTTTTGTTCTCTATTTTTAAGCCTGTCCTGACCCGTTTCTTCTTGAAATGAAGGCTGGATGATGTTTTTTAATTTTTAGAATTTTTTTGCATTTATTTTTAAATTTTCTAACTCGGGTCGGGCTCGAACGGATAGGAAGTTAATTTTTTTTTAATCTCTATTTTTCGGCCTGTCCTGACCCGTTTCGCCTTGAAATGAAGCCTGGATGATGTTTTTTAATTTTGAAAATTCTTTTGCATTTATTTTTGAATTTTCTAACTCGGGTCGGGTTCGAACGGATGGGAAGGAAATTATTTTTGTTCTCAGTTTTTCAGTCTTTCCTGACCCGTTTCGTCTTGAACTGAATGCTGGATGATGTTTTTCAATTTTTAAAATTTTTTTGCATTTATTTTTGAATTCTCTAACTCGGGACGGGTTCAAACGGATAGGAAGGAAATTTTTTTTGTTCTTTATTTTTCGGCCTGTCTTGACCCCTTCCGTCTTGAAATGAAGGTTGGATGATGTTTTTTAATTTTTAGAATTTTTTTTGCATTTATTTTTCAATTTTCTAACTCGGGTCGTGTTCGAACGGATAGGAATGAAATTTTTTTTGTTCTGTATTTTTCGGCCTGTCCTGACCCGTTTCGTCTTGAAATGAAGCATGGATGATGTTTTTTAAATTTTAGAATTTTTTTGCATTTATTTTTGAATTTTCTAACTCGGGTCGGGTTTGAACGGATAGGAAGGAAATTTTTTTCCTTCTCAATTTTTCTGTCTGTCCTGACCAGTTTCGTCTTGAAATGAAGCCTGACTGATGTTTTTTAATTTTTAGAATTTTTTTGCATTTATTTTTGAATTTTCAAACTTGGGTCGGGTTCGAACGGATAGGAAGGAAATTTTTTTTCTTCTCTATTTTTCGGCCTGTCCATACCCGTTTCTTCTTGAAATGAAGGCTGGATGATGTTTTTTAATTTTTAGAATTTTTTTGCATTTATTTTTAAATTTTCTAACTCGGGTCGGGCTCGAACGGATAGGAAGGTAATTTTTTTCGTTCTCTATTTTTCGGCCTGTCCATACCCGTTTCTTCTTGAAATGAAGCCTGGATGATGTTTTTTAAATTTTAGAATTTTTTTTGCATTTATTTTTGAATTTTCCAATTCGGGTCGGGTTCGAACGGATAGGAAGGAAATTTTTTTTGTTCTCTATTTTTAAGCCTGTCCTGACCCGTTTCGTCCTGAAATAAATCCGGGATGATTTTTTTAATTTTTAGAATTTTTTTACATTTATTTTTGAATTTTCTAACTCGGGTCGGGTTTGAACAGATAGGAAGGAAATTTTTTTCTTCTCTATTTTTCGGCCAGTCCTGACCCGTTTCGTCTTGAAATGAAGCCTGGATGATATTTTTTAATTTTTAGAATTTTTTTACATTTATTTTTGAATTTTCTAACTCGGGTCGGGTTTGAACGGATAGGAAGGAAATTTTTTTTGTTCTCTATTTTTGGGCCTGTCCTGACCCGTTTCGTCTTGAAATGTAGCATGGATGATGTTTTTTAATTTTTAGAATATTGTTGCATTTATTTTTGAATTTTCTAACTCGGGTCGGGTTTGAACGGATAGGAAGGAAATTTTTTTTCTTCTCTATTTTTCGGTCTGTCCTGACCAGTTTCGTCTTGAAATAAATCCTGGATGATGTCTTTAATTTTTAGAATTTTTTTGCATTTATTTTTGAATTTTCTAACTTGGGTCGGGTTCGAACAGATACGATGGAAATTTTTTTTCTTCTCTATTTTTGGGCCTGTCCATACCCGTTTCTTCTTGAAATGAAGCCTGGATGATGTTTTTTAATTTTTAGAATTTTTTTTGCATTTATTTTTCAATTTTTTAACTCGGGTCGGGTTGGAACGGATAGGAAGGAAATTTTTTTTCTTCTCTATTTTTCGGCTTGTCCTGACCCGTTTCGTCTTGAAATGAAGCCTGGATGATGTTTTTTAATTTTTAGAATTTTTTTTGCATTTATTTTTGAATTTTCTAACTCGGGTCGGGTTTGAACGGATTGGAAGGAAATTTTTTTTGTTGTCTATTTTTAAGCCTGTCCTGACCCGTTTTGTCTTGAAATAAAGCCGGGATGATGTTTTTTAATTTTTAGAATTTTTTTGCATTTATTTTTGAATTTTCTAACTCGGGTCGGGTTTGAACGGATAGGAAGAAATTTTTTTTTCTTCTCTATTTTTTGGCCTGTCTTCACCCGTTTCGTCTTGAAATAAAGCAGGGATGATGTTTTTTAATTTTTAGAATTTTTTTGCATTTATTTTTCAATTTTTTAACTCGGGTCGGGTTGGAACGAATAGGAAGGAAAATTTTTTTCTTCTCTATTTTTCGGCCTGTCCTGACCCGTTTTGTCTTAAAATAAAACCTGGGTGATGTTTCTAAATTTTTAGAATTTTTTTGCATTTATTTTTGAATTTTCTAACTCGGGTCGGGTTCGAACGGATAGGAAAGAAATTATTTTCGTTCTCTATTTTTCGGCTTGTCCTTGACCGTTTCGTCTTGAAATGAAGCCTGGATGATGTTTTTTAATTTTTGAAATTTTTTTCGCATTTATTTTAGAATTTTCAAACTCGGGTCGGGTTCGAACGGATAGGGAGGAAATTATTTTTGTTCTCTATTTTTCAGCCTGTACTGGCCCGTTTCGTCTTGAAATGAAACCTCGATGATGTTTTTCAATTTTTAAAATTTTTTTCCATTTATTTTAAAATTCTCTGACTCGAGTCGGGTTTGAACGGATAGGAAGGAAATTTTTTTTCTTCTTTATTTTTTGGCCTGTCTTCACAAGTTTCGTTTTGAAGTGAAACCTGGATGATGTTTTTTAATTTTTAAAATTTTTTTGCATTTATTTTTGAATTTTCTAACTCGAGTTGGGTTCGAAAAGATAGGAAGGAAAATATTTTTGTTCTCTATTTTACGGCCTGTCTTGGCTCGTTTCGTCTTAAAATGAAGCCTGGATGATGTTTTTTAATTTTTAAAATTTTTTTGCATTTATAGTTGAATTTTCTAACTCGGGTCGGGTTCAAACGGATAGAAAGGAAATTATTTTTGTTCTCTATTTTTCGGCCTGTCTTGGCCCGTTTAGTCTTGAAATGAAGCCTAGACGATGTTTTTTAATTTTTAAAATTTTTTTGCATTTATATTTGAATTTTTGTATTCGGGTCGGGTTCGAACGGATAGGAGGTAAATTTTTTTTAATCTCTATTTTTCGGCCTGTCCTGACCCGTTTCGCCTTGAAATGAAGCCTGGATGATGTTTTTTAATTTTGAAAATTCTTTTGCATTTATTTTTGAATTTTCTAACTCGGGTCGGGTTCGAACGGATGGGAAGGAAATTATTTTTGTTCTCAGTTTTTCAGTCTTTCCTGACCCGTTTCGTCTTGAACTGAAGCCTGGATGATGTTTTTCAATTTTTAAAATTTTTTTGCATTTATTTTTGAATTCTCTAACTCGGGACGGGTTCAAACGGATAGGAAGGAAATTTTTTTTGTTCTTTATTTTTCGGCCTGTCTTGACCCCCTCCGTCTTGAAATGAAGGTTGGATGATGTTTTTTAATTTTTAGAATTTTTTTTGCATTTATTTTTCAATTTTCTAACTCGGGTCGTGTTCGAACGGATAGGAATGAAATTTTTTTTGTCCTGTATTTTTCGGCCTGTCCTAACCCGTTTCGTCTTGAAATGAAGCATGGATGATGTTTTTTAAATTTTAGAATTTTTTTGCATTTATTTTTGAATTTTCTAACTCGGGTCGGGTTTGAACGGATAGGAAGGAAATTTTTTTCCCTCTCAATTTTTCTGTCTGTCCTGACCAGTTTCGTCTTGAAATGAAGCCTGACTGATGTTTTTTAATTTTTAGACTTTTTTTGCATTTATTTTTGAATTTTCAAACTTGGGTCGGGTTCGAACGGATAGGAAGGAAATTTTTTTTCTCTCTATTTTTCGGCCTGTCCATACCCGTTTCTTCTTGAAATGAAGGCTGGATGATGTTTTTTAATTTTTAGAATATTTTTGCATTTATTTTTAAATTTTCTAACTCGGGTCGGGCTCGAATGGATAGGAAGGTAATTTTTTTCGTTCTCTATTTTTCGGCTTGTCCATACCCGTTTCTTCTTGAAATGAAGCCTGGATGATGTTTTTTAAATTTTAGAATTTTTTTGCATTTATTTTTGAATTTTCCAATTCGGGTCGGGTTCGAACGGATAGGAAGGAAATTTTTTTTGTTCTCTATTTTTAAGCCTGTCCTGACCCGTTTCGTCCTGAAATAAATCCGGGATGATTTTTTTATTTTTTAGAATTTTTTTACATTTATTTTTGAATTTTCTAACTCGGGTCGGGTTTGAACAGATAGGAAGGAAATTTTTTTTCTTCTCTATTTTTCGGCCAGTCCTGACCCGTTTCGTCTTGAAATGAAGCCTGGATGATATTTTTTAATTTTTAGAATTTTTTTACATTTATTTTTGAATTTTCTAACTCGGGTCGGGTTTGAACGGATAGGAAGGAAATTTTTTTTGTTCACTATTTTTGGGCCTGTCCTGACCCGTTTCGTCTTGAAATGTAGCATGGATGATGTTTTTTAATTTTTAGAATATTGTTGCATTTATTTTTGAAATTTCTAACTCGGGTCGGGTTTGAACGGATAGGAAGGAAATTTTTTTTCTTCTCTATTTTTCGGTCTGTCCTGACCAGTTTCGTCTTGAAATAAAGCCTGGATGATGTTTTTTAATTTTTAGAATTTTTTTGCATTTATTTTTGAATTTTTTAACTTGGGTCGGGTAAGAACAGATACGATGGAAATTTTTTTTCTTCTCTATTTTTTGGCCTGTCCATACCCGTTTCTTCTGGAAATGAAGCCTGGATGATGTTTTTTAATTTTTAGAATTTTTTTTGCATTTATTTTTCAATTTTTTAACTCGGGTCGGGTTGGAACGGATAGGAAGGAAATTTTTTTTCTTCTCTATTTTTCGGCCTGTCCTGACCCGTTTCGTCTTGAAATGAAGCCTGGATGATGTTTTTTAATTTTTAGAATTTTTTTTGCATTTATTTTTGAATTTTCTAACTCGGGTTGGGTTTGAACGGATAGGAAGGAAATTTTTTTTGTTGTCTATTTCTAAGCCTGTCCTGACCCGTTTTGTCTTGAAATAAAGCCGGGATGATGTTTTTTAATTTTTAGAATTTTTTTGCATTTATTTTTGAATTTTCTAACTCGGGTCGGGTTTGAACGGATAGGAAGAAAATTTTTTTTCTTCTCTATTTTTCGGCCTGTCTTCACCCGTTTCGTCTTGAAATAAAGCAGGGATGATGTTTTTTAATTTTTAGAATTTTTTTGCATTTATTTTTCAATTTTTTAACTCGGGTCGGGTTGGAACGGATAGGAAAGAAATTTTTTTTCTTCTCTATTTTTCGGCCTGTCCTGACCCGTTTCGTCTTGAAATGAAGCCCGGATGATGTTTTTTAATTTTTAGAATTTTTTTTGCATTTATTTTTCAATTTTCTAACTCGGGTCGGGTTTGAACAGATAGGAAGGAAATTTTTTTTCTTCTCTATTTTTCGGCCTTTCCTGACCCGTTTCGTCTTGAAATGAAGCCTGGATAATGTTTTTTAATTTTTAGAATTTTTTTTGCATTTATTTTTCAATTTTCTAACTCGGGTCGGGTTTGAACAGATAGGAAGGAAATTTTTTTTCTTCTCTATTTTTCGGTCTGTCCTGACCAGTTTCGTCTTTAAATGAAGCCTAGACGATGTTTTTTAATTTATAGAATTTTTTTGCATTTATTTTTGAATTTTCTAACTCGGGTCGCGTTCGAATGGATAGGAAGGAAATTTTTTTTGTTGTCTATTTTTAAGCCTGTCCTGACCCGTTTTGTCTTGAAATAAAGCCTGGATGATGTTTTTTAATTTTTAGAATTTTTTTGCAGTTATTTTTGAATTTTCTAACTCGGGTCGGGTGTAAACGGATAGGAAGGATGTTTTTTTTCTTCTCTATTTTCGGCCTGTCCTGACCCGTTTCGTCTTGAAATGAAGCCTGGATGATGTTTTTTAATTTTTATAATTTTTTTGCATTTATTTTTCAATTTTTTAACTCGCGTCGGGTTGGAACGGATAGGAAGGAAATTTTTTTTCTTCTCTATTTTTTGGCCTGTCCATACCCGTTTCGTCTTGAAATGAAGCCTGGATGATGTTTTTTAATTTTTAGAATTTGTTTTGCATTTATTTTTCAATTTTCTAACCCGAGTCGGTTTCGAACGGATAGGAAGGAAATTTTTTTTCTTCCCTATTTTTCGGCCTATCGTGATCCATTTCGTCTTGAAATAAAGCCGGGATAATGTTTTTTAATTTTTGGAATTTTTTTTGTATTTATTTTTGAATTTTCTAACTCGGGTCGGGTTTGAACAAATAGGAAGGAAATTTTTTTCTTCTCTATTTTTCGGTCTTTCCTGACCCGTTTCGTCTTGAAATGAAGCCTGGATGATGTTTTTTAATTTTAAGAATTTTTTTGCATTTATTTTTGAATTTTCTAACTCGGGTCGGGTTTGAACTGATAGGAAGGAAATTTTTTTTCTTCTGTATTTTTCGGCCTGTCCTGACCAGATTCGTCTTGAAATGAAGCCTGGATGATGTTTTTAAATTTTTAGAATTTTTTTGCATTTATTTTTGAATTTTCTAACCCGGGTCGGGTTCGAACGGATAGGAAGGAAATTTTTTCTGTTCTCTATTTTAAAGCCTGTCCTGACCCGTTTCGTCTTGAAATAAAGCCGGGGTGATGTTTTTTAATTTTTAGAATTTTTTTGCATTTATTTTTGAATTTTCTAACTCGGGTCTGGTCTGAACAAATAGGAAGGAAATTTTTTTTCTTATCTATTTTTCGGTCTGTCCTGACCAGTTTCGTCTTGAAATGAAGCCTGGATGATGTTTTTTAATTTCTAGAATTTTTTTGCATTTATTTTTGAATTTTCTAACTCGGGTCGGGTTCGAACGGATCGGAAGGAAATTTTTTTTGTTGTCTATTTTTAAGCCTGTCCTGACCCGTTTTGTCTTGAAATAAAGCCGGGATGATGTTTTTTAATTTTTAGAATTTTTTTGCGTTTATTTTTTAATTTTCTAACTCGGGTCGGGTTTGAACGGATAGGAAGGAAATTTTTTTTCTTCTCTATTTTCGGCCTGTCCTGACCCGTTTCGTCTTGAAATGAAGCCTGGATGATGTTTTTTAATTTCTAGAATTTTTTTGCATTTATTTTTGAATTTTCTAACTCGGGTCGGGTTCGAACGGATCGGAAGGAAATTTTTTTTGTTGTCTATTTTTAAGCCTGTCCTGACCCGTTTTGTCTTGAAATAAAGCCGGGATGATGTTTTTTAAATTTTAGAATTTTTTTGCATTTATTTTTGAATTTTCTAACTCGGGTCGGGTTTGAACGGATAGGAAGGAAATTTTTTTCCTTCTCAATTTTTCTGTCTGTCCTGACCAGTTTCGTCTTGAAATGAAGCCTGACTAATGTTTTTTAATTTTTAGAATTTTTTTGCATTTATTTTTGAATTTTCAAACTTGGGTCGGGTTCGAACGGATAGGAAGGAAATTTTTTTTCTTCTCTATTTTTCGACCTGTCCATACCCGTTTCTTCTTGAAATGAAGGCTGGATGATGTTTTTCAATTTTTAGAATTTTTTTGCATTTATTTTTAAATTTTCTAACTCGGGTCGGGCTCGAACGGATAGGAAGGTAATTTTTTTCGTTCTCTATTTTTCGGCCTGTCCATACCCGTTTCTTCTTGAAATGAAGCCTGTATGATGTTTTTTAAATTTTAGAATTTTTTTGCATTTATTTTTGAATTTTCCAATTCGGGTCGGGTTCGAACGGATAGGAAGGAAATTTTTTTTGTTCTCTATTTTTAAGCCTGTCCTGACCCGTTTCGTCCTGAAATAAATCCGGGATGATTTTTTTAATTTTTAGAATTTTTTTGCATTTATTTTTGAATTTTCTAACTCGGGTCGGGTTTGAACAGATAGGAAGGAAATTTTTTTTCTTCTCTATTTTTCGGCCAGTCCTGACCCGTTTCGTCTTGAAATGAAGCCTGGATGATATTTTTTAATTTTTAGAATTTTTTTACATTTATTTTTGAATTTTCTAACTCGGGTCGGGTTTGAACGGATAGGAAGGAAATTTTTTTTGTTCTCTATTTTTGGGCCTGTCCTGACCCGTTTCGTCTTGAAATGTAGCATGGATGATGTTTTTTAATTTTTAGAATATTGTTGCATTTATTTTTGAATTTGCTAACTCGGGTCGGGTTTGAACGGATAGGAAGGAAATTTTTTTTCTTCTCTATTTTTCGGTCTGTCCTGACCAGTTTCGTCTTGAAATAAAGCCTGGATGATGTTTTTTAATTTTTAGAATTTTTTTGCATTTATTTTTGAATTTTCTAACTTGGGTCGTGTTCGAACAGATACGATGGAAATTTTTTTTCTTTTCTAATTTTGGGCCTGTCCATACGCGTTTCTTCTTGAAATGAAGCCTGGATGATGTTTTTTAATTTTAGAATTTTCTTGCATTTATTTTTGAATTTTCTAACTCGGGTCGGGTTTGAACGGATAGGAAGTAAATTTTTTTCCTTCTCAATTTTTCTGTCTGTCCTGACCAGTTTCGTTTTGAAATGAAGCCTGACTGATGTTTTTTAATTTTTAGAATTTTTTTGCATTTATTTTTGAATTTTCAAACTTGGGTCGGGTTCGAACGGATAGGAAGGAAATTTTTTTTCTTCTCTATTTTTCGGCCTGTCCATACCCGTTTCTTCTTGAAATGAAGGCTGGATGATGTTTTTTAATTTTTAGAATTTTTTTGCATTTATTTTTAAATTTTCTAACTCGGGTCGGGCTCGAACGGATAGGAAGGTAATTTTTTTCGTTCTCCAATTTTCGGCCTGTCCATACCCGTTTCTTCTTGAAATGAAGCCTGGATGATGTTTTTAAATTTTAGAATTTTTTTGCATTTATTTTTGAATTTTCCAATTCGGGTCGGGTTCGAACGGATAGGAAGGAAATTTTTTTTGTTCTCTATTTTTAAGCCTGTCCTGACCCGTTTCGTCCTGAAATAAATCCGGGATGATTTTTTTCATTTTTAGAATTTTTTTACATTTATTTTTGAATTTTCTAATTCGGGTCGGGTTTGAACAGATAGGAAGGAAATTTTTTTTCTTCTCTATTTTTCGGCCAGTCCTGACCCGTTTCGTCTTGAAATGAAGTCTGGATGATATTTTTTAATTTTTAGAATTTTTTTACATTTATTTTTGAATTTTCTAACTCGGGTCGGGTTTGAACGGATAGGAAGGAAATTTTATTTGTTCTCTATTTTTGGGCCTGTCCTGACCCGTTTCGTCTTGAAATGTAGCATGGATGATGTTTTTTAATTTTTAGAATATTGTTGCATTTATTTTTGAATTTTCTAACTCGGGTCGGGTTTGAACGGATAGGAAGGAAATTTTTTTTCTTCTCTATTTTTCGGTCTGTCCTGACCAGTTTCGTCTTGAAATAAAGCCTGGATGATGTCTTTAATTTTTAGAATTTTTTCGCATTTATTTTTAAATTTTCTAACTTGGGTCGGGTTCGAACAGATACGATGGAAATTTTTTTTCTTCTCTATTTTTGGGTCTGTCCATACCCGTTTCTTCTTGAAATGAAGCCTGGATGATGTTTTTTAATTTTTAGAATTTTTTTTGCATTTATTTTTCAATTTTTTAACTCGGGTCGGGTTGGAACGGATAGGAAGGAAATTTTTTTTCTTCTCTATTTTTCGGCCTGTCCTGACCCGTTTCGTCTTGAAATGAAGCCTGGATGATGTTTTTTAATTTTTAGAATTTTTTTTGCATTTATTTTTGAATTTTCTAACTCGGGTCGGGTTTGAACGGATAGGAAGGAAATATTTTTTGTTGTCTATTTTTAAGCCTGTCCTGACCCGTTTTGTCTTGAAATAAAGCCGGGATGATGTTTTTTAATTTTTAGAATTTTTTTGCATTTATTTTTGAACTTTCTAACTCGGGTCGGGTTTGAACGGATAGGAAGAAAATTTGTTTTCTTCTCTATTTTTCGGCCTGTCTTCACCCGTTTCGTCTTGAAATAAAGCAGGGATGATGTTTTTTAATTTTTAGAATTTTTTTGCATTTATTTTTCAATTTTTTAACTCGGGTCGGGTTGGAACGGATAGGAAGGAAAATTTTTTTCTTCTCTATTTTTCGGCCTGTCCTGACCCGTTTTGTCTTAAAATAAAACCTGGATGATGTTTTTAAATTTTTAGAATTTTTTTGCATTTATTTTTGAATTTTCTAACTCGGGTCGGGTTCGAACGGATAGGAAGGAAATTATTTTCGTTCTCTATTTTTCGGCTTGTCCTTGACCGTTTCGTCTTGAAATGAAGCCTGGATGATGTTTTTTAATTTTTGAAATTTTTTTCGCATTTATTTTAGAATTTTCAAACTCGGGTCGGGTTCGAACGGATTGGGAGGAAATTATTTTTGTTCTCTTTTTTTCAGCCTGTACTGGCCCGTTTCGTCTTGAAATGAAACCTCGATGATGTTTTTTAATTTTTAAAATTTTTTTCCATTTATTTTAAAATTCTCTGACTCGAGTCGGGTTTGAATGGATAGGAAGGAAATTTTTTTTCTTCTTTATTTTTTGGCCTTTCTTCACAAGTTTCGTTTTGAAGTGAAACCTGGATGATGTTTTTTAATTTTTAAAATTTTTTTGCATTTATTTTTGAATTTTCTAACTCGAGTTGGGTTCGAAAAGATAGGAAGGAAAATATTTTTGTTCTCTATTTTACGGCCTGTCTTGGCCCGTTTAGTCTTGAAATGAAGCCTAGACGATGTTTTTTAATTTTTAAAATTTTTTTGCATTTATAGTTGAATTTTCTAACTCGGGTCGGGTTCAAACGGATAGAAAGGAAATTATTTTTGTTCTCTATTTTTCGGCCTGTCTTGGCCCGTTTAGTCTTGAAATGAAGCCTAGACGATGTTTTTTAATTTTTAAAATTTTTTTGCATTTATATTTGAATTTTTGTATTCGGGTCGGGTTCGAACGGATAGGAGGTAAATTTTTTTTAATCTATATTTTTCGGCCTGTCCTGACCTGTTTCGCCTTGAAATGAAGCCTGGATGATGTTTTTTAATTTTGAAAATTCTTTTGCATTTATTTTTGAATTTTCTAACTCGGGTCGGGTTCGAACGGATGGGAAGGAAATTATTTTTGTTCTCAGTTTTTCAGTCTTTCCTGACCCGTTTCGTCTTGATCTGAAGCCTGGATGATGTTTTTCAATTTTTAAAATTTTTTTGCATTTATTTTTGAATTCTCTAACTCGGGACGGGTTCAAACGGATAGGAAGGAACTTTTTTTTGTTCTTTATTTTTCGGCCTGTCTTGACCCCTTCCGTCTTGAAATGAAGGTTGGATGATGTTTTTTAATTTTTAGAATTTTTTTTGCATTTATTTTTCAATTTTCTAACTCGGGTCGTGTTCGAACGGATAGGAATGAAATTTTTTTTGTTCTGTATTTTTCGGCCTGTCCTGACCCGTTTCGTCTTGAAATGAAGCATGGATGATGTTTTTTAAATTTTAGAATTTTTTTGCATTTATTTTTGAATTTTCTAACTCGGGTCGGGTTTGAACGGATAGGAAGGAAATTTTTTTCCCTCTCAATTTTTCTGTCTGTCCTGACCAGTTTCGTCTTGAAATGAAGCCTGACTGATGTTTTTAAATTTTTAGAATTTTTTTGCATTTATTTTTGAATTTTCAAACTTGAGTCGGGTTCGAACGGATAGGAAGGAAATTTTTTTTCTTCTCTATTTTTCGGCCTGTCCATACCCGTTTCTTCTTGAAATGAAGGCTGGATGATGTTTTTTAATTTTTAGAATATTTTTGCATTTATTTTTAAATTTTCTAACTCGGGTCGGGCTCGAATGGATAGGAAGGTAATTTTTTTCGTTCTCTATTTTTCGGCCTGTCCATACCCGTTTCGTCTTGAAATGAAGCCTGGATGATTTTTTTAATTTTTAGAATTTTTTTTGCATTTATTTTTCAATTTTTTAACTCGGGTCGGGTTGGAACGGATAGGAAGGAAATTTTTTTTCTTCTCTATTTTTCGGCCTGTCCTGACCCGTTTCGTCTTGAAATGAAGCCTGGATGATGTTTTTTAATTTTTAGAATTTTTTTTGCATTTATTTTTGAATTTTCTAACTCGGGTTGGGTTTGAACGGATAGGAAGGAAATTTTTTTTGTTGTCTATTTTTAAGCCTGTCCTGACCCGTTTTGTCTTGAAATAAAGCCGGGATGATGTTTTTTAATTTTTAGAATTTTTTTGCATTTATTTTTGAATTTTCTAACTCGGGTCGGGTTTGAACGGATAGGAAGGAAATTTTTTTCCTTCTCAATTTTTCTGTCTGTCCTGACCAGTTTCGTCTTGAAATGAAACCTGACTGATGTTTTTTAATTTTTAGAATTTTTTTGCATTTATTTTTGAATTTTCAAACTTGGGTCGGGTTCGAACGGATAGGAAGGAAATTTTTGTTCTTCTCTATTTTTCGGCCTGTCCATACCCGTTTCTTCTTGAAATGAAGGCTGGATGATGTTTTTTAATTTTTAGAATTTTTTTGCATTTATTTTTAAATTTTCTAACTCGGGTCGGGCTCGAACGGATAGGAAGGTAATTTTTTTCGTTCTCTATTTTTCGGCCTGTCCATACCCGTTTCTTCTTGAAATGAAGCTTGGATGATGTTTTTTAAATTTTAGAATTTTTTTGCATTTATTTTTGAATTTTCCAATTCGGGTCGGGTTCGAACGGATAGGAAGGAAATTTTTTTTGTTCTCTATTTTTAAGCCTGTCCTGACCCGTTTCGTCCTGAAATAAATCCGGGATGATTTTTTTAATTTTTAGAATTTTTTTGCATTTATTTTTGAATTTTCTAACTCGGGTCGGGTTTGAACAGATAGGAAGGAAATTTTTTTTCTTCTCTATTTTTCGGCCAGTCCTGACCCGTTTCGTCTTGAAATGAAGCCTGGATGATATTTTTTAATTTTTAGAATTTTTGTACATTTATTTTTGAATTTTCTAACTCGGGTCGGGTTTGAACGGATAGGAAGGAAATTTTTTTTGTTCTCTATTTTTGGGCCTGTCCTGACCCGTTTCGTCTTGAAATGTAGCATGGATGATGTTTTTTCATTTTTAGAATATTGTTGCATTTATTTTTGAATTTTCTAACTCGGGTCGGGTTTGAACGGATAGGAAGGAAATTTTTTTTCTTCTCTATTTTTCGGTCTGTCCTGACCAGTTTCGTCTTGAAATCAAGCCTAGATGATGTTTTTTAATTTTTAGAATTTTTTTGCATTTATTTTTGAATTTTCTAACTTGGGTCGGGTTCGAACAGATACGATGGAAATTTTTTTTCTTCTTTATTTTTGGGCCTGTCCATACCCGTTTCTTCTTGAAATGAAGCCTGGATGATGTTTTTTAATTTTAGAATTTTTTTCCATTTATTTTTGAATTTTCTAACTCAGGTCGGGTTCGAACGGATAGGAAGGAAATTTTTTTCGTTCCCTATTTTTCGGCCTGTCCGTACCCATTTCTTCATGAAATGATGCCTGGATGATGTTTTTTAATTTTTAGAATTTTTTCGCATTTAGTTGTCAATTTTTTAACTTGGGTCGGGTTCGAAAGGATAGGAATGAAATTTTTTATCTTCTCTATTTTTCGGCCTGTCCTGACCCGTTTTGTCTTAAAATAAAGCCTGGATGATGTTTTTTAATTTTTAGAATTTTTTTGCATCTATTTTTGAATTTTCTAACTCGGGTCGGGTTCGAACAGATAGGAAGGAAATTATTTTCGTTCTCTATTTTTCGGCCTGTCCTGACCCGTTTCATCTTGAAATGAAGCATGGATGTTGTTTTTTAAATTTTAGAATTTTTTTGCATTTATTTTTGAATTTTCTAACTCGGGTCGGGTTTGAACGGATAGGAAGGAAATTTTTTTCCTACTGAATTTTTCTGTCTGTCCTGACCAGTTTCGTCTTGAAATGAAGCCTGACTGATGTCTTTTAATTTTTAGAATTTTTTTGCATTTATTTTTGAATTTTCAAACTTGGGTCGGGTTCGAACGGATAGGAAGGAAATTTTTTTTCTTCTCTATTTTTCGGCCTGTCCATATCCGTTTCTTCTTGAAATGAAGGCTGGATGATGTTTTTTAATTTTTAGAATTTTTTTGCATTTATTTTTAAATTTTCTAACTCTGGTCGGGCTCGAACAGATAGGAAGGTAATTTTTTTCGTTTTATATATTTTCGGCCTGTCCATACCCGTTTCTTCTTGAAATGAAGCCTGGATTATGTTTTTTAAATTTTAGAATTTTTTTGCATTTATTTTTGAATTTTCCAATTCGGGTCGGGTTCGAACGGATAGGAAGGAAATTTTTTTTGTTCTCTATTTTTAAGCCTGTCCTGACCCGTTTCGTCCTGAAATAAATCCGGGATGATTTTTTTAATTTTTAGAATTTTTTTGCATTTATTTTTGAATTTTCTAACTCGGGTCGGGTTTGAACAGATAGGAAGGAAATTTTTTTTCTTCTCTATTTTTCGGCAAGTCCTGACCCGTTTCGTCTTGAAATGAAGCCTGGATGATATTTTTTAATTTTTAGAATTTTTTTACATTTATTTTTGAATTTTCTAACTCGGGTCGGGTTTGAACGGATAGGAAGGAAATTTTATTTGTTCTCTATTTTTGGGCCTGTCCTGACCCGTTTCGTCTTGAAATGTAGCATGGATGATGTTTTTTAATTTTTAGAATATTGTTGCATTTATTTTTGAATTTTCTAACTCGGGTCGGGTTTGAACGGATAGGAAGGAAATTTTTTTTCTTCTCTATTTTTCGGTCTGTCCTGACCAGTTTCGTCTTGAAATAAAGCCTGGATGATGTCTTTAATTTTTAGAATTTTTTTGCATTTATTTTTAAATTTTCTAACTTGGGTCGGGTTCGAACAGATACGATGGAAATTTTTTTTCTTCTCTATTTTTGGGTCTGTCCATACCCGTTTCTTCTTGAAATGAAGCCTGGATGATGTTTTTTAATTTTTAGAATTTTTTTTGCATTTATTTTTCAATTTTTTAACTCGGGTCGGGTTGGAACGGATAGGAAGGAAATTTTTTTTCTTCTCTATTTTTCGGCCTGTCCTGACCCGTTTCGTCTTGAAATGAAGCCTGGATGATGTTTTTTAATTTTTAGAATTTTTTTTGCATTTATTTTTGAATTTTCTAACTCGGGTCGGGTTTGAACGGATAGGAAGGAAATATTTTTTGTTGTCTATTTTTAAGCCTGTCCTGACCCGTTTTGTCTTGAAATAAAGCCGGGATGATGTTTTTTAATTTTTAGAATTTTTTTGCATTTATTTTTGAACTTTCTAACTCGGGTCGGGTTTGAACGGATAGGAAGAAAATTTGTTTTCTTCTCTATTTTTCGGCCTGTCTTCACCCGTTTCGTCTTGAAATAAAGCAGGGATGATGTTTTTTAATTTTTAGAATTTTTTTGCATTTATTTTTCAATTTTTTAACTCGGGTCGGGTTGGAACGGATAGGAAGGAAAATTTTTTTCTTCTCTATTTTTCGGCCTGTCCTGACCCGTTTTGTCTTAAAATAAAACCTGGATGATGTTTTTAAATTTTTAGAATTTTTTTGCATTTATTTTTGAATTTTCTAACTCGGGTCGGGTTCGAACGGATAGGAAGGAAATTATTTTCGTTCTCTATTTTTCGGCTTGTCCTTGACCGTTTCGTCTTGAAATGAAGCCTGGATGATGTTTTTTAATTTTTGAAATTTTTTTCGCATTTATTTTAGAATTTTCAAACTCGGGTCGGGTTCGAACGGATTGGGAGGAAATTATTTTTGTTCTCTTTTTTTCAGCCTGTACTGGCCCGTTTCGTCTTGAAATGAAACCTCGATGATGTTTTTTAATTTTTAAAATTTTTTCCCATTTATTTTAAAATTCTCTGACTCGAGTCGGGTTTGAATGGATAGGAAGGAAATTTTTTTTCTTCTTTATTTTTTGGCCTTTCTTCACAAGTTTCGTTTTGAAGTGAAACCTGGATGATGTTTTTTAATTTTTAAAATTTTTTTGCATTTATTTTTGAATTTTCTAACTCGAGTTGGGTTCGAAAAGATAGGAAGGAAAATATTTTTGTTCTCTATTTTACGGCCTGTCTTGGCCCGTTTAGTCTTGAAATGAAGCCTAGACGATGTTTTTTAATTTTTAAAATTTTTTTGCATTTATAGTTGAATTTTCTAACTCGGGTCGGGTTCAAACGGATAGAAAGGAAATTATTTTTGTTCTCTATTTTTCGGCCTGTCTTGGCCCGTTTAGTCTTGAAATGAAGCCTAGACGATGTTTTTTAATTTTTAAAATTTTTTTGCATTTATATTTGAATTTTTGTATTCGGGTCGGGTTCGAACGGATAGGAGGTAAATTTTTTTTAATCTCTATTTTTCGGCCTGTCCTGACCTGTTTCGCCTTGAAATGAAGCCTGGATGATGTTTTTTAATTTTGAAAATTCTTTTGCATTTATTTTTGAATTTTCTAACTCGGGTCGGGTTCGAACGGATGGGAAGGAAATTATTTTTGTTCTCAGTTTTTCAGTCTTTCCTGACCCGTTTCGTCTTGAACTGAAGCCTGGATGATGTTTTTCAATTTTTAAAATTTTTTTGCATTTATTTTTGAATTCTCTAACTCGGGACGGGTTCAAACGGATAGGAAGGAACTTTTTTTTGTTCTTTATTTTTCGGCCTGTCTTGACCCCTTCCGTCTTGAAATGAAGGTTGGATGATGTTTTTTAATTTTTAGAATTTTTTTTGCATTTATTTTTCAATTTTCTAACTCGGGTCGTGTTCGAACGGATAGGAATGAAATTTTTTTTGTTCTGTATTTTTCGAACTGTCCTGACCCGTTTCGTCTTGAAATGAAGCATGGATGATGTTTTTTAAATTTTAGAATTTTTTTGCATTTATTTTTGAATTTTCTAACTCGGGTCGGGTTTGAACGGATAGGAAGGAAATTTTTTTCCCTCTCAATTTTTCTGTCTGTCCTGACCAGTTTCGTCTTGAAATGAAGCCTGACTGATGTTTTTAAATTTTTAGAATTTTTTTGCATTTATTTTTGAATTTTCAAACTTGAGTCGGGTTCGAACGGATAGGAAGGAAATTTTTTTTCTTCTCTATTTTTCGGCCTGTCCATACCCGTTTCTTCTTGAAATGAAGGCTGGATGATGTTTTTTAATTTTTAGAATATTTTTGCATTTATTTTTAAATTTTCTAACTCGGGTCGGGCTCGAATGGATAGGAAGGTAATTTTTTTCGTTCTCTATTTTTCGGCCTGTCCATACCCGTTTCGTCTTGAAATGAAGCCTGGATGATTTTTTTAATTTTTAGAATTTTTTTTGCATTTATTTTTCAATTTTTTAACTCGGGTCGGGTTGGAACGGATAGGAAGGAAATTTTTTTTCTTCTCTATTTTTCGGCCTGTCCTGACCCGTTTCGTCTTGAAATGAAGCCTGGATGATGTTTTTTAATTTTTAGAATTTTTTTTGCATTTATTTTTGAATTTTCTAACTCGGGTTGGGTTTGAACGGATAGGAAGGAAATTTTTTTTGTTGTCTATTTTTAAGCCTGTCCTGACCCGTTTTGTCTTGAAATAAAGCCGGGATGATGTTTTTTAATTTTTAGAATTTTTTTGCATTTATTTTTGAATTTTCTAACTCGGGCCGGGTTTGAACGGATAGGAAGAAAATTTTTTTTCTTCTCTATTTTTCGGCCTGTCTTCACCCGTTTCGTCTTGAAATAAAGCAGGGATGATGTTTTTTAATTTTTAGAATTTTTTTGCATTTATTTTTCAATTTTTTAACTCGGGTCGGGTTGGAACGGATAGGAAAGAAATTTTTTTTCTTCTCTATTTTTCGGCCTGTCCTGACCCGTTTCGTCTTGAAATGAAGCCCGGATGATGTTTTTTAATTTTTAGAATTTTTTTTGCATTTATTTTTCAATTTTCTAACTCGGGTCGGGTTTGAACAGATAGGAAGGAAATTTTTTTTCTTCTCTATTTTTCGGCCTTTCCTAACCCGTTTCGTCTTGAAATGAAGCCTGGATGATGTTTTTTAATTTTTAGAATTTTTTTTGCATTTATTTTTCAATTTTCTAACTCGGGTCGGGTTTGAACAGATAGGAAGGAAATTTTTTTTCTTTTCTATTTTTCGGTCTGTCCTGACCAGTTTCGTCTTTAAATGAAGCCTAGACGATGTTTTTTAATTTCTAGAATTTTTTTGCATTTATTTTTGAATTTTCTAACTCGGGTCGCGTTCGAACGGATAGGAAGGAAATTTTTTTTGTTGTCTATTTTTAAGCCTGTCCTGACCCGTTTTGTCTTGAAATAAAGCCTGGATGATGTTTTTTTATTTTTAGAATTTTTTTGCAATTATTTTTGAATTTTCTAACTCGGGTCGGGTTTAAACGGATAGGAAGGAAGTTTTTTTTCTTCTCTATTTTCGGCCTGTCCTGACCCGTTTCGTCTTGAAATGAAGCCTGGATGATGTTTTTTAATTTTTATAATTTTTTTGCATTTATTTTGCAATTTTTTAACTCGCGTCGGGTTGGAACGGATAGGAATGAAATTTTTTTTCTTCTCTATTTTTTGGCCTGTCCATACCCGTTTCGTCTTGAAATGAAGCCTGGATGATGTTTTTTAATTTTTAGAATTTGTTTTGCATTTATTTTTCAATTTTCTAACCCGAGTCGGTTTCGAACGGATAGGAAGGAAATTTTTTTGCTTCCCTATTTTTCGGCTTATCGTGACCCATTTCGTCTTGAAATAAAGCCGGGATAATGTTTTTTAATTTTTGGAATTTTTTTTGTATTTATTTTTGAATTTTCTAACTCGGGTCGGGTTTGAACAAATAGGAAGGAAATTTTTTTCTTCTCTATTTTTCGGTCTTTCCTGACCCGTTTCGTCTTGAAATGAAGCCTGGATGATGTTTTTTAATTTTAAGAATTTTTTTGCATTTATTTTTGAATTTTCTAACTCGGGTCGGGTTTGAACTGATAGGAAGGAAATTTTTTTTCTTCTGTATTTTTCGGCCTGTCCTGACCAGATTCGTCTTGAAATGAAGCCTGGATGATGTTTTTAAATTTTTAGAATTTTTTTGCATTTATTTTTGAATTTTCTAACCCGGGTCGGGTTCGAACGGATAGGAAGGAAATTTTTTCTGTTCTCTATTTTTAAGCCTGTCCTGCCCGTTTCGTCTTGAAATAAAGCCGGGGTGATGTTTTTTAATTTTTAGAATTTTTTTGCATTTATTTTTGAATTTTCTAACTCGGGTCTGGTCTGAACAGATAGGAAGGAAATTTTTTTTCTTATCTATTTTTCGGTCTGTCCTGACCAGTTTCGTCTTGAAATGAAGCCTGGATGATGTTTTTTAATTTCTAGAATTTTTTTGCATTTATTTTTGAATTTTCTAACTCGGGTCGGGTTCGAACGGATCGGAAGGAAATTTTTTTTGTTGTCTATTTTTAAGCCTGTCCTGACCCGTTTTGTCTTGAAATAAAGCCGGGATGATGTTTTTTAAATTTTGGAATTTTTTTGCATTTATTTTTGAATTTTCTAACTCGGGTCGGGTTTGAACGGATAGGAAGGAAATTTTTTTCCTTCTCAATTTTTCTGTCTGTCCTGACCAGTTTCGTCTTGAAATGAAGCCTGACTGATGTTTTTTAATTTTTAGAATTTTTTTGCATTTATTTTTGAATTTTCAAACTTGGGTCGGGTTCGAACGGATAGGAAGGAAATTTTTTTTCTTCTCTATTTTTCGGCCTGTCCATACCCGTTTCTTCTTGAAATGAAGGCTGGACGATGTTTTTCAATTTTTAGAATTTTTTTGCATTTATTTTTAAATTTTCTAACTCGGGTCGGGCTCGAACGGATAGGAAGGTAATTTATTTCGTTCTCTATTTTTCCGCCTGTCCATACCCGTTTCTTCTTGAAATGAAGCCTGTATGATGTTTTTTAAATTTTAGAATTTTTTTGCATTTATTTTTGAATTTTCCAATTCGGGTCGGGTTCGAACGGATAGTAAGGAAATTTTTTTTGTTCTCTATTTTTAAGCCTGTCCTGACCCGTTTCGTCCTGAAATAAATCCGGGATGATTTTTTTAATTTTTAGAATTTTTTTGCATTTATTTTTGAATTTTCTAACTCGGGTCGTGTTTGAACAGATAGGAAGGAAATTTTTTTTCTTCTCTATTTTTCGGCCAGTCCTGACCCGTTTCGTCTTGAAATGAAGCCTGGATGATATTTTTTAATTTTTAGAATTTTTTACATTTATTTTTGAATTTTCTAACTCGGGTCGGGTTTGAACGGATAGGAAGGAAATTTTTTTTCTTCTCTATTTTTCGGTCTGTCCTGACCAGTTTCGTCTTGAAATAAAGCCTGGATGATGTTTTTTAATTTTTAGAATTTTTTTGCATTTATTTTTGAATTTTCTAACTTGGGTCGGGTTCGAACAGATACGATGGAAATTTTTTTTCTTCTCTATTTTTGGGCCTGTCCATACCCGTTTCTTCTTGAAATGAAGCCTGGATGATGTTTTTTAATTTTAGAATTTTTTTCCATTTATTTTTGAATTTTCTAACTCGGGTCGGTTTTGAATGGATAGGAAGGAAATTTTTTTTGTTCTCTATTTTTGGGCCTGTCCTGACCCGTTTCGTCTTGAAATGTAGCATGGATGATGTTTTTTAATTTTTAGAATATTGTTGCATTTATTTTTGAATTTTCTAACTCGGGTCGGGTTTGAACGGATAGGAAGGAAATATTTTTTCTTCTCTATTTTTCGGTCTGTCCTGACCAGTTTCGTCTTGAAATGAAGCCTGGATGATGTTTTTAAATTTTTAAAATTTTTTTGCATTTATTTTTGAATTTTCTAACTCAGGTCGGGTTCGAACGGATAGGAAAGAAATTTTTTTTGTTCTCTATTTTTAAGCCTATCCTGACCCGTTTCGTCTTGAAAAAAGTCGGGATGATGTTTTTTAATTTTTAGAATTTTTTTGCATTTATTTTTGAATTTTCTAACTCGGGTCGGGTCTGAACAGATAGGAAGGAAAGTTTTTTTCTTCTCTATTTCTCGGTCGGTCCTGACCAGTTTCGTCTTGAAATGAAGCCTGGATGATGTTTTTAAATTTCTAGAATTTTTTTGCATTTATTTTTGAATTTTCTAACTCGTGTCGGGTTCGAACGGATAGGAAGGAAATTTTTTTTGTTGTCTATTTTTAAGCCTGTCCTGACCCGTTTTGTCTTGAAATAAAGCCGGGATGATGTTTTTTAATTTTTAGAATTTTTTTGCATTTATTTTTGAATTTTCTAACTCGGGTCGGGTTTGAACGGATAGGAAGGAAATTTTTTTTCTTCTCTATTTTTCGGCCTGTCCATACCCGTTTCGTCTTGAAATGAAGCCTGGATGATGTTTTTTAATTTTTAGAATTTTTTTGCATTTATTTTTGAGTTTTCTAACTCGGGTCGGGTTCGTACGGATAGGAAGGAAATTTTTTTCGTTCTCTATTTTTCGGCCTGTCCGTACCCATTTCTTCATGAAATGATGCCTGGATGATGTTTTTTAATTTTTAGAATTTTTTCGCATTTAGTTGTCAATTTTTTAACTTGGGTCGGGTTCGAACGGATAGGAATGAAATTTTTTATCTTCTCTATTTTTCGGCCTGTCCTGACCCGTTTTGTCTTAAAATAAAGCCTGGATGATGTTTTTTAATTTTTAGAATTTTTTTGCATCTATTTTTGAATTTTCTAACTCGGGTCGGGTTCGAACAGATAGGAAGGAAATTATTTTCGTTCTCTATTTTTCGGCCTGTCCTGACTCGTTTCGTCTTGAAATGAAGCAAGGATGATGTTTTTTTAATTTTAGAATTTTTTTGCATTTATTTTTGAATTTTCTAACTCGGGTCGGGTTTGAACGGATAGGAAGGAAATTTTTTTCCTTCTCAATTTTTCTGTCTGTCCTGACCAGTTTCGTCTTGAAATGAAACCTGACTGATGTTTTTTAATTTTTAGAATTTTTTTGCATTTATTTTTGAATTTTCAAACTTGGGTCGGGTTCGAACGGATAGGAAGGAAATTTTTTTTCTTCTCTATTTTTCGGCCTGTCCATACCCGTTTCTTCTTGAAATGAAGGCTGGATGATGTTTTTTAATTTTTAGAATTTTTTTGCATTTATTTTTAAATTTTCTAACTCGGGTCGGGCTCGAACGGATAGGAAGGTAATTTTTTTCGTTCTCTATTTTTCGCCTGTCCATACCCGTTTCTTCTTGAAATGAAGCTTGGATGATGTTTTTTAAATTTTAGAATTTTTTTGCATTTATTTTTGAATTTTCCAATTCGGGTCGGGTTCGAACGGATAGGAAGGAAATTTTTTTTGTTCTCTATTTTTAAGCCTGTCCTGACCCGTTTCGTCCTGAAATAAATCCGGGATGATTTTTTTAATTTTTAGAATTTTTTTGCATTTATTTTTGAATTTTCTAACTCGGGTCGGGTTTGAACAGATAGGAAGGAAATTTTTTTTCTTCTCTATTTTTCGGCCAGTCCTGACCCGTTTCGTCTTGGAATGAAGCCTGGATGATATTTTTTAATTTTTAGAATTTTTGTACATTTATTTTTGAATTTTCTAACTCGGGTCGGGTTTGAACGGATAGGAAGGAAATTTTTTTTGTTCTCTATTTTTGGGCCTGTCCTGACCCGTTTCGTCTTGAAATGTAGCATGGATGATGTTTTTTCATTTTTAGAATATTGTTGCATTTATTTTTGAATTTTCTAACTCGGGTCGGGTTTGAACGGATAGGAAGGAAATTTTTTTTCTTCTCTATTTTTCGGTCTGTCCTGACCAGTTTCGTCTTGAAATAAAGCCTAGATGATGTTTTTTAATTTTTAGAATTTTTTTGCATTTATTTTTGAATTTTCTAACTTGGGTCGGGTTCGAACAGATACGATGGAAATTTTTTTTCTTCTCTATTTTTGGGCCTGTCCATACCCGTTTCTTTTTGAAATGAAGCCTGGATGATGTTTTTTAATTTTAGAATTTTTTTCCATTTATTTTTGAATTTTCTAACTCAGGTCGGGTTCGAACGGATAGGAAGGAAATTTTTTTCGTTCCCTATTTTTCGGCCTGTCCGTACCCATTTCTTCATGAAATGATGCCTGGATGATGTTTTTTAATTTTTAGAATTTTTTCGCATTTAGTTGTCAATTTTTTAACTTGGGTCGGGTTCGAACGGATAGGAATGAAATTTTTTATCTTCTCTATTTTTCGGCCTGTCCTGACCCGTTTTGTCTTAAAATAAAGCCTGGATGATGTTTTTTAATTTTTAGAATTTTTTTGCATCTATTTTTGAATTTTCTAACTCGGGTCGGGTTCGAACAGATAGGAAGGAAATTATTTTCGTTCTCTATTTTTCGGCCTGTCCTGACCCGTTTCATCTTGAAATGAAGCATGGATGATGTTTTTTAAATTTTAGAATTTTTTTGCATTTATTTTTGAATTTTCTAACTCGGGTCGGGTTTGAACGGATAGGAAGGAAATTTTTTTCCTTCTGAATTTTTCTGTCTGTCCTGACCAGTTTCGTCTTGAAATGAAGCCTGACTGATGTCTTTTAATTTTTAGAATTTTTTTGCATTTATTTTTGAATTTTCAAACTTGGGTCGGGTTCGAACGGATAGGAAGGAAATTTTTTTTCTTCTCTATTTTTCAGCCTGTCCATATCCGTTTCTTCTTGAAATGAAGGATGGATGATGTTTTTTAATTTTTAGAATTTTTTTGCATTTATTTTTAAATTTTCTAACTCGGGTCGGGCTCGAACAGATAGGAAGGTAATTTTTTTCGTTTTATATTTTTCGGCCTGTCCATACCCGTTTCTTCTTGAAATGAAGCCTGGATTATGTTTTTTAAATTTTAGAATTTTTTTGCATTTATTTTTGAATTTTCCAATTCGGGTCGGGTTCGAACGGATAGGAAGGAAATTTTTTTTGTTCTCTATTTTTAAGCCTGTCCTGACCCGTTTCGTCCTGAAATAAATCCGGGATGATTTTTTTAATTTTTAGAATTTTTTTGCATTTATTTTTGAATTTTCTAACTCGGGTCGGGTTTGAACAGATAGGAAGGAAATTTTTTTTCTTCTCTATTTTTCGGCAAGTCCTGACCCGTTTCGTCTTGAAATGAAGCCTGGATGATATGTTTTAATTTTTAGAATTTTTTTACATTTATTTTTGAATTTTCTAACTCGGGTCGGGTTTGAACGGATAGGAAGGAAATTTTATTTGTTCTCTATTTTTGGGCCTGTCCTGACCCGTTTCGTCTTGAAATGTAGCATGGATGATGTTTTTTAATTTTTAGAATATTGTTGCATTTATTTTTGAATTTTCTAACTCGGGTCGGGTTTGAACGGATAGGAAGGAAATTTTTTTTCTTCTCTATTTTTCGGTCTGTCCTGACCAGTTTCGTCTTGAAATAAAGCCTGGATGATATTTTTTAATTTTTAGAATTTTTTTACATTTATTTTTGAATTTTCTAACTCGGGTCGGGTTTGAACGGATAGGAAGGAAATATTTTTTGTTCTCTATTTTTGGGCCTGTCCTGACCCGTTTCGTCTTGAAATGTAGCATGGATGATGTTTTTTAATTTTTAGAATATTGTTGCATTTATTTTTGAATTTTCTAACTCGGGTCGGGTTTGAACGGATAGGAAGGAAATTTTTTTTCTTCTCTATTTTTCGGTCTGTCCTGACCAGTTTCGTCTTGAAATGAAGCCTGTATGATGTTTTTTAATTTTTAGAATTTTTTTGCATTTATTTTTGAATTTTCTAACTTGGGTCGGGTTCGAACAGATACGATGGAAATTTTTTTTCTTCTCTATTTTTGGGCCTGTCCATACCCGTTTCTTCTTGAAATGAAGCCTGGATGATGTTTTTTAATTTTAGAATTTTTTTCCATTTATTTTTGAATTTTCTAACTCGGGTCGGGTTTGAACGGATAGGAAGGAAATTTTTTTTGTTTTCTATTTTTGGGCCAGTCCTGACCCGTTTCGTCTTGAAATGTAGCATGGATGATGTTTTGTAATTTTTAGAATATTGTTGCATTTATTTTTGAATTTTCTAACTCGGGTCGGGTTTGAACGGATAGGAAGGAAATTTTTTTTCTTCTCTATTTTTCGGTCTGTCCTGACCAGTTTCGTCTTGAAATGAAGCCTGGATGATGTTTTTAAATTTTTAGAATTTTTTTGCATTTATTTTTGAATTTTCTAACCCAGGTCGGGTTCGAACGGATAGGAAAGAAATTTTTTTTGTTCTCTATTTTTAAGCCTGTCCTGACCCGTTTCGTCTTGAAAAAAGTTGGGATGATGTTTTTTAATTTTTAGAATTTTTTTGCATTTATTTTTGAATTTTCTAACTCGGGACGGGTCTGAACAGATAGGAAGGAAATTTTTTTTCTTCTCTATTTTTCGGTCGGTCCTGACCAGTTTCGTCTTGAAATAAAGCCTGGATGATGTTTTTAAATTTCTAGAATTTTTTTGCATTTATTTTTGAATTTTCTAACTCGGGTCGGGTTCGAACGGATAGGAAGGAAATTTTTTTTGTTGTCTATTTTTAAGCCTGTCCTGAACCGTTTTGTCTTGAAATAATGCCGGGATGATGTTTTTTAATTTTTAGAATTTTTTTGCATTTATTTTTGAATTTTCTAACTCGGGTTGGGTTTGAACGGATAGGAAGGAAATTTTTTTTCTTCTCTATTTTTCGGCCTGTCCTTACCTGTTTCGTCTTGAAATGAAGCCTGGATGATGTTTTTTAATTTTTAGAATTTTTTTGCATTTATTTTTGAGTTTTCTAACTCGGGTCTGGTTCGTACGGATAGGAAGGAAATTTTTTTCGTTCTCTATTTTTCGGCCTGTCCGTACCCATTTCTTCATGAAATGATGCCTGGATGATGTTTTTTAATTTTTAGAATTTTTTCGCATTTAGTTGTCAATTTTTTAACTTGGGTCGGGTTCGAACGGATAGGAATGAAATTTTTTATCTTCCCTATTTTTCGGCCTGTCCTGACCCGTTTTGTCTTAAAATAAAGCCTGGATGATGTTTTTTAATTTTTAGAATTTTTTTGCATCTATTTTTGAATTTTCTAACTCGGGTCGGGTTCGAACAGATAGGAAGGAAATTATTTTCGTTCTCTATTTTTCGGCCTGTCCTTGACCGTTTCGTCTTGAAATGAAGCCTGGATGATGTTTTTTAATTTTTGAAATTTTTTGGATTTATTTTTGAATTTTCTAACTTGGGACGGGTTCGAACGGATAGGAAGGAAATTTTTTTTGTTCTCCATTTTTTGGCCTGTCCTGGCCCGTTTCGTCTTGAAATGAAACCTGGTTGATGTTTTTTAATTTTTAGAATTTTTTTTGCATTTATTTTTGAATTTGCTAACTCGGGTCGGGTTTGAACAGATAGGAAGGAAATTTTTTTTCTTCTCTATTTTTCGGCCTTTCCTGACCCGTTTCGTCTTGAACTGAAGCCTAGATGATGTTTTTTAATTTTTAGAATTTTTTTGCATTTATTTTTGAATTTTCTAACTCGGGTCGGGTTTGAACTGATAGGAAGGAAATTTTTTTTCTTCTGTATTTTTAGGTCTGTCCTGACCAGTTTCGTCTTGAAATAAAGCCTGGATGATATTTTTTAATTTTTTGAATTTTTTTACATTTATTTTTGAATTTTCTAACTCGGGTCGGGTTTGAACAGATAGGAAGGAAATATTTTTTGTTCTCTATTTTTGGGCCTGTCCTGACCCGTTTCGTCTTGAAATGTAGCATGGATGATGTTTTTTAATTTTTAGAATATTGTTGCATTTATTTTTGAATTTTCTAACTCGGGTCGGGTTTGAACGGATAGGAAGGAAATTTTTTTTCTTCTCTATTTTTCGGTCTGTCCTGACCAGTTTCGTCTTGAAATAAAGCCTGTATGATGTTTTTTAATTTTTAGAATTTTTTTGCATTTATTTTTGAATTTTCTAACTTGGGTCGGGTTCGAACAGATACGATGGAAATTTTTTTTCTTCTCTATTTTTGGGCCTGTCCATACCCGTTTCTTCTTGAAATGAAGCCTGGATGATGTTTTTTAATTTTAGAATTTTTTTCCATTTATTTTTGAATTTTCTAACTCGGGTCGGGTTTGAACGGATAGGAAGGAAATTTTTTTTGTTTTCTATTTTTGGGCCAGTCCTGACCCGTTTCGTCTTGAAATGTAGCATGGATGATGTTTTGTAATTTTTAGAATATTGTTGCATTTATTTTTGAATTTTCTAACTCGGGTCGGGTTTGAACGGATAGGAAGGAAATATTTTTTCTTCTCTATTTTTCGGTCTGTCCTGACCAGTTTCGTCTTGAAATGAAGCCTGGATGATGTTTTTAAATTTTTAGAATTTTTTTGCAGTTATTTTTGAATTTTCTAACCCAGGTCGGGTTCGAACGGATAGGAAAGAAATTTTTTTTGTTCTCTATTTTTAAGCCTGTCCTGACCCGTTTCGTCTTGAAAAAAGTTGGGATGATGTTTTTTAATTTTTAGAATTTTTTTGCATTTATTTTTGAATTTTCTAACTCGGGACGGGTCTGAACAGATAGGAAGGAAATTTTTTTTCTTCTCTATTTTTCGGTCGGTCCTGACCAGTTTCGTCTTGAAATAAAGCCTGGATGATGTTTTTAAATTTCTAGAATTTTTTTGCATTTATTTTTGAATTTTCTAACTCGGGTCGGGTTCGAACGGATAGGAAGGAAATTTTTTTTGTTGTCTATTTTTAAGCCTGTCCTGAACCGTTTTGTCTTGAAATAATGCCGGGATGATGTTTTTTAATTTTTAGAATTTTTTTGCATTTATTTTTGAATTTTCTAACTCGGGTTGGGTTTGAACGGATAGGAAGGAAATTTTTTTTCTTCTCTATTTTTCGGCCTGTCCTTACCTGTTTCGTCTTGAAATGAAGCCTGGATGATGTTTTTTAATTTTTAGAATTTTTTTGCATTTATTTTTGAGTTTTCTAACTCGGGTCGGGTTCGTACGGATAGGAAGGAAATTGTTTTCGTTCTCTATTTTTCGGCCTGTCCGTACCCATTTCTTCATGAAATGATGCCTGGATGATGTTTTTTAATTTTTAGAATTTTTTCGCATTTAGTTGTCAATTTTTTAACTTGGGTCGGGTTCGAACGGATAGGAATGAAATTTTTTATCTTCCCTATTTTTCGGCCTGTCCTGACCCGTTTTGTCTTAAAATAAAGCCTGGATGATGTTTTTTAATTTTTAGAATTTTTTTGCATCTATTTTTGAATTTTCTAACTCGGGTCGGGTTCGAACAGATAGGAAGGAAATTATTTTCGTTCTCTATTTTTCGGCCTGTCCTTGACCGTTTCGTCTTGAAATGAAGCCTGGATGATGTTTTTTAATTTTTGAAATTTTTTGGATTTATTTTTGAATTTTCTAACTTGGGACGGGTTCGAACGGATAGGAAGGAAATTTTTTTTGTTCTCCATTTTTTGGCCTGTCCTGGCCCGTTTCGTCTTGAAATGAAACCTGGTTGATGTTTTTTAATTTTTAGAATTTTTTTTGCATTTATTTTTGAATTTGCTAACTCGGGTCGGGTTTGAACAGATAGGAAGGAAATTTTTTTTCTTCTCTATTTTTCGGCCTTTCCTGACCCGTTTCGTCTTGAACTGAAGCCTAGATGATGTTTTTTAATTTTTAGAATTTTTTTGCATTTATTTTTGAATTTTCTAACTCGGGTCGGGTTTGAACTGATAGGAAGGAAATTTTTTTTCTTCTGTATTTTTAGGTCTGTCCTGACCAGTTTCGTCTTGAAATGAAGCCTGGATGATGTTTTTAAATTTTTAGAATTTTTTTGCATTTATTTTTGAATTTTCTACCACGGGTCGAGTTCGAACGGATAGGAAGGAAATTTTTTTTGTACTCTATTTTTAAGCTTGACCTGACCCGTTTCGTCTTGAAATAAAGCCGGGATGATGTTTTTTAATTTTTAGAATTTTTTTGCATTTATTTTTGAATTTTCTAACTCAGGTCGGGTCTGAACAGATAGGAAGGAAATTTTTTTTCTTCTCTATTTTTCGGTCTGTCCTGACCAGTTTCGTCTTGAAATGAAGCCTGGATAATGTTTTTTAATTTCTAGAATTTTTTTGCATTTATTTTTGAATTTTCTAACTCGGACCGGGTTCTAACGGATAGGAAGGAAATTTTTTGTTGTTGTCTATTTTTAAGCCTGTCCTGACCCGTTTTGTCTTGAAATAAAGCCGGGATGATGTTTTTTAATTTTTAGAATTTTTTTGCATTTATTTTTTAATTTTCTAACTCGGGTCGGGTTTGAACGGATAGGAAGGAAATTTTTTTTCTTCTCTATTTTCGGCCTGTCCATACCCATTTCGCCTTGAAATGAAGCCTGGATGATGTTTTTTAATTTTTAGAATTTTTTTGCATTTATTTTTGAATTTTCTAACTTGGGTCGGGTTCGAACGGATAGGAAGGAAATTTTTTTTCTTCTCTATTTTTCGCTTGTCCATACCCGTTTCGTCTTGAAATGAATCCTGGATGATGTTTTTTAATTTTTAGAATATTTTTGCATTTATTTTTGAGTTTACTAACTCGGGTCGGGTTCGTACGGATAGGAAGGAAATTTTTTTCGTTCTCTATTTTTCGGCCTGTCCGTACCCATTTCTTCTTGAAATGATGCCTGGATGATGTTTTTTAATTTTTAGAATTTTTTCGCATTTATTTTTCAATTTTTTAACTTGGGTCGGGTTCGAACGGATAGGAATGAAATTTTTTTTCTTCTCTATTTTTCAGCCTGTCCTGACCCGTTTTGTTTTAAAATAAAGCCTGGATGATGTTTTTTAATTTTTAGAATTTTTTTGCTTCTATTTTTGAATTTTCTAACTCGGGTCGGGTTCGAACAGATAGGAAGGAAATTATTTTCGTTCCCCATTTTTCGGCCTGTCCTTGACCGTTTCGTCTTGAAATGAAGCCTGGATGATGTTTTTTAATTTTTGAAATTTTTTTGCATTTATTTTTGAATCTTCTAACTTGGGACGGGTTCGAACGGATAGGAAGGAAATTTTTTTTGTTCTCCATTTTTCGGCCTGTCCCGGTCCGTTTCGTCTTGAAATGAAACCTGGTTGATATTTTTAAATTTTTTTTGCATTTATTTTTGAATTCTCCAACTCGGGTCAAGTTCAAATGGATAGGTAGGAATTTTTTTTTGTTATCTATTTTTCGGCCTGTCCTGACACGTTTCGTCTTGAAATGAAACTTGGATAATGTTTTTTAATTTTTAAAATTTTTTTGCATTTATTTTTGAATTCTGTAACTCGGGTCGGGTTCGAACGGATAGGAAGAAATTTTTTTTTTCTCTATTTTTCGGCCTGTCCTGAGCCGTTTCGTCTTGAAATGAAGCCTGGATGATGTTTTTTAATTTTTAAAATTTTTTTGCATTTATTTTTGAATTCTCTAATTCGGGTCGGGTTCGAACGGATAGGAAGGAAATTTTTTTTGTTCTCTATTTTTCAGCCTGTCCTGACCCGTTTCGTCTTGAAATGAAGCATGGATGATGTTTTTTAATTTCTAGAATTTTTTTCCATTTATTTTTGAATTTTATAACTCGGGTCGGGTTTGAACGGATAGGAAGGACATTTTTTTTCTTCTCTATTTTTCGGTCTGTCCTGACCAGTTTCGTCTTGAAATGAAGCCTGGATGATGTTTTTTAATTTTTAGAATTTTTTTGCATTTATTTTTGAATTTTCTAACTCGGGTCGGGTTCGAACGGATAGGAAGGAAATTTTTTTTCTTCTCTATTTTTCGGCCTGTCCTGACCCGTTTCGTCTTGAAATGAAGCCTGGATGATGTTTTTTAATTTCTAGAATTTTTTTGCATTTATTTTTGAATTTTCTAACTCGGGTCGGGTTCGAACGGATAGGAAGGAAATATTTTTTGTTGTCTATTTTTAAGCCTGTCCTGACCCGTTTCGTCTTGAAATAAAGCCGGGATGATGTTTTTTAATTTTTAGAATTTTTTTGCATTTATTTTTGAATTTTCTAACTTGGGTCGGGTTCGAACGGATAGGAAGGAAATTTTTTTTCTTCTCTATTTTTCGGCCTGTCCATACCCGTTTCGTCTTCAAATGAAGCCTGGATGATGTTTTTTAATTTTTAGAATTTTTTTGCATTTATTTTTGAGTTTTCTAACTCGGGGCGGGTTCGTACGGATAGGAAGGAAATATTTTTTGTTGTCTATTTTTAAGCCTGTGCTGACCCGTTTCGTCTTGAAATAAAGCCGGGATGATGTTTTTTAATTTTTAGAATTTTTTTGCATTTAGTTTTTGAATTTTCTAACTTGGGTCGGGTTCGAACGGATAGGAAGGAAATTTTTTTTCTTCTCTATTTTTCGGCCTGTCCATACCCGTTTCGTCTTGAAATGAAGCCTGGATGATGTTTTTTAATTTTTAGAATTTTTTTGCATTTATTTTTGAGTTTTCTAACTCGGGTCGGGTTCGAACAGATAGGAAGCAAATTATTTTCGTTCTCTATTTTTTGGCCTGTCCTTGACCGTTTCGTCTTGAAATGAAGTCTGGATGATGTTTTTTAATTTTTGAAATTTTTTGGCATTTATTTTTGAATTTTCTAACTTGGGACGGGTTCGAACGGATAGGAAGGAATTTTTTTTTGTTCTCCATTTTTTGGCCTGTCCTGGCCCGTTTCGTCTTGAAATGAAACCTGGTTGATGTTTTTTAATTTTTAAAATTTTTTTGCATTTATTTTTGAATTCTCCAACTCGGGTTGAGTTCAAATGGATAGGTAGGAATTTTTTTTTGTTATCTATTTTTCGGCCTGTCCTAACCCGTTTCGTCTTGAAATGAAACTTGGATAATGTTTTTTAATTTTTAAAATTTTTTTGCATTTATTTTTGAATTCTGTAACTCGGGGCGGGTTCGAACGGATAGGAAGAAAATTTTTTTTTCTCTATTTTTCGGCCTGTCCTGAGCCGTTTCGTCTTGAAATGAAGCCTGGATGATGTTTTTTAATTTTTAAAATTTTTTTGCATTTATTTTTGAATTCTCTAACTCGGGTCGGGTTCGAACGGATAGGAAGGAAATTTTTTTTGTTCTCTATTTTTCAGCCTGTTTTGACCCGTTTCGTCTTGAAATGAAGCATGGATGATGTTTTTTAATTTCTAGAATTTTTTTGCATTTATTTTTGAATTTTATAACTCGGGTCGGGTTTGAACGGATAGGAAGGACATTTTTTTTCTTCTCTACTTTTCGGTCTGTCCTGACCAGTTTCGTCTTGAAATGAAGCCTGGATGATGTTTTTTAATTTTTAGAATTTTTTTGCATTTATTTTTGAATTTTCTAACTCGGGTCGGGTTCGAACGAATAGGAAGGAAATTTTTTTTCTTCTCTATTTTTCGGCCTGTCCTGACCCGTTTTGTCTTAAAATAAAGCCTGGATGATGTTTTTTAATTTTTAGTATTTTTTTACATTTATTTTTGAATTTTCTAACTCGGGTCGGGTTTGAACGGATAGGAAGGAAATTTTTTTTCTTCTCTATTTTTCGGCCTGTCCATACCCGTTTCGTCTTGAAATGAAGCCTGGATGATGTTTTTTAATTTTTAGAATTTTTTTGCATTTATTTTTTAGTTTTCTAACTCGGGTCGGGTTCGAACAGATAGGAAGCAAATTATTTTCGTTCTCTATTTTTCGGCCTGTCCTTGACCGTTTCGTCTTGAAATGAAGTCTGGATGATGTTTTTTAATTTTTGAAATTTTTTGGCATTTATTTTTGAATTTTCTAACTTGGGACGGGTTCGAACGGATAGGAAGGAAATTTTTTTTGTTCTCCATTTTTCGGCCTGTCCTGGCCCGTTTCGTCTTGAAATGAAACCTGGTTGATGTTTTTTAATTTTTAAAATTTTTTTGCATTTATTTTTGAATTCTCCAACTCGGGTCGAGTTCAAATGGATAGGTAGGATTTTTTTTTGTTATATATTTTTCGGCCTGTCCTGACCCGTTTCGTCTTGAAATGAAACTTGGATAATGTTTTTTAATTTTTAAAATTTTTTTGCATTTATTTTTGAATTCTGTAACTCGGGTCGGGTTCGAACGGATAGGAAGAAAATTTTTTTTTCTCTATTTTTCGGCCTGTCCTGAGCCGTTTCGTCTTGAAATGAAGCCTGGATGATGTTTTTTAATTTTTAAAATTTTTTTGCATTTATTTTTGAATTCTCTAACTCGGGTCGGGTTCGAACGGATAGGAAGGAAATTTTTTTTGTTCTCTATTTTTCAGCCTGTCCTGACCCGTTTCGTCTTGAAATGAAGCATGGATGATGTTTTTTAATTTCTAGAATTTTTTTGCATTTATTTTTGAATTTTATAACTCGGGTCGGGTTTGAACGGATAGGAAGGACATTTTTTTTCTTCTCTATTTTTCGGTCTGTCCTGACCAGTTTCGTCTTGAAAAGAAGCCTGGATGATGTTTTTCAATTTCTAGAATTTTTTTGCATTTATTTTTGAATTTTCTAACTCGGATCGGGTTCGAACGGATAGGAAGGAAATTTTTTTTGTTGTCTATTTTTAAGCCTGTCCTGGCCCGTTTTGTCTTGAAATAAAGCCGGGATGATGTTTTTTAATTTTTAGAGTTTTTTTGCATTTATTTTTGAATTTTCTAACCCGGGTCGGGTTTGAACAGATAGGAAGGAAATTTTTTTTCTTCTCTATTTTCGGCCTGTTCTGACCAGTTTCGTCTTGAAATGAAGCCTGGATGATGTTTTTTAATTTTTAGAATTTTTTTGCATTTATTTTTGAATTTTCTAACTCGGGTCGGGTTCGAACGGATAGGAAGGAAATTTTCTTTCTCCTCTATTTTTTGGCCTGTCCTGACCCGTTTTGTCTTAAAATAAAGCCTGGATGATGTTTTTTAATTTTTAGTATTTTTTTACATTTATTTTTGAATTTTCTAACTCGGGTCGGGTTTGAACGGATAGGAAGGAAATTTTTTTTCTTCTCTATTTTCGGCCTGTCCTGACCCGTTTCGTCTTGAAATGAAGCCTGGACGATGTTTTTTAATTTCTAGAATTTTTTTGAATTTATTTTTGAATTTTCTAACACGGGTCGGGTTCGAACGGATAGGAAGGAAATTTTTTTTGTTCTCCATTTTTCGGCCTGTCCTGGCCCGTTTCGTCTTGAAATGAAACCTGGTTGATGTTTTTTAATTTTTAGAATTTTTTTTGCATTTATTTTTGAATTTTCTAACTCGGGTCGGGTTTGAACAGATAGGAAGGAAATTTTTTTTCTTCTCTATTTTTCGGCCTTTCCTGACTCGTTTCGTCTTGAAATGAAGCCTAGATGATGTTTTTTAATTTTAAGAATTTTTTTGCATTTATTTTTGAATTTTCTAACTCGGGTCGAGTTTGAACTGATAGGAAGGAAATTTTTTTTCTTCTGTATTTTTCGGTCTGTCCTGACCAGTTTCGTCTTGAAATAAAGTCGGGATGATGTTTTTTAATTTTTAGAATTTTTTTCATTTATTTTTGAATTTTCTAACTCGGATCGGGTTCGAACGGATAGGAAGGAAATTTTTTTTGTTGTCTATTTTTAAGCCTGTCCTGACCCGTTTTGTCTTGAAATAAAGCCGGGATGATGTTTTTTAATTTTTAGAGTTTTTTTGCATTTATTTTTGAATTTTCTAACTCGGGTCGGGTTTGAACAGATAGGAAGGAAATTTTTTTTGTTCTCTATTTTTAAGCTTGTCCTGACCCGTTTCCTCTTCAAATAAAGTCGGGATGATGTTTTTTAATTTTTAGAATTTTTTTGCATTTATTTTTGAATTTTCTAACTCGGATCGGGTTCGAACGGATAGGAAGGAAATTTTTTTTGTTGTCTATTTTTAAGCCTGTCCTAACCCGTTTTGTCTTGAAATAAAGCCGGGATGATGTTTTTTAATTTTTAGAGTTTTTTTGCATTTGTTTTTGAATTTTCTAACTCGGGTCGGGTTTGAACAGATAGGAAGGAAATTTTTTTTCTTCTCTATTTTCGGCCTGTCCTGACCCGTTTCGTCTTGAAATGAAGCATGGATGATGTTTTTTAATTTTTCGAATTTTTTTGCATTTATTTTTGAATTTTCTAACTTGGGTCGGGTTCGAACGGATAGGAAGGAAATTTTTTTTCCTCTCTATTTTTCGGCCTGTCCATACCCGTTTCGTCTTGAAATGAAGCCTGGATGATGTTTTTTAATTTTTAGAATTTTTTTGCATTTATTTTTGAGTTTTCTAACTCGGGTCGGGTTCGTACAGATAGGAAGGAAATTTTTTTCGTTCTCTATTTTTCGGCCTGTCTGTACCCATTTCTTCTTAAAATGATGCCTGGATGATGTTTTTTAATTTTTCGAATTTTGTCGCATTTATTTTTCAAATTTTTAACTTGGGTCGGGTTCGAACGGATAGGAATGAAATTTTTTTTCTTCTCTATTTTTCGGCCTGTCCTGACCCGTTTTGTCTTAAAATAAAGCGTGGATGATGTTTTTTAATTTTTAGAATTTTTTTGCATCTATTTTTGAATTTTCTAACTCGGGTCGGGTTCGAACAAATAGGAAGGAAATTATTTTCGTTCTTTATTTTTCGGCCTGTCCTTGACCGTTTCGTCTTGAAACGAAGCCTGGATGATGTTTTTTAATTTTTGAAATTTTTTTGCATTTATTTTTGAATCTTCTAACTTGGGACGGGTTCGTACGGATAGGAAGGAAATTTTTTTTGTTCTCCATGTTTCGGCCTGTTCTGGCCCGTTTCGTCTTGAAATGAAACCTGGTTGATGTTTTTTAATTTTTAAAATTTTTTTGCATTTATTTTTGAATTCTCTAACTCGGGTCGGGTTCAAACGGATAGGTAGGAATTTTTTTTGTGATCTATTTTTCGGCCTGTCCTGACCCGTTTCGTCTTGAAATGAAACTTGGATAATGTTTTTTAATTTTTAAAATTTTTTTGCATTTATTTTTGAATTCTCTAACTCGGGTCGGGTTCGAACGGATAGGAAGAAAAATTTTTTTTTTTCTATTTTTCAGCCTGTCCTGAGCAGATTCGTCTTGAAATGAAGCCTGGATGATGTTTTTTAATTTTTTAAATTTTTTTGTATTTATTTTTGAATTCTCTAACTCGGATCGGGTTCGAACGGATAGGAAGGAAATTTTTTTTGTTCTCTATTTTTCAGCCTGTCCTGACCCGTTTCGTCTTGTAATGAAGCATGGATGATGTTTTTTAATTTCTAGAATTTTTTTGCATTTATTTTTGAATTTTATAACTCGGGTCGGGTTTGAACGGATAGGAAGGACATTTTTTTTCAACTCTATTTTTCGGTCTATCCTGACCAGTTTCGTCTCGAAATGAAGCCTGGATGATGTTTTTTAATTTTTAGAATTTTTTTGCATTTATTTTTGAATTTTCTAACTCGGGTCGGGTTCGAACGGATAGGAAGGAAATTTTTTTTCTTCTCTATTTTTCGGCTTGCCCTGACCCGTTTTGTCTTAAAATAAAGCCTGGATGATGTTTTTTCATTTTTAGAATTTTTTTGCATTTATTTTTGAATTTTCTAACTCGGGTCGGGTTTGAACGGATAGGAAGGAAATTTTTTTTCTTCTCTATTTTCGGCCTGTCCTGACTCGTTTCGTCTTGAAATGAAGCCTGGATGATATTTTTTAATTTCTAGAATTTTTTTGCATTTATTTTTGAATTTTCTAACTCGGGTCGGGTTCGAAAGGATAGGAAGGAAATTTTTTCTGTTGTCTATTTTTAAGCCTGTCCTGACCTTTTTTGTCTTGAAATAAAGCCGGGATGATGTTTTTTAATTTTTAGAATTTTTTTGTATTTATTTTTGAATTTTCTAACTCGGGTCGGGTTTGAACGGATAGGAAGGAAATTTTTTTTCTTCTCTATTTTCGGCCTGTCCTGACCCGTTTCGTCTTGAAATGAAGCCTGGATGATGTTTTTTAATTTTTAGAATTTTTTTGCATTTATTTTTGAATTTTCTAACTTGGGTCGGGTTCGAACGGATAGGAAGGAAATTTTTTTTCTTATCTATTTTTCGGCCTGTCCATACCCGTTTCGTCTTGAAATGAAGCCGGGATGATGTTTTTTAATTTTTAGAATTTTTTTGCATTTATTTTTGAGTTTTCTAACTCGAGTCGGGTTCGTACGGATAGGAAGGAAATTTTTTTCTTTCTCTATTTTTCGGCCTGTCCGTACCCTTTTCTTCTTGAAATGATGCCCGGATGATGTTTTTTAATTTTTAGAATTTTTTCGCATTTATTTTTAAATTTTTTAACTTGGGTCGGGTTCGAACGGATAGGAATGAAATTTTTTTTCTTCTCTATTTTTCAGCCTGTGCTAACCCGTTTTGTCTTAAAATAAAGCCTGGATGATGTTTTTTAATTTTTAGAATTTTTTTGCATCTATTTTTGAATTTTCTAACTCGGGTCGGGTTCGAACAGATAGGAAGGAAATTATTTTCGTTCTCAATTTTTCGGCCTGTCCTTGACCGTTTTGTCTTGAAATGAAGCCTGGATGATGTTTTTTAATTTTTGAAATTATTTTGCATTTATTTTTGAATCTTCTAACTTGGCACGGGTTCGAACGGATAGGAGGGAAATTTTTTTTGTTCTCCATTTTTCGGCCTGTCCTGGCCCGTTTCGTCTTGAAATGAAACTTGGATAATGTTTTTTAATTTTTAAAATTTTTTTGCATTTATTTTTGAATTCTCTAACTCGGGTCGGGTTCGAACGGATAGGAAGAAAATTTTTTTTTTCTCTATTTTTCAGCCTGTCCTGAGCAGATTCGTCTTGAAATGAAGCCTGGATGATGTTTTTTAATTTTTAAAATTTTTTTGCATTTGTTTTTGAATTCTCTAACTCGGGTCGGGTTCGAACGGATAGGAAGGAAATTTTTTTTGTTCTCTATTTTTCAGCCTGTCCTGACCCGTTTCGTCTTGAAATGAAGCATGGATGATGTTTTTTAATTTCTAGAATTTTTTTGCATTTATTTTTGAATTTTATAACTCGGGTCGGGTTTGAACGGATAGGAAGGACATTTTTTTTCAACTCTATTTTTCGGTCTGTCCTGACCAGTTTCGTCTTGAAATGAAACCCGGATGATGTTTTTTAATTTTTAGAATTTTTTCGCATTTATTTTTCAATTTTTTAACTTGGGTCGGGTTCGGACGGATAGGAATGAAATTTTTTTTCTTCTCTATTTTTCGGCCTGTCCTAACCCGTTTTGTCTTAAAATAAAGCCTGGATGATGTTTTCTAATTTTTAGAATTTTTTTGCATCTATTTTTGAATTTTCTAACTTGGGTCGGGTTCGAACAGATAGGAAGGAAATTATTTTCGTTCTCTATTTTTCGGCCTGTCCTTGACCGTTTCGTCTTGAAATGAAGCCTGGATGATGTTTTTTAATTTTTGAAATTTTTTTGCATTTATTTTTTAATCTTCTAACTTGGCACGGGTTCGAACGGATAGGAACGAAATTTTTTTTGTTCTCCATTTTTCGGCCTGTCCTGGCCCGTTTCGTCTTGAAATGAAACCTGGTTGATGTTTTTTAATTTTTAAAATTGTTTTGCATTTATTTTTGAATTCTCCAACTCGGGTCGAGTTCAAATGGATAGGTAGGAATTTTTTTTTGTTATCTATTTTTTGGCCTGTCCTGACCCGTTTCGTCTTGAAATGAAACTTGGATAATGTTTTTTAATTTTTAAAATTTTTTTGCATTTATTTTTGAATTCTCTAACTCGGGTCGGGTTCGAACGGATAGGAAGAAATTTTTTTTTCTCTATTTTTCGGCCTGTCCTGAGCCGTTTCGTCTTGAAATGAAGCCTGGATGATGTTTTTTAATTTATAAAATTTTTCTGCATTTATTTTTGAATTCTCTAACTCGGGTCGGGTTCGAACGGATAGGAAGAAAATTATTTTTGTTCTCTATTTTTCGGCCTGTCTTGACCCGTTTCGTCTTGAAATGAAGCATGGATGATGTTTTTTTAATTCCTAGAATTTTTTTGCATTTAATTTTGAATTTTATAACTCGGGTCGGGTTTGAACGGATAGGAAGGACATTTTTTTTCTTCTTTATTTTTTGGCCTGTCTTCACACGTTTCGTTTTGAAATGAAACCTGGATGATGTTTTTAATTTTTAGAATTTTTTTGCATTTATTTTTGAATTTTATAACTCGGGTCGGGTTTGAACGGATAGGAAGGACATTTTTTTTCTTCTCTATTTTTCGGTCTGTCCTGACCAGTTTCGTCTTGAAATGAAGCCTGGTTGATGTTTTTTAATTTTTAGAATTTTTTTGCATTTATTTTTGAATTTTCTAACACGGGTCGGGTTCGAACGGATAGGAAGGAATTTTTTTTTCTTCTCTATTTTTCGGCCTGTCCTGACCCGTTTTGTCTTAAAATAAATCCTGGATGACGTTTTTTAATTTTTAAATTTTTTGCATTTATTTTTGAATTTTCTAACTTGGGTCGGGTTGGAACGGATAGGAAGGAAATTTTTTTTCTTCTCTATTTTTCGGCCTTTCCTGACCCGTTTCGTCTTCAAATGAAGCCTTGATGATGTTTTTTAATTTTTAAAATTTTTTAGCATTTATAGTTGAATTTTCTAAGTTGGGTCGGGTTCAAACGGATAGAATGGAAATTATTTTTGTTCTCTATTTTTCGGCCTGTCTTGGCCCGTTTAGTCTTGAAATGAAACCTGGACGATGTTTTTTAATTTTTATAATTTTTTTGCATCTATATTTGAATTTTTGTATTCGGGTCGGGTTCGAACGGATAGGAGGGAAATTTTTTTTGATCTCTATTTTTCGGCCTGTCCTGACCCGTTTCATCTTGAAATGAAGCTTGGATGATGTTTTTTAGTTTTGAAAATTTTTTTGCATTTATTCTTGAATTTTGTAACTCGGGTCGGGTTTGAACGGATAGGAAGGAAATTTTTTTTGTTCTGTATTTTTCGTCCTGTCCTGACCCGTTTCGTTTTGAAACGAAGCATGGATGATGTTTTTTAATTTTTAGAATTTTTTTGCATTTATTTTTGAATTTTCTAACTCGGGTTGGGTTTGAACGGATAGGAAGGAAATTTTTTTTCTTCTTTATTTTTAAGCCTGTCCAGACCTGTTTAATCTTAAAATGAAGCCTGGATGATGTTTTTTAATTTTTAGATTTTTATGTGCATTTATTTTTGAATTTTCTAACTCGGGTCGGGCTCGACCGGATAGGAAGGAAATTTTTTTTGTTCTCTATTTTTCGGCCTGTCTTGACCCGTTTCTTCTTGAAATAAAGCTTGGATGTTGTTTTTTAATTTTTAGAATTTTTTTGCATTTATTTTTGAAGTTTCTAACTCGGTTCGGTTTCGAACGGATAGGAAGGAAATTTTTTTTGTTCTCTATTTTTCGGCCTGTCTTTACCCGCTTCGTCTTGAAATAAAGCCTGGATGATGTTTTTTAATTTTTAGAATTTTTTTGCATTTATTTTTCAATTTTCTAACTCGGGTCGGGTTTGAACGGATAGGAAGGAAATTTTTTTTCCTCTTTATTTGTTAGCCTGTCTTGACCCGTTTAGTCTTGAAATGAAGCCTGGATAATGTTTTTTAATTTTTAGAATTTTTTTGCATTTATTTTTGAATTCTCTAACTCGGGTCGGGTTCGAACGGATAGGAAGAAAATTTTTTTTGTTCTCTATTTTTCAGCCTGTCCTGACCCGTTTCGTCTTGAAATGAAGCATGGATGATGTTTTTTAATTTCTAGAATTTTTTTGCATTTATTTTTGAATTTTATAACTCGGGTCGGGTAGGAACGGATAGGAAGGACATTTTTTTTCTTCTCTATTTTTCGGTCTGTCCTGACCAGTTTCGTCTTGAAATGAAGCCTGGATGATGTTTTTTAATTTTTAGAATTTTTTTGCATTTATTTTTGAATTTTCTAACTCGGGTCGGGTTCGAACGGATAGGAAGGAAATTTTTTTTCTTCTCTATTTTTCGGCCTGTCCTGACCCGTTTTGCTTTAAAATAAAGCCTGGATGATGTTTTTTAATTTTTAGTATTTTTTTGCATTTATTTTTGAATTGTCTAACTCGGGTCGGGTTTGAACGGATAGGAAGGAAATTTTTTTTCTTCTCTATTTTCGGCCTGTCCTGACCCGTTTCGTCTTCTAATGAAGCCTGGATGATGTTTTTTAATTTCTAGAATTTTTTTGCATTTATTTTTGAATTTTCTAACTCGGGACGGGTTCGAACGGATAGGAAGGAAATATTTTTTGTTCTCTATTTTTAAGCCTGTCCTGACCCGTTTCGTCTTGAAATAAAGCCGGGATGATGTTTTTTAATTTTTAGAATTTTTTTGCATTTATTTTTGAATTTTCTAACTTGGGTCGGGTTCGAACGGATAGGAAGGAAATTTTTTTTCTTCTCTATTTTTCGGCCTGTCCATACCCGTTTCGTCTTGAAATGAAGCCTGGATGATGTTTTTTAATTTTTAGAATTTTTTTGCATTTATTTTTGAGTTTTCTAACTCGGGTCGGGTTCGTACGGATAGGAAGGAAATTTTTTTTCTTCTCTATTTTTAGGCCTGTCCATACCCATTTTTTCTTGAAATGATGCACGGATGATGTTTTTTAATTTTTAGAATTTTTTCGCATTTATTTTTCAATTTTTTAACTTGGGTTGGGTTCGAACGGATAGGAATGAAATTTTTTTTCTTCTCTATTATTCGGCCTCTCCTGACCCGTTTTGTCTTAAAATAAAGCCTGGATGATGTTTTTTTAATTTTTAGAATTTTTTTGCATCTATTTTTGAATTTTCTAACTCGGGTCGGGTTCGAACAGATAGGAAGCAAATTATTTTCGTTCTCTATTTTTCGGCCTGTCCTTGACCGTTTCGTCTTGAAATGAAGCCTGGATGATGTTTTTTAATTTTTGAAATTTTTTTGCATTTATTTTTGAATTTTCTAACTTGGGACGGGTTCGAACGGATAGGAAGGAAATTTTTTTTGTTCTCCATTTTTCGGCCTGTGCTGGCCCGTTTCATCTTGAAATGTAACCTGGTTGATGTTTTATAATTTTTAGAATTTTTTTTGCATTTATTTTTGAATTTTCTAACTCGGGTCGGGTTTGAACAGATAGGAAGGAAATTTTTTTTCTTCTCTATTTTTCGGCCTTTCCTGACCCGTTTTGTCTCGAAATGAAGCCTAGATGATGTTTGTTAATTTTAAGAATTTTTTTGCATTTATTTTTGAATTTTCCAACTCGGGTCGAGTTCGAACGGATAGGAAGGAAATTTTTTTTGTTCTCTATTTTTAATCTTGTCCTGACCCGTTTCATCTTCAAATAAAGTCGGGATGATGTTTTTTAATTTTTAGAATTTTTTTGCATTTATTTTTGAATTTTCTAAGTCGGGTCGAGTCTGAACAGATAGGAAGGAAATTTTTTTTCTTCTCTATTTTTCGGTCTGTCCTGACCAGTTTCGTCTTGAAAAGAAGCCTGGATGATGTTTTTCAATTTCTAGAATTTTTTTGCATTTATTTTTGAATTTTCTAACTCGGATCGGGTTCGAACGGATAGGAAGGAAATTTTTTTTGTTGTCTATTTTTAAGCCTGTCCTGGCCCGTTTTGTCTTGAAATAAAGCCGGGATGATGTTTTTTAATTTTTAGAGTTTTTTTGCATTTATTTTTGAATTTTCTAACCCGGGTCGGGTTTGAACAGATAGGAAGGAAATTTTTTTTCTTCTCTATTTTCGGCCTGTCCTGACCAGTTTCGTCTTGAAATGAAGCCTGGATGATGTTTTTTAATTTTTAGAATTTTTTTGCATATATTTTTGAATTTTCTAACTCGGGTCGGGTTCGAACGGATAGGAAGGAAATTTTTTTTCTTCTCTCTTTTTCGGCCTGTCCTGACCCGTTTTGTCTTAAAATAAAGCCTGGATGATGTTTTTTAATTTTTAGTATTTTTTTTCATTTATTTTTTAATTTTCTAACTCGGGTCGGTTTCGAACGGATAGGAAGGAAATTTTTTTTGTTATCTATTTTTCGGCCTGTCTTGACCCGTTTCTTCTTGAAATAAAGCTTGGATGTTGTTTTTTAATTTTTAGAATTTTTTTGCATTTATTTTTGAAGTTTCTAACTCGGTTCGGTTTCGAACGGATAGGAAGGAAATTTTTTTTGTTCTCTATTTTTCGGCCTGTCTTTACCCGCTTCGTCTTGAAATAAAGCCTGGATGATGTTTTTTAATTTTTAGAATTTTTTTGCATTTATTTTTCAATTTTCTAACTCGGGTCGGGTTTGAACGGATAGGAAGGAAATTTTTTTTAATCTTTATTTGTTAGCCTATCTTGACCCGTTTAATCTTGAAATGAAGCCTGGATGATGTTTTTTAATTTTTAGAATTTTTTTGCATTTATTTTTGAATTCTCTAACTCGGGTCGGGTTCGAACGGATAGGAAGGAAGTTTTTTTTGTTCTCTATTTTTCACCCTGTCCTAACCCGTTTCGTCTTGAAATGAAGCATGGATGATGTTTTTTAATTTCTAGAATTTTTTTGCATTTATTTTTGAATTTTATAACTCGGGTCGGGTTTGAACGGATAGGAAGGAAATTTTTTTTCTTCTCTATTTTCGGCCTGTCCTGACCCGTTTCGTCTTGAAATGAAGCCGGATGATGTTTTTTAATTTCTAGAATTTTTTTGCATTTATTTTTGAATTTTCTAACTCGGGTCGGGTTCGAACGGATAGGAAGGAAATATTTTTTGTTCTCTATTTTTAAGCCTGTCCTGACCCGTTTCGTCTTGAAATAAAGCCGGGTTGATGTTTTTTAATTTTTAGAATTTTTTTGCATTTATTTTTGAATTTTCTAACTTGGGTCGGGTTCGAACGAATAGGAAGGAAATTTTTTTTCTTCTCTATTTTTCGGCCTGTCCATACCCGTTTCGTCTTGAAATGAAGCCTGGATGATGTTTTTTAATTTTTAGAATTTTTTTGCATTTATTTTTGAGTTTTCTAACTCGGGTCGGGTTCGTACGGATAGGAAGGAAATTTTTTTCGTTCTCTATTTTTCGGCCTGTCCATACCCGTTTCGTCTTTAAATGAAGCCTGGATGATGTTTTTTAATTTTTAGAATTTTTTTGCATTTATATTTGAGTTTTCTAACTCAGGTCGGGTTCGTACGGATAGGAAGGAAATTTTTTTCGTTCTCTATTTTTCGGCCTGTCCGTACCCGTTTCTTCTTGAAATGATGCACGGATGATGTTTTTTAATTTTTAGAATTTTTTCGCATTTATTTTTCAATTTTTTAACTTGGGTTGGGTTCGAACGGATGGGAATGAAATTTTTTTTCTTCTCTATTATTCGGCCTCTCCTGACCCGTTTTGTCTGAAAATAAAGCCTGGATGATGTTTTTTAAATTTTTAGAATTTTTTTGCATCTATTTTTGAATTTTCTAACTCGGGTCGGGTTCGAACAGATAGGAAGCAAATTATTTTCGTTCTCTATTTTTCGGCCTATCCTTGACCGTTTCGTCTTGAAATGAAGCCTGGATGATGTTTTTTAATTTTTGAAATTTTTTTGCATTTATTTTTGAATTTTCTAACTTGGGACGGGTTCGAACGGATAGGAAGGAAATTTTTTTTGTTCTCCATTTTTCGGCCTGTCCTGGCCCGTTTCATCTTGAAATGAAACCCGGTTGATGTTTTTTAATTTTTAGATTTTTTTTTGCATTTATTTTTGAATTTTCTAACTCGGGTCGGGTTTGAACAGATAGGAAGGAAATTTTTTTTCTTCTCTATTTTTCGGCCTTTCCTGACCCGTTTCGTCTCGAAATGAAGACTAGATGATGTTTTTTAATTTTAAGAATTTTTTTGCATTTATTTTTGAATTTTCTAACTCGGGTCGAGTTCGAACGGATAGGAAGGAAATTTTTTTTGTTCTGTATTTTTAAGCTTGTCCTGACCCGTTTCATCTTCAAATAAAGTCGGGATGATGTTTTTTAATTTTTAGAATTTTTTTGCATTTATTTTTGAATTTTCTAACTAGGGTCGGGTCTGAACAGATAGGAAGGAAATTTTTTTTCTTCTCAATTTTTCGGTCTGTCCAGACCAGTTTCGTCTTGAAATGCAGCCTGGATGATGTTTTTTAATTTCTAGAATTTTTTTGCATTTATTTTTGAATTTTCTAACTCGGATCGGGTTCGAACGGATAGGAAGGAAATTTTTTTTTTTTTTTTTTTTTTTGTCTATTTTTAAGCCTGTCCTGACCCGTTTTGTCTTGAAATAAAGCCGGGATGATGTTTTTTAATTTTTAGAGTTTTTTTGCATTTATTTTTGAATTTTCTATCCCGGGTCGGGTTTGAACAGATAGGAAGGAAATTTTTTTTCTTCTCTATTTTCGGCCTGTCCTGACCCGTTTCGTCTTGAAATGAAGTCTGGATGATGTTTTTTAATTTTTAGAATTTTTTTGCATTTATTTTTGAATTTTCTAACTTGGGTCGGGTTCGAACGGATAGGAAGGAAATTTTTTTTCTTCTCTATTTTTCGGCCTGTCCATACCCGTTTCGTCTTGAAATGAAGCCTGGATGATGTTTTTTAATTTTTAGAATTTTTTTGCAATTATTTTTGAGTTTTCTAACTCGGGTCGGGTTCGTACGGATAGGAAGGAAATTTTTTTCGTTCTCTATTTTTCGGCCTGTCTGTACCCATTTCATCTTGAAATGATGCCTGGATGATGTTTTTTAATTTTTAGAATTTTTTCGCATTTATTTTTTAATTTTTTAACTTGGGTCGGGTTCGAACGGATAGGAATGAAATTTATTTTCTTCTCTATTTTTCGGCCTGTCCTGACCCGTTTTGTCTTAAAATAAAGCGTGGATGATGTTTTTTAATTTTTAGAATTTTTTTGCATCTATTTTTGAATTTTCTAACTCGGGTCGGGTTCGAACAGATAGGAAGGAAATTATTTTCGTTCTCTAATTTTCGGCCTGTCCTTGACCGTTTCGTCTTGAAATGAAACCTGGATGATGTTTTTTAATTTTTGAAATTTTTTTGCATTTATTTTTGAATCTTCTAACTTGGGACGAGTTCGAACGGATAGAAAGGAAATTTTTTTTGTTCTCCATGTTTCGGCCTGTTCTGGCCCGTTTCGTCTTGAAATGAAACCCGGTTAATGTTTTTTAATTTTTAAAATTTTTTTGCATTTATTTTTGAATTCTCTAACTCGGGTCGGGTTCAAACGGATAGGTAGGAATTTTTTTTTGTTATCTATTTTTCGGCCTGTCCTGACCCGTTTCGCCTTGAAATGAAACTTGGATAATGTTTTTTAATTTTTAAAATTTTTTTGCATTTATTTTTGAATTCTCTAACTCGGGTCGGGTTCGAAAGGATAGGAAGAAAATTTTTTTTTTCTCTATTTTTCAGCCTGTCCTGAGCAGATTCGTCTTGAAATGAAGCCTGGATGATGTTTTTTAATTTTTAAAATTTTTTTGCATTTATTTTTGAATTCTCTAACTCGGGTCGGGTTCGAACGGATAGAAGGAAATTTTTTTTCTTCTCTATTTTTCGGCTTGTCCTGACCCTTTCGTCTTGAAATGAAGCATGGATGTTGTTTTTTAATTTCTAGAATTTTTTTGCATTTATTTTTGAATTTTATAACTCGGGTCGGGTTTGAACGGATAGGAAGGACATTTTTTTTCTTCTCTATTTTTCGGTCTGTCCTGACCAGTTTCGTCTTGAAATGAAGCCTGGATGATGTTTTTTAATTTTTAGAATTTTTTTGCATTTATTTTTGAATTTTCTAACTCGGGTCGGGTTCGAACGGATCGGAAGGAAATTTTTTTTCTTCTCTATTTTTCGGCCTGTCCTGACCCGTTTTGTCTTAAAATAAAGCCCGGATGATGTTTTTTAATTTTTAATATTTTTTTGCATTTATTTTTGAATTTTCTAACTCGGGTCGGGTTTGAACGGATAGGAAGGAAATTTTTTTTCTTCTCTATTTTCGGCCTGACATGACCCGTTTCGTCTTGAAATGAAGCCTGGATGATGTTTTTAATTTCTAGAATTTTTTTGCATTTATTTTTGAATTTTCTAACTCGGGACGGGTTCGAACGGATAGGAAGGAAATATTTTTTGTTCTCTATTTTTAAGCCTGTCCTGACCCGTTTCGTCTTGAAATAAAGCCGGGATGATGTTTTTTAATTTTTAGAATTTTTTTGCATTTATTTTTGAATTTTCTAACTTGGGTCGGGTTCGAACGGATAGGAATGAAATTTTTTTTCTTCTCTATTTTTCGGCCTGTCCATACCCGTTTCGTCTTGAAATGAAGCCTGGATGATGTTTTTTAATTTTTAAAATTTTTTTGCATTTATTTTTGAGTTTTCTAACTCAGGTCGGGTTCGTACGGATAGGAAGGAAATTTTTTTCGTTCTCTATTTTTCGGCTTGTCCGTACCCATTTCTTCTTGAAATGATGCACGGATGATGTTTTTTAATTTTTAGAATTTTGTCGCATTTATTTTTCAATTTTTTAACTTGGGTTGGGTTCGAACGGATAGGAATGAAATTTTTTTTCTTCTCCATTATTCGGCCTCTCCTGACCCGTTTTGTCTTAAAATAAAGCCTGGATGATGTTTTTTAAATTTTTAGAATTTTTTTGCATCTATTTTTGAATTTTCTAACTCGGGTCGGGTTCGAACAGATAGGAAGCAAATTATTTTCGTTCTCTATTTTTCGGCCTGTCCTTGACCGTTTCGTCTTGAAATGAAGCCTGGATGATGTTTTTTAATTTTTGAAATTTTTTTGCATTTATTTTTGAATTTTCTAACTTGGGACGGGTTCGAACGGATAGGAAGGAATTTTTTTTTGTTCTCCATTTTTTGGCCTGTCCTGGCCCGTTTCATCTTGAAATGAAACCTGGTTGATGTTTTTTAATTTTTAGAATTTTTTTTGCATTTATTTTTGAATTTTCTAACTCGGGTCGGGTTTGAACAGATAGGAAGTAAATTTTTTTTCTTCTCTATTTTTCGGCCTTTCCTGACCCGTTTCGTCTAGAAATGAAGCCTAGATGATGTTTTTTAATTTTAAGAATTTTTTTGCATTTATTTTTGAATTTTCTAACTCGGGTCGAGTTCGAACGGATAGGAAGGAAATTTTTTTTGTTCTGTATTTTTAAGCTTGTCCTGACCCGTTTCATCTTCAAATAAAGTCGGGATGATGTTTTTTAATTTTTAGAATTTTTTTGCATTTATTTTTGAATTTTCTAACTCGGGTCGGGTCTGAACAGATAGGAAGGAAATTTTTTTTCTTCTCAATTTTTCGGTTTGTCCTGACCAGTTTCGTCTTGAAATGAAGCCTGGATGATGTTTTTTAATTTCTAGAATTTTTTTACATTTATTTTTGAATTTTCTAACTCGGATCGGGTTCGAACGGATAGGAAGGAAATTTTTTTTTTTTTTGTCTATTTTTAAGCCTGTCCTGACCCGTTTTGTCTTGAGCTAACGCCGGGATGATGTTTTTTAATTTTTAGAGTTTTTTTGCATTTATTTTTGAATTTTCTAACCCGGTTCGGGTTTGAACAGATAGGAAGGAAATTTTTTTTCTTCTCTATTTTCGGCCTGTCCTGACCCGTTTCGTCTTGAAATGAAGCCTGAATGATGTTTTTTAATTTTTAGAATTTTTTTGCATTTATTTTTGAATTTTCTAACTTGGGTCGGGTTCGAACGGATAGGAAGGAAATTTTTTTTCTTCTCTATTTTTCGGCTTGTCCATACCCGTTTCGTATTGAAATGAAGCCTGGATGATGTTTTTTAATTTTTAGAATTTTTTTGCATTTATTTTTGAGTTTTCTAACTCGGGTCGGGTTCGTTCGGATAGGAAGGAAATATTTTTTGTTGTCTATTTTTAAGCCTGTCCTGACCCGTTTCGTCTTGAAATAAAGCCGGGATGATGTTTTTTAATTGTTAGAATTTTTTTGCATTTAGTTTTTGAATTTTCTAACTTGGGTCGGGTTCGAACGGATAGGAATGAAATTTTTTTTCTTCTCTATTTTTCGGCCTGTCCATACCCGTTTCGTCTTGAAATGAAGCCTGGATGATGTTTTTTAATTTTTATAATTTTTTTGCATTTATTTTTGAGTTTTCTAACTCGGGTCGGGTTCGAACAGATAGGAAGCAAATTATTTTCGTTCTCTATTTTTCGGCCTGTCCTTGACCGTTTCGTCTTGAAATGAAGTCTGGATGATGTTTTTTAATTTTTGAAATTTTTTGGCATTTATTTTTGAATTTTCTAACTTGGGACGGGTTCGAACGGATAGGAAGGAAATTTTTTTTGTTCTCCATTTTTCGGCCTGTCCTGGCCCGTTTCGTCTTGAAATGAAACCTGGTTGATGTTTTTTAATTTTTAAAATTTTTTTGCATTTATTTTTGAATTCTCCAACTCGGGTCGAGTTCAAATGGATAGGTAGGAATTTTTTTTTGTTATCTATTTTTCGGCCTGTCCTGACCCGTTTCGTCTTGAAATGAAACTTGGATAATGTTTTTTAATTTTTAAAATTTTTTTGCATTTATTTTTGAATTCTGTAACTCGGGTCGGGTTCGAACGGATAGGAAGAAAATTTTTTTTTTCACTATTTTTCGGCCTGTCCTGAGCCGTTTCGTCTTGAAATGAAGCCTGGATGATGTTTTTTAATTTTTAAAATTTTTTTGCATTTATTTTTGAATTCTCTAACTCGGGTCGGGTTCGAACGGATAGGAAGGAAATTTTTTTTGTTCTCTATTTTTCAGCCTGTCCTGACCCGTTTCGTCTTGAAATGAAGCATGGATGATGTTTTTTAATTTCCAGAATTTTTTTGCATTTATTTTTGAATTTTATAACTCGGGTCGGGTTTGAACGGATAGGAAGGACATTTTTTTTCTTCTCTATTTTTCGGTCTGTCCTGACTAGTTTCGTCTTGAAATGAAGCCTGGATGATGTTTTTTAATTTTTAGAATTTTTTTGCATTTATTTTTGAATTTTCTAACTCGGGTCGGGTTCGAACGGATAGGAAGGAAATTTTTTTTCTTCTCTATTTTTCGGCCTGTCCTGACCCGTTTTGTCTTAAAATAAAGCCTGGATGATGTTTTTTAATTTATGTATTTTTTTGCATTTATTTTTGAATTTTCTAACTCGGGTCGGGTTTGAACGGATAGGAAGGAAATTTTTTTTCTTCTCTATTTTCGGCCTGTCCTGACCCGTTTCGTCTTGAAATGAAGCCTGGATGATGTTTTTTAATTTCTAGAATTTTTTTGCATTTATTTTTGAATTTTCTAACTCGGGACGGGTTCGAACGGATAGGAAGGAAATATTTTTTGTTGTCTATTTTGAAGCCTGTCCTGACCCGTTTCGTCTTGAAATAAAGCCGGGATGATGTTTTTTAATTTTTAGAATTTTTTTGCATTTATTTTTGAATTTTCTAACTTGGGTCGGGTTCGAACGGATAGGAAGGAAATTTTTTTTCTTCTCTATTTTTCGGCCTGTCCATACCCGTTTCGTCTTGAAATGAAGCCTGGATGATGTTTTTTAATTTTTAGAATTTTTTGCATTTATTTTTGAGTTTTCTAACTCGGGTCGGGTTCGTACGGATAGGAAGGAAATATTTTTTGTTCTCTATTTTAAGCCTGTCCTGACCCGTTTCGTCTTGAAATAAAGCCGGGATGATGTTTTTTAATTTTTAGAATTTTTTTGCATTTAGTTTTTGAATTTTCTAACTTGGGTCGGGTTCGAACGGATAGGAAGGAAATTTTTTTTCTTCTCTATTTTTCGGCCTGTCTATACCCGTTTCGTCTTGAAATGAAGCCTGGATGATGTTTTTTAATTTTTAGAATTTTTTTGCATTTATTTTTGAGTTTTCTAACTCGGGTCGGGTTCGAATAGATAGGAAGCAAATTATTTTCGTTCTCTATTTTTCGGCCTGTCCTTGACCGTTTCGTCTTGAAATGAAGCCTGGATGATGTTTTTTAATTTTTGAAATTTTTTTGCATTTATTTTTGAATTTTCTAACTCGGGTCGGGTTCGAACGGATAGGAAGGAAATTTTTTTTGTTCTCCATTTTTTGGCCTGTCCTGGCCCGTTTCATCTTGAAATGAAACCTGGTTGATGTTTTTTAAGTTTTAGAATTTTTTTTGCATTTATTTTTGAATTTTCTAACTCGGGTCGGGTTCGAACGGATAGGAAGGAAATTTTTTTTCTTCTCTATTTTTCGGCCTGTCCATACCCGTTTCGTCTTGAAATGAAGCCTGGATGATGTTTTTTAATTTTTAGAATTTTTTTGCATTTATTTTTGAATTTTCTAACTCGGGTCGGGTTCGAACGGATAGGAAGGAAATTATTTTCGTTCTCTATTTTTCGGCCTGTCCTTGACCGTTTCGTCTTGAAATGAAGTCTGGATGATGTTTTTTAATTTTTGAAATTTTTTGGCATTTATTTTTGAATTTTCTAACTTGGGACGGGTTCGAACGGATAGGAAGGAAATTTTTTTTGTTCTCCATTTTTCGGCCTGTCCTGGCCCGTTTCGTCTTGAAATGAAACCTGGTTGATGTTTTTTAATTTTTAAAATTTTTTTGCATTTATTTTTGAATTCTCCAACTCGGGTCGAGTTCAAATGGATAGGTAGGAATTTTTTTTTTGTTCTCTATTTTCGGCCTGTCCTGACTCGTTTCGTCTTGAAATGAAGCCTGGATGATGTTTTTTAATTTTTAGAATTTTTTTGCATTTAGTTTTTGAATTTTCTAACTTGGGTCGGGTTCGAACGGATAGGAAGGAAATTTTTTTTCTTCTCTATTTTTCGGCTTGTCCTGACCCGTTTTGTCTTAAAATAAAGCCTGGATGATGTTTTTTCATTTTTAGAATTTTTTTGCATTTATTTTTGAATTTTCTAACTCGGGTCGGGTTTGAACGCATAGGAAGGAAATTTTTTTTCTTCTCTATTTTCGGCCTGTCCTGACTCGTTTCGTCTTGAAATGAAGCCTGGATGATTTTTTTTAATTTCTAGAATTTTTTTGCATTTATTTTTTAATTTTCTAACTCGGGTCGGGTTCGAACGGATAGGAAGGAAATTTTTTTTGTTGTCTATTTTTAAGCCTGTCCTGACCTTTTTTGTCTTGAAATAAAGCCGGGATGATGTTTTTTAATTTTTAGAATTTTTTTGTATTTATTTTTGAATTTTCTAACTCGGGTCGGGTTTGAACGGATAGGAAGGAAATTTTTTTTCTTCTCTATTTTCGGCCTGTCCTGACCCGTTTCGTCTTGAAATGAAGCCTGGATGATGTTTTTTAATTTTTAGAATTTTTTTGCATTTATTTTTGAATTTTGTAACTTGGGTCGGGTTCGAACGGATAGGAAGGAAATTTTTTCTCTTCTCTATTTTTCGGCCTGTCCATACCCGTTTCGTCTTGAAATGAAGCCTGGATGATGTTTTTTAATTTTTAGAATTTTTTTGCATTTATTTTTGAGTTTTCTAACTCGGGTCGGGTTCGTACGGATAGGAAGGAAATTTTTTTCTTTCTCTATTTTTCGGCCTGTCCGTACCCATTTCTTCTTGAAATGATGCCCGGATGATGTTTTTTAATTTTTAGAATTTTTTCGCATTTATTTTTCAATTTTTTAACTTGGGTCGGGTTCGAACGGATAGGAATGAAATTTTTTTTCTTCTCTATTTTTCGGCCTGTCCTAACCCGTTTTGTCTTAAAATAAAGCCTGGATGATGTTTTTTAATTTTTAGAATTTTTTTGCATCTATTTTTGAATTTTCTAACTCGGGTCGGGTTCGAACAGATAGGAAGGAAATTATTTTCGTTCTCAATTTTTCGGCCTGTCCTTGACCGTTTTGTCTTGAAATGAACCCTGGATGATGTTTTTTAATTTTTGAAATTTTTTTGCATTTATTTTTGAATCTTCTAACTTGGCACGGGTTCGAACGGATAGGAGGGAAATTTTTTTTGTTCTCCATTTTTCGGCCTGTCCTGGCCCGTTTCGTCTTGAAATGAAACCTGGTTGATGTTTTTTAATTTTTAACATTTTTTTGCAATTATTTTTGAATTCTGCAACTCGGGTCGAGTTCAAATGGATAGGTAGGAATTTTTTTTTGTTATCTATTTTTCGGCCTGTCCTGACCCGTTTCGTCTTGAAATGAAACTTGGATAATGTTTTTTAGTTTTTAAAATTTTTTTGCATTTATTTTTGAATTCTCTAACTAGGGTCGGGTTCGAACGGATAGGAAGAAAATTTTTTTTCCTCTATTTTTCAGCCTGTCCTGAGCAGATTCGTCTTGAAATGAAGCCTGGATGATGTTTTTTAATTTTTAAAATTTTTTTGCATTTATTTTTGAATTCTCTAACTCGGGTCGGGTTCGAACGGATAGGAAGGAAATTTTTTTTGTTCTCTATTTTTCAGCCTGTCTTGACCCGTTTCGTCTTGAAATGAAGCATGGATGATGTTTTTTAATTTCTAGAATTTTTTTGCATTTATTTTTGAATTTTATAACTCGGGTCGGGTTTGAACGGATAGGAAGGACATTTTTTTTCAACTCTATTTTTCGGTCTGTCCTGACCAGTTTCGTCTTGAAATGAAGCCCGGATGATGTTTTTTAATTTTTAGAATTTTTTTGCATTTATTTTTGAATTTTCTAACTCGGGTCGGGTTCGAACGGATAGGAAGGAAATTTTTTTTCTTCTCTATTTTTCGGCTTGTCCTGACCCGTTTTGTCTTAAAATAAAGCCTGGATGATGTTTTTTCATTTTTAGAATTTTTTTGCATTTATTTTTGAATTTTCTAACTCGGGTCGGGTTTGAACGGATAGGAAGGAAATTATTTTTCTTCTCTATTTTCGGCCTGTCCTGACTCGTTTCGTCTTGAAATGAAGCCTGGATGATGTTTTTTAATTTCTTGAATTTTTTTGCATTTATTTTTGAATTTTCTAACTCGGGTCGGGTTCGAACGGATAGGAAGGAAATTTTTTTTGTTGTCTATTTTTAAGCCTGTCCTGACCCGTTTTGTCTTGAAATAAAGCCGGGATGATTTTTTTTAATTTTTAGAATTTTTTTGTATTTATTTTTGAATTTTCTAACTCGGGTCGGGTTTGAACGGATAGGAAGGAAATTTTTTTTCTTCTCTATTTTCGGCCTGTCCTGACCCGTTTCGTCTTGAAATGAAGCCTGGATGATGTTTTTTAATTTTTAGAATTTTTTTGCATTTATTTTTGAATTTTCTAACTTGGGTCGGGTTCGAACGGATAGGAAGGAATTTTTTTTTCTTCTCTATTTTTCGGCCTGTCCATACCCGTTTCGTCTTGAAATGAAGCCTGGATGATGTTTTTTAATTTTTAGAATTTTTTTGCATTTATTTTTGAGTTTTCTAACTCGGATCGGGTTCGTACGAATAGGAAGGAAATTTTTTTCTTTCTCTATTTTTCGACCTGTCCGTACCCATTTCTTCTTGAAATGATGCCCGGATGATGTTTTTTAATTTTTAGAATTTTTTCGCATTTATTTTTCAATTTTTTAACTTGGGTCGGGTTCGAACGGATAGGAATGAAATTTTTTTTCTTCTCTATTTTTCGGCCTGTCCTAACCCGTTTTGTCTTAAAATAAAGCCTGGATGATGTTTTTTAATTTTTAGAATTTTTTTGCATCTATTTTTGAATTTTCTAACTCGGGTCGGGTTCGAACAGATGGGAAGGAAATTATTTTCGTTCTCAATTTTTCGGCCTGTCCTTGACCGTTTTGTCTTGAAATGAAGCCTGGATGATGTTTTTTAATTTTTGAAATTTTTTTGCATTTATTTTTGAATCTTCTAACTTGGCACGGGTTCGAACGGATAGGAGGGAAATTTTTTTTGTTATCCATTTTTCGGCCTGTCCTGGCCCGTTTCGTCTTGAAATGAAACCTAGTTCATGTTTTTTAATTTTTAACATTTTTTTGCATTTATTTTTTAATTCTCCAACTCGGGTCGAGTTCAAATGGATTGGTAGGAATTTTTTTTTGTTATCTATTTTTCGGCCTGTCCTGACCCGTTTCGTCTTGAAATGAAACTTGGATAATGTTTTTTAATTTTTAAAATTTTTTTGCACTTATTTTTCAATTCTCTAACTCGGGTCGGGTTCGAACGGATAGGAAGAAAATTTTTTTTTTCTCTATTTTTCAGCCTGTCCTGAGCAGATTCGTCTTCAAATGAAGCCTGGATGATGTTTTTTAATTTTTAAAATTTTTTTGCATTTATTTTTGAATTCTCTAACTCGGGTCGGGTTCGAACGGATAGGAAGGAAATTTTTTTTGTTCTCTATTTTTCAGCCTGTCCTGACTCGTTTCGTCTTGAAATGAAGCATGGATGATGTTTTTTAATTTCTAGAATTTTTTTGCATTTATTTTTGAATTTTCTAACTCGTGTCGGGTTTGAACGGATAGGAAGGACATTTTTTTTCAACTCTATTTTTCGGTCTGTCCTGACCAGTTTCGTCTTGAAATGAAGCCCGGATGATGTTTTTTAATTTTTAGAATTTTTTTGCATTTATTTTTGAATTTTCTAACTCGGGTCGGGTTCGAACGGATAGGAAGGAAATTTTTTTTCTTCTCTATTTTTCGGCTTGTCCTGACCCGTTTTGTCTTAAAATAAAGCCTGGATGATGTTTTTTCATTTTTAGAATTTTTTTGCATTTATTTTTGAATTTTCTAACTCGGGTCGGGTTTGAACGGATAGGAAGGAAATTATTTTTCTTCTCTATTTTCGGCCTGTCCTGACTCGTTTCGTCTTGAAATGAAGCCTGGATGATGTTTTTTAATTTCTTGAATTTCTTTGCATTTATTTTTGAATTTTCTAACTCGGGTCGGGTTCTAACGGATAGGAAGGAAATTTTTTTTGTTGTCTATTTTTAAGCCTGTCCTGACCCGTTTTGTCTTGAAATAAAGCCGGGATGATTTTTTTTAATTTTTAGAATTTTTTTGTATTTATTTTTGAATTTTCTAACTCGGGTCAGGTTTGAACGGATAGGAAGGAAATTTTTTTTCTTCTCTATTTTCGGCCTGTCCTGGCCCGTTTCGTCTTGAAATGAAGCCTGGATGATGTTTTTTAATTTTTAGAATTTTTTTGCATTTATTTTTGAATTTTCTAACTTGGGTCGGGTTCGAACGGATAGGAAGGAAATTTTTTTTCTTCTCTATTTTTCGGCCTGTCCATACCCGTTTCGTCTTGAAATGAAGCCTGGATGATGTTTTTTAATTTTTAGAATTTTTTTGCATTTATTTTTGAATTCTCTAACCCGGGTCGGGCTCGACCGGATAGGAAGGAAATTTTTTTTGTTCTCTATTTTTCGGCCTGTCTTGACCCGTTTCTTCTTGAAATAAAGCCTGGATGTTGTTTTTTAATTTTTAGAATTTTTTTGCATTTATTTTTGAAGTTTCTAACTCGGGTCGGTTTCGAACGGATAGGAAGGAAATTTTTTTTCTTCTCTATTTTTCGGCTTGTCCTGACCCGTTTTGTCTTAAAATAAAGCCTGGATGATGTTTTTTCATTTTTAGAATTTTTTTGCATTTATTTTTGAATTTTCTAACTCGGGTCGGGTTTGAACGGATAGGAAGGAAATTATTTTTCTTCTCTATTTTCGGCCTGTCCTGACTCGTTTCGTCTTGAAATGAAGCCTGGATGATGTTTTTTAATTTCTTGAATTTTTTTGCATTTATTTTTGAATTTTCTAACTCGGGTCGGGTTCGAACGGATAGGAAGGAAATTTTTTTTGTTGTCTATTTTTAAGCCTGTCCTGACCCGTTTTGTCTTGAAATAAAGCCGGGATGATTTTTTTTTAATTTTTAGAATTTTTTTGTATTTATTTTTGAATTTTCTAACTCGGGTCGGGTTTGAACGGATAGGAAGGAAATTTTTTTTCTTCTCTATTTTCGGCCTGTCCTGACCCGTTTCGTCTTGAAATGAAGCCTGGATGATGTTTTTTAATTTTTAGAATTTTTTTGCATTTATTTTTGAATTTTCTAACTTGGGTCGGGTTCGAACGGATAGGAAGGAAATTTTTTTTCTTCTCTATTTTTCGGCCTGTCCATACCCGTTTCGTCTTGAAATGAAGCCTGGATGATGTTTTTTAATTTTTAGAATTTTTTTGCATTTATTTTTGAGTTTTCTAACTCGGATCGGGTTCGTACGAATAGGAAGGAAATTTTTTTCTTTCTCTATTTTTCGACCTGTCCATACCCATTTCTTCTTGAAATGATGCCCGGATGATGTTTTTTAATTTTTAGAATTTTTTCGCATTTATTTTTCAATTTTTTAACTTGGGTCGGGTTCGAACGGATAGGAATGAAATTTTTTTTCTTCTCTATTTTTCGGCCTGTCCTAACCCGTTTTGTCTTAAAATAAAGCCTGGATGATGTTTTTTAATTTTTAGAATTTTTTTGCATCTATTTTTGAATTTTCTAACTCGGGTCGGGTTCGAACGGATGGGAATGAAATTTTTTTTCTTCTCTATTTTTCGGCCTTTCCTGACCCGTTTCGTCTCGAAATGAAGCCTAGATGATGTTTTTTAATTTTAAGAATTTTTTTGCATTTATTTTTGAATTTTCTAACTCGGGTCGAGTTCGAACGGATAGGAAGGAAATTTTTTTTGTTCTGTATTTTTAAGCTTGTCCTGACCCGTTTCATCTTCAAATAAAGTCGGGATGATGTTTTTTAATTTTTAGAAGTTTTTTGCATTTATTTTTGAATTTTCTAACTAGGGTCGGGTCTGAACAGATAGGAAGGAAATTTTTTTTCTTCTCAATTTTTCGGTCTGTCCAGACCAGTTTCGTCTTGAAATGAAGCCTGCATGATGTTTTTTAATTTCTAGAATTTTTTTGCATTTATTTTTGAATTTTCTAACTCGGATCGGGTCCGAACGGATAGGAAGGAAATTTTTTTTTTGTCTATTTTTAAGCCTGTCCTGACTCGTTTTGTCTTGAAATAAAGCCGGGATGATGTTTTTTAATTTTTAGAGTTTTTTGCATTTATTTTTGAATTTTCTAACCCGGGTCGGGTTTGAACAGATAGGAAGGAAATTTTTTTTCTTCTCTATTTTCGGCCTGTCCTGACCCGTTTCGTCTTGAAATGAAGTCTGGATGATGTTTTTTAATTTTTAGAATTTTTTTGCATTTATTTTTGAATTTTCTAACTTGGGTCGGGTTCGAACGGATAGGAAGGAAATTTTTTTTCTTCTCTATTTTTCGGCCTGTCCATACCCGTTTCGTCTTGAAATGAAGCCTGGATGATGTTTTTTAATTTTTAGAATTTTTTTGCAATTATTTTTGAGTTTTCTAACTCGGGTCGGGTTCGTACGGATAGGAAGGAAATTTTTTTCGTTCTCTATTTTTCAGCCTGTCTGTACCCATTTCTTCTTGAAATGATGCCTGGATGATGTTTTCTAATTTTTAGAATTTTTTCGCATTTATTTTTCAATTTTTTAACTTGGGTCGGGTTCGAACGGATAGGAATGAAATTTTTTTTCTTCTCTACTTTTCGGCCTGTCCTGACCCGTTCTGTCTTAAAATAAAGCCCGGATGATGTTTTTTAATTTTTAGTATTTTTTTGCATTTATTTTTGAATTCTCTAACTCGGGTCGGGTTCGAACGGATAGGAAGAAAATTTTTTTTTTCTCTATTTTTCAGCCTGTCCTGAGCAGATTCGTCTTGAAATGAAGCCTGGATGATGTTTTTTAATTTTTAAAATTTTTTTGCATTTATTTTTGAATTCTCTAACTCGGGTCGGGTTCGAACGGATAGGAAGGAAATTTTTTTTCTTCTCTATTTTTCAGCCTGTCCTGACCCTTTCGTCTTGAAATGAAGCATGGATGATGTTTTTTAATTTCTAGAATTTTTTTGCATTTATTTTTGAATTTTATAACTCGCGTCGGGTTTGAACGGATAGGAAGGACATTTTCTTTCTTCTCTATTTTTCGGTCTGTCCTGACCAGTTTCGTCTTGAAATGAAGCCTGGATGATGTTTTTTAATTTTAAGAATTTTTTTGCATTTATTTTTGAATTTTCTAACTCGGGTCGGGTTCGAACGGATAGGAAGGAAATTTTTTTTCTTCTCTATTTTTCGGCCTGTCCTGACCCGTTCTGTCTTAAAATAAAGCCCGGATGATGTTTTTTAATTTTTAGTATTTTTTTGCATTTATTTTTGAATTTTCTAACTCGGGTCGGGTTTGAACGGATAGGAAGGAAATTTTTTTTCTTCTCTATTTTCGGCCTGTCCTGACCCGTTTCGTCTTGAAATGAAGCCTGGATGATGTTTTTAATTTCTAGAATTTTTTTGCATTTATTTTTGAATTTTCTAACTCGGGACGGGTTCGAACGGATAGGAAGGAAATATTTTTTGTTCTCTATTTTTAAGCCTGTCCTGACCCGTTTCGTATTGAAATAAAGCCGGGATGATGTTTTTTAATTTTTAGAATTTTTTTGCATTTAGTTTTGAATTTTCTAACTTGGGTCGGGTTCGAACGGATAGGAATGAAATTTTTTTTCTTCTCTATTTTTCGGCCTGTCCATACCCGTTTCGTCTTGAAATGAAGCCTGGATGACGTTTTTTAATTTTTAGAATTTTTTTGCATTTATTTTTGAGTTTTCTAACTCGGGTCGGGTTCGTACGGAGAGGAAGGAAATTTTTTTCGTTCTCTATTTTTCGGCCTGTCCGTACCCATTTCTTCTTGAAATGATGCACGGATGATGTTTTTTAATTTTTAGAATTTTGTCGCATTTATTTTTCAATTTTTTAACTTGGGTTGGGTTCGAACGGATAGGAATGAAATTTTTTTTCTTCTCCATTATTCGGCCTCCCCTGACCCGTTTTGTCTTAAAATAAAGCCTGGATGATGTTTTTTAAATTTTTAGAATTTTTTTGCATCTATTTTTGAATTTTCTAACTCGGGTCGGGTTCGAACAGATAGGAAGCAAATTATTTTCGTTCTCTATTTTTCGGCCTGTCCTTGACCGTTTCGTCTTGAAATGAAGCCTGGATGATGTTTTTTAATTTTTGAAATTTTTTTGCATTTATTTTTGAATTTTCTAACTTGGGACGGGTTGGAACGGATAGGAAGGAAATTTTTTTTGTTCTCCATTTTTCGGCCTGTCCTGGCCCGTTTCATCTTGAAATGAAACCTGGTTGATGTTTTTTAATTTTTAGAATTTTTTTTGCATTTATTTTTGAATTTTCTAACTCGGGCCGGGTTTGAACAGATAGGAAGTAAATTTTTTTTCTTCTCTATTTTTCGGCCTTTCCTGACCCGTTTCGTCTCGAAATGAAGCCTAGATGATGTTTTTTAATATTAAGAATTTTTTTGCATTTATTTTTGAATTTTCTAACTCGGGTCGAGTTCGAACGGATAGGAAGGAAATTTTTTTTGTTATGTATTTTTAAGCTTGTCCTGACCCGTTTCATCTTCAAATAAAGTCGGGATGATGTTTTTTAATTTTTAGAATTTTTTTGCATTTATTTTTGAATTTTCTAACTCGGGTCGGGTCTGAACAGATAGGAAGGAAATTTTTTTTCTTCTCAATTTTTCGGTCTGTCCTGACCAGTTTCGTCTTGAAATGAAGCCTTGATGATGTTTTTTAATTTCTAGAATTTTTTTGCATTTATTTTTGAATTTTCTAACTCGGATCGGGTTCGAACGGATAGGAAGGAAATTTTTTTTTTGTCTATTTTTAAGCCTGTCCTGACCCGTTTTGTCTTAAAATAAAGCGTGGATGATGTTTTTTAATTTTTAGAATTTTTTTGCATCTATTTTTGAATTTTCTAACTTGGGTCGGGTTCGAACAGATAGGAAGGAAATTATTTTCGTTCTCTATTTTTCGGCCTGTCCTTGACCGTTTCGTCTTGAAATGAAGCCTGGATGATGTTATTTAATTTTTGAAATTTTTTTGCATTTATTTTTGAATCTTCTAACGTGGGACGGGTTCGAACGGATAGGAAGGAAATTTTTTTTGTTCTCCATGTTTCGGCCTGTTCTTGGCCGTTTCGTCTTGAAATGAAACCTGGTTGATGTTTTTTAATTTTTAAAATTTTTTTGCATTTATTTTTGAATTCTCTAACTCGGGTCGGGTTCATACGGATAGGTAGGAATTTTTTTTTGTTATCTATTTTTCGGCCTGTCCTGACCCGTTTCGTCTTGAAATGAAACTTGGATAATGTTTTTTAATTTTTAAAATTTTTTTGCATTTATTTTTGAATTCTCTAACTCGGGTCGGGTTCGAACGGATAGGAAGAAAATTTTTTTTTTCTCTATTTTTCAGCCTGTCCTGAGCAGATTCGTCTTGAAATGAAGCCTGGATGATGTTTTTTAATTTTTAAAATTTTTTTGCATTTATTTTTGAATTCTCTAACTCGGGTCGGGTTCGAACGGATAGGAAGGAAATTTTTTTTCTTCTCTATTTTTCAGCCTGTCCTGACCCGTTTCGTCTTGAAATGAAGCATGGATGATGTTTTTTAATTTCTAGAATTTCTTTCCATTTATTTTTGAATTTTATAACTCGGGTCGGGTTTGAACGGATAGGGAGGACATTTTTTTTCTTCTCTATTTTTCGGTCTGTCCTGACCAGTTTCGTCTTGAAATGAAGCCTGGATGATGTTTTTTAATTTTTAGAATTTTTTTGCATTTATTTTTGAATTTTCTAACTCGGGTCGGGTTTGAACGGATAGGAAGGAAATTTTTTTTCTTCTCTATTTTTCGGCCTGTCCTGACCCGTTTTGTCTTAAAATAAAGCCCGGATGATGTTTTTTAATTTTTAGTATTTTTTTGCATTTATTTTTGAATTTTCTAACTCGGGTCGGGTTTGAACGGATAGGAAGGAAATTTTTTTTCTTCTCTATTTTCGGCCTGTCCTGACCCGTTTCGTCTTGAAATGAAGCCTGGATGATGTTTTTTAATTACTAGAATTTTTTTGCATTTATTTTTGAATTTTCTAACTCGGGACGGGTTCGAACGGATAGGAAAGAAATATTTTTTGTTCTCTATTTTTAAGCCTGTCCTGACCCGTTTCGTCTTGAAACAAAGCCGGGATGATGATTTTTAATTTTTAGAATTTTTTTGCATTTATTTTTGAATTTTCTAACTTGGGTCGGGTTCGAACGGATAGGAATGAAATTTTTTTTCTTCTCTATTTTTCGGCCTGTCCATACCCGTTTCGTCTTGAAATGAAGCCTGGATGATGTTTTTTAATTTTTAGAATTTTTTTGCATTTATTTTTGAGTTTTCTAACTCAGGTCGGGTTCGTACGGAGAGGAAGGAAATTTTTTTCGTTCTCTATTTTTCGGCCTGTCCGTACCCATTTCTTCTTGAAATGATGCACGGATGATGTTTTTTAATTTTTAGAATTTTGTCGCATTTATTTTTCAATTTTTTAACTTGGGTTGGGTTCGAACGGATAGGAATGAAATTTTTTTTCTTCTCCATTATTCGGCCTCCCCTGACCCGTTTTGTCTTAAAATAAAGCCTGGATGATGTTTTTTAAATTTTTAGAATTTTTTTGCATCTATTTTTGAATTTTCTAACTCGGGTCGGGTTCGAACAGATAGGAAGCAAATTATTTTCGTTCTCTATTTTTCGGCCTGTCCTTGACCGTTTCGTCTTGAAATGAAGCCTGGATGATGTTTTTTAATTTTTGAAATTTTTTTGCATTTATTTTTGAATTTTCTAACTTGGGACGGGTTGGAACGGATAGGAAGGAAATTTTTTTTGTTCTCCATTTTTCGGCCTGTCCTGGCCCGTTTCATCTTGAAATGAAACCTGGTTGATGTTTTTTAATTTTTAGAATTTTTTTTGCATTTATTTTTGAATTTTCTAACTCGGGCCGGGTTTGAACAGATAGGAAGTAAATTTTTTTTCTTCTCTATTTTTCGGCCTTTCCTGACCCGTTTCGTCTCGAAATGAAGCCTAGATGATGTTTTTTAATTTTAAGAATTTTTTTGCATTTATTTTTGAATTTTCTAACTCGGGTCGAGTTCGAACGGATAGGAAGGAAATTTTTTTTGTTCTCTATTTTTAAGCTTGTCCTGACCCGTTTCATCTTCAAATAAAGTCGGGATGATGTTTTTTAATTTTTAGAATTTTTTTGCATTTATTTTTGAATTTTCTAACTCGGGTCGGGTCTGAACAGATAGGAAGGAAATTTTTTTTCTTCTCAATTTTTCGGTCTGTCCTGACCAGTTTCGTCTTGAAATGAAGCCTTGATGATATTTTTTAATTTCTAGAATTTTTTTGCATTTATTTTTGAATTTTCTAACTCGGATCGGGTTCGAACGGATAGGAAGGAAATTTTTTTTTTTGTCTATTTTTAAGCCTGTCCTGACCCGTTTTGTCTTGAAATAAAGCCGGGATGATGTTTTTTAATTTTTAGAGTTTTTTTGCATTTATTTTTGAATTTTCTAACCCGATTCGGGTTTGAACAGATAGGAAGGAAATTTTTTTTCTTCTCTATTTTCGGCCTTTCCTGACCCGTTTCGTCTTGAAATGAAGCCTGGATGATGTTTTTTAATTTTTAGAATTTTTTTGCATTTATTTTTGAATTTTCTAACTGGGGTCGGGTTCGAACGGATAGGAAGGAAATTTTTTTTCTTCTCTATTTTTCGGCCTGTCCATACCCGTTTTGTCTTGAAATGAAGCCTGGATGATGTTTTTTAATTTTTAGAATTTTTTTACAATTATTTTTGAGTTTTCTAACTCGGGTCGGGTTCGTACGGATAGGAAGGAAATTTTTTTCGTTCTCTATTTTTCGGCCTGTCTGTACCCATTTCTTCTTGAAATGATGCCTGGATGATGTTTTTTAATTTTTAGAATTTTTTCGCATTTATTTTTCAATTTTTTAACTTGGGTCGGGTTCGAACGGATAGGAATGAAATTTTTTTTCTTCTCTATTTTTCGGCCTGTCCTGACCCGTTTTGTCTTAAAATAAAGCGTGGATGATGTTTTTTAATTTTTAGAATTTTTTTGCATCTATTTTTGAATTTTCTAACTTGGGTCGGGTTCGAACAGATAGGAAGGAAATTATTTTCGTTCTCTATTTTTCGGCCTGTCCTTGACCGTTTCGTCTTGAAATGAAGCCTGGATGATGTTATTTAATTTTTGAAATTTTTTTGCATTTATTTTTGAATCTTCTAACGTGGGACGGGTTCGAACGGATAGGAAGGAAATTTTTTTTGTTCTCCATGTTTCGGCCTGTTCTTGCCCGTTTCGTCTTGAAATGAAACCTGGTTGATGTTTTTTAATTTTTAAAATTTTTTTGCATTTATTTTTGAATTCTCTAACTCGGGTCGGGTTCAAACGGATAGGTAGGAATTTTTTTTTGTTATCTATTTTTCGGCCTGTCCTGACCCGTTTCGTCTTGAAATGAAACTTGGATAATGTTTTTTAATTTTTTAAATTTTTTTGCATTTATTTTTGAATTCTCTAACTCGGGTCGGGTTCGAACGGATAGGAAGAAAATTTTTTTTTTCTCTATTTTTCAGCCTGTCCTGAGCAGATTCGTCTTGAAATGAAGCCTGGATGATGTTTTTTAATTTTTAAAATTTTTTTGCATTTATTTTTGAATTCTCTAACTCGGGTCGGGTTCGAACGGATAGGAAGGAAATTTTTTTTCTTCTCTATTTTTCAGCCTGTCCTGACCCGTTTCGTCTTGAAATGAAGCATGGATGATGTTTTTTAATTTCTAGAATTTCTTTCCATTTATTTTTGAATTTTATAACTCGACTCGGGTTTGAACGGATAGGCAGGACATTTTTTTTCTTCTCTATTTTTCGGTCTGTCCTGACCAGTTTCGTCTTGAAATGAAGCCTGGATGATGTTTTTTAATTTTTAGAATTTTTTTGCATTTATTTTTGAATTTTCTAACTCGGGTCGGGTTTGAACGGATAGGAAGGAAATTTTTTTTCTTCTCTATTTTTCGGCCTGTCCTGACCCGTTTTGTCTTAAAATAAAGCCCGGATGATGTTTTTTAATTTTTAGTATTTTTTTGCATTTATTTTTGAATTTTCTAACTCGGGTCGGGTTTGAACGGATAGGAAGGAAATTTTTTTTCTTCTCTATTTTCGGCCTGTCCTGACCCGTTTCGTCTTGAAATGAAGCCTGGATGATGTTTTTTAATTTCTAGAATTTTTTTGCATTTATTTTTGAATTTTCTAACTCGGGACGGGTTCGAACGGATAGGAAGGAAATATTTTTTGTTCTCTATTTTTAAGCCTGTCCTGACCCGTTTCGTCTTGAAATAAAGCCGGGATGATGATTTTTAATTTTTAGAATTTTTTTGCATTTATTTTTGAATTTTCTAACTTGGGTCTGGTTCGAACGGATAGGAAGGAAATTTTTTTTCTTCTCTATTTTTCGGCTTGTCCATACCCGTTTCGTCTTGAAATGAAGCCTGGATGATGTTTTTTAATTTTTAGAATTTTTTTGCATTTATTTTTGAGTTTTCTAACTCGGGTCGAGTTCGTACGGATAGGAAGGAAATTTTTTTCGTTCTCTATTTTTCGGCCTGTCCGTACCCATTTCTTCTTGAAATGATGCACGGATGATGTTTTTTAATTTTTAGAATTTTTTCGCATTTATTTATCAATTTTTTAACCTGGGTTGGGTTCGAACGGAGAGGAATGAAATTTTTTTTCTTCTCTATTATTCGGCCTCTCCTGACCCGTTTTGTCTTAAAATAAAGCCTGGATGATGTTTTTTAAATTTTTAGAATTTTTTTGCGTCTATTTTTGAATTTTCTAACTCGGGTCGGGTTCGAACAGATAGGAAGCAAATTATTTTCGTACTCTATTTTTCGGCCTGTCCTTGACCGTTTCGTCTTGAAATGAAGCCTGGATGATGTTTTTTAATTTTTGAAATTTTTTTGCATTTATTTTTGAATTTTCTAACTTGGGATGGGTTCGAACGGATAGGAAGGAAATTTTTTTTGTTCTCCATTTTTCGGCCTGTCCTGGCCCGTTTCATCTTGAAATGAAACCTGGTTGATGTTTTTTAATTTTTAGAATTTTTTTTGCATTTATTTTTGAATTTTCTAGCTCGGGTCGGGTTTGAACAGATAGGAAGGAAATTTTTTTTCTTCCCTATTTTTCGGCCTTTCCTGACCCGTTTAGTCTTGAAATGAAGCCTGGACGATGTTTTTTAATTTTTAGAATTTTTTTGCATTTATTTTTGAATTCTCTAACTTGGGTCGGGTTCGAAGGGATAGGAAGGAAATTTTTTTTGTTCTCTATTTTTCAGCCTGTCCTGACCCGTTTCGTCTTGAAATGAAGCATGTATGATGTTTTTTAATTTCTAGAATTTTTTTGCATTTATTTTTGAATTTTATAACTCGGGTCGGGTTTGAACGGATAGGAAGGACATTTATTTTCTTCTCTATTTTTCGGTCTGTCCTGACCAGTTTCGTCTTGAAATGAAGCCTGGATGATGTTTTTTAATTTTTAGAATTTTTTTGCATTTATTTTTGAATTTTCTAACTCGGGTCGGGTTCGAACGGATAGGAAGGAAATATTTTTTATTCTCTATTTTTAAGCCTGTCCTGACCCGTTTCGTCTTGAAATAAAGCCGGGATGATGTTTTTTAATTTTTAGAATTTTTTTGCATTTATTTTTGAATTTTCTAACTTGGGTCGGGTTCGAACGGATAGGAAGGAAATTTTTTTTCTTCTTTATTTTTCGGCCTGTCCATACCCGTTTCGTCTTGAAATGAAGCCTGGATGATGTTTTTTAATTTTTAGAATTTTTTTGCATTTATTTTTGAGTTTTCTAACTCGGGTCGGGTTCGTACGGATAGGAAGGAAATTTTTTTCGTTCTCTATTTTTCGGCCTGTCCGTACCCATTTCTTCTTGAAATGATGCACGGATGATGTTTTTTAATTTTTAGAATTTTTTCGCATTTATTTTTCAATTTTTTAACTTGGGTTGGGTTTGAACGAATAGGAATGAAATTTTTTTTCTTCTCTATTATTCGGCCTCTCCTGACCCGTTTTGTCTTAAAATAAAGCCTGGATGATGTTTTTTAAATTTTTAGAATTTTTTTAGATCTATTCTTGAATTTTCTAACTCGGGTCGGGTTCGAACAGATAGGAAGCAAATTATTTTCGTTCTCTATTTTTCGGCCTGTCCTTGACCGTTTCGTCTTGAAATGAAGCCTGGATGATGTTTTTTAATTTTTGAAATTTTTTTGCATTTATTTTTGAATTTTCTAACTTGGGACGGGTTCGAACGGATAGGAAGGAAATTTTTTTTGTTCTCCATTTTTCGGCCTGTCCTGGCCCGTTTCATCTTGAAATGAAACCTGGTTGTTGTTTTTTAATTTTTAGAATTTTTTCTGCATTTATTTTTGAATTTTCTAACTCGGGTCGGGTTTGAACAGATAGGAAGGAAATTTTTTTTCTTCTCTATTTTTCGACCTTTCCTGACCCGTTTCGTCTCGAAATGAAGCCTAGATGATGTTTTTTAATTTTAAGAATTTTTTTGCATTTATTTTTGAATTTTCTAACTCGGGTCGAGTTCGAACGGATAGGAAGGAAATTTTTTTTGTTCTCTATTTTAAGCCTGTCCTGACCCGTTTCATCTTCAAATAAAGTCGGGATGATGTTTTTTAATTTTTAGAATTTTTTTGCATTTATTTTTGAATTTTCTAACTCGGGTCGGGTCTGAACAGATAGGAAGGAAATTTTTTTTCTTCTCTATTTTTCGGTCTGTCCTGACCAGTTTCGTCTTGAAATGAAGCCTGGATGATGTTTTTTAATTTCTAGAATTTTTTTGCATTTATTTTTGAATTTTCTAACTCGGATCGGGTTCGAACGGATAGGAAGGAATTTTTTTTTTTTTGTCTATTTTTAAGCCTGTCCTGACCCGTTTTGTCTTGAAATAAAGCCGGGATGATGTTTTTTAATTTTTAGAGTTTTTTTGCATTTATTTTTGAATTTTCTAACCCGGGTCGGGTTTGAACAGATAGGAAGGAAATTTTTTTTCTTCTCTATTTTCGGCCTGTCCTGACCCGTTTCGTCTTGAAATGAAGCCTGGATGATGTTTTTTAGTTTTTAGAATTTTTTTGCATTTATTTTTGAATTTTCTAACTTGGGTCAGGTTCGAACGGATAGGAAGGAAATTTTTTTTCTTCTCTATTTTTCGGCCTGTCCATACCCGTTTCGTATTGAAATGAAGCCTGGATGATGTTTTTTAATTTTTAGAATTTTTTTACAATTATTTTTGAGTTTTCTAACTCGGGTCGGGTTCGTATGGATAGGGAGGAAATTTTTTTCGTTCTCTATTTTTCGGCCTGTCTGTACCCATTTCTTCTTGAAATGATGCCTGGATGATGTTTTTTAATTTTTAGAATTTTTTCACATTTATTTTTCAATTTTTTAACTTGGGTCGGGTTCGAACGGATAGGAATGAAATTTTTTTTCTTCTCTATTTTTCGGCCTGTCCTGACCCGTTTTGTCTTAAAATAAAGCGTGGATGATGTTTTTTAATTTTTAGAATTTTTTTTCATCTATTTTTGAATTTTCTAACTCGGGTCGGGTTCGAACAGATAGGAAGGAAATTATTTTCGTTCTCTATTTTTCGACCTGTCCTTGACCGTTTCGTCTTGAAATGAAGCCTGGATGCTGTTTTTTAATTTTTGAAATTTTTTTGCATTTATTTTTGAATCTTCTAACGTGGGACGGGTTCGAACGGATAGGAAGGAAATTTTTTTTGTTCTCCATTTTTCGGCCTGTTCTGGCCCGTTTCGTCTTGAAATGAAACCTGGTTGATGGTTTTTAATTTTTAAAATTTTTTTGCATTTATTTTTGAATTCTCTAACTCGGGTCGGGTTCAAACGGATAGGTAGGAATTTTTTTTTGTTATCTATTTTTCGGCTTGTCCTGACCCGTTTCGTCTTGAAATGAAACTTGGATAATGTTTTTTAATTTTTAAAATTTTTTTGCATTTATTTTTGAATTCTCTAACTCGGGTCGGGTTCGAACGGATAGGAAGAAATTTTTTTTTTCTCTATTTTTCAGCCTGTCCTGAGCAGATTCGTCTTGAAATGAAGCCTGGATGATGTTTTTTAATTTTTAAAATTTTTTTGCATTTATTTTTGAATTCTCTAACTCGGGTCGGGTTCGAACGGATAGGAAGGAAATTTTTTTTCTTCTCTATTTTTCAGCCTGTCCTGACCCGTTTCGTCTTGAAATGAAGCATGGATGATGTTTTTTAATTTCTAGAATTTTTTTGCATTTATTTTTGAATTTTATAACTCGGGTCGGGTTTGAACGGATAGGCAGGACATTTTTTTTCTTCTCTATTTTTCGGTCTGTCCTGACCAGTTTCGTCTTGAAATGAAGCCTGGATGATGTTTTTTAATTTTTAGAATTTTTTTGCATTTATTTTTGAATTTTATAACTCGGGTCGGGTTTGAACGGATAGGAAGGAAATTTTTTTTCTTCTCTATTTTTCGGCCTGTCCTAACCCGTTTTGTCTTAAAATAAAGCCCGGATGATGTTTTTTAATTTTTAGTATTTTTTTGCATTTATTTTTGAATTTTCTAACTCGGGTCGGGTTTGAACGGATAGGAAGGAAATTTTTTTTCTTCTCTATTTTCGGCCTGTCCTGACCCGTTTCGTCTTGAAATGAAGCCTGGATGATGTTTTTTAATTTCTAGAATTTTTTTGCATTTATTTTTGAATTTTCTAACTCGAGACGGGTTCGAACGGATAGGAAGGAAATATTTTTTGTTCTCTATTTTTAAGCCTGCCCTGACCCGTTTCGTCTTGAAATAAAGCCGGGATGATGTTTTTTAATTTTTAGAATTTTTTTTGCATTTATTTTTGAATTTTCTAACTTGGGTCTGGTTCGAACGGATAGGAAGGAAATTTTTTTTCTTCTCTATTTTTCGGCCTGTCCATACCCGTTTCGTCTTGAAATGAAGCCTGGATGATGTTTTTTAATTTTTAGAATTTTTTTCCATTTATTTTTGAGTTTTCTAACTCGGGTCGGGTTCGTACGGATAGGAAGGAAATTTTTTTCGTTCTCTATTTTTCGGCCTGTCAGTACCCATTTCTTCTTGAAATGATGCACGGATGATGTTTTTTAATTTTTAGAATTTTTTCGCATTTATTTATCAATTTTTTAACTTGGGTTGGGTTCGAACGGATAGGAATGAAATTTTTTTTCTTCTCTATTATTCGGCCTCTCCTGACCCGTTTTGTCTTAAAATAAAGCCTGGATGATGTTTTTTAAATTTTTAGAATTTTTTTGCATTTATTTTTGAATTCTCTAACTTGGGTCGGGTTCGAAGGGATAGGAAGGAAATTTTTTTTGTTCTCTATTTTTCAGCCTGTCCTGACCCGTTTCGTCTTGAAATGAAGCATGGATGATGTTTTTTAATTTCTAGAATTTTTTTGCATTTATTTTTGAATTTTATAACTTTGGTCGGGTTTGAAAGGATAGGAAGGACATTTTTTTTCTTCTCTATTTTTCGGTCTGTCCTGACCAGTTTCGTCTTGAAATGAAGCCTGGATGATGTTTTTTAATTTTTAGAATTTTTTTGCATTTATTTTTGAATTTTCTAACTCGGGTCGGGTTCGAACGGATAGCAAGGAAATTTTTTTTCTTCTCTATTTTTCGGCCTGTCCTGACCCGTTTTGTCTTAAAATAAAGCCCGGATGATGTTTTTTAATTTTTAGTATTTTTTTGCATTTATTTTTGAATTTTCTAACTCGGGTCGGGTTTGAACGGATAGGAAGGAAATTTTTTTTCTTCTCTATTTTCGGCCTGTCCTGACCCGTTTCGTCTTGAAATGAAGCCTGGATGATGTTTTTTAATTTCTAGAATTTTTTTGCATTTATTTTTGAATTTTCTAACTCGGGACGGGTTCGAACGGATAGGAAGGAAATATTTTTTATTCTCTATTTTTAAGCCTGTCCTGACCCGTTTCGTCTTGAAATAAATCCGGGATGATGTTTTTTAATTTTTAGAATTTTTTTGCATTTATTTTTGAATTTTCTAACTTGGGTCGGGTTCGAACGGATAGGAAGGAAATTTTTTTTCTTCTCTATTTTTCGGCCTGTCCATACCCGTTTCGTCTTGAAATGAAGCCTGGATGATGTTTTTTAATTTTTAGAATTTTTTTGCATTTATTTTTGAGTTTTCTAACTCGGGTCGGGTTCGTACGGATAGGAAGGAAATTTTTTTCGTTCTCTATTTTTCGGCCTGTCCGTACCCATTTCTTCTTGAAATGATGCACGGATGATGTTTTTTAATTTTTAGAATTTTTTCGCATTTATTTTTCAATTTTTTAACTTGGGTTGGGTTCGAACGGATAGGAATGAAATTTTTTTTCTTCTCTATTATTCGGCCTCTCCTGACCCGTTTTGTCTTAAAATAAAGCCTGGATGATGTTTTTTAAATTTTTAGAATTTTTTTGCATCTATTTTTAAATTTTCTAACTCGGGTCGGGTTCGAACATATAGGAAGCAAATTATTTTCGTTCCCTATTTTTCGGCCTGTCCTTGACCGTTTCGTCTTGAAATGAAGCCTGGATGATGTTTTTTAATTTTTGAAATTTTTTTGCATTTATTTTTTAATTTTCTAACTTGGGACGGGTTCGAACGGATAGGAAGGAAATTTTTTTTGTTCTCCATTTTTCGGCCTGTCCTGGCCCGTTTCATCTTGAAATGAAACCTGGTTGTTGTTTTTTAATTTTTAGAATTTTTTTTGCATTTATTTTTGAATTTTCTAACTCGGGTCGGGTTTGAACAGATAGGAAGGAAATTTTTTTTCTTCTCTATTTTTCGACCTTTCCTGACCCGTTTTGTCTCGAAATGAAGCCTAGATGATGTTTTTTAATTTTAAGAATTTTTTTGCATTTATTTTTGAATTTTCTAACTCGGGTCGAGTTCGAACGGATAGGAAGGAAATTTTTTTTGTTCTCTATTTTTAAGCTTGTCCTGACCCGTTTCATCTTCAAATAAAGTCGGGATGATGTTTTTTAATTTTTAGAATTTTTTTGCATTTATTTTTGAATTTTCTAACTCGGGTCGGGTCTGAACAGATAGGAAGGAAATTTTTTTTCTTCTCTATTTTTCGGTCTGTCCTGACCAGTTTCGTCTTGAAATGAAGCCTGGATGATGTTTTTTAATTTCCAGAATTTTTTTGCATTTATTTTTGAATTTTCTAACTCGGATCGGGTTCGAACGGATAGGAAGGAAATTTTTTTTTGTCTATTTTTAAGCCTGTCCCGACCCGTTTTGTCTTGAAATAAAGCCGGGATGATGTTTTTTAATTTTTAGAGTTTTTTTGCATTTATTTTTGAATTTTCTAACCCGGGTCGGGTTTGAACAGATTGGAAGGAAATTTTTTTCTTCTCCATTTTCGGCCTGTCCTGACCCGTTTCGTCTTGAAATGAAGCCTGGATGATGTTTTTTAATTTTTAGAATTTTCTAACTTGGGTCGGGTTCGAACGGATAGGAAGGAAATTTTTTTTCTTCTCTATTTTTCGGCCTGTCCATACCCGTTTCGTCTTGAAATGAAGCCTGGATGATGTTTTTTAATTTTTAGAATTTTTTTGCAATTATTTTTGAGTTTTCTAACTCGGGTCGGGTTCGTACGGATAGGAAGTAAATTTTTTTCGTTCTCTATTTTTCGGCCTGTCTGTACCCATTTCTTCTTGAAATGATGCCTGGATGATGTTTTTTAATTTTTAGAATTTTTTCGCATTTATTTTTCAATTTTTTAACTTGGGTCGGGTTCGAACGGATAGGAATGAAATTTTTTTTCTTCTCTATTTTTCGGCCTGTCCTGACCCGTTTTGTCTTAAAATAAAGCGTGGATGATGTTTTTTAATTTTTAGAATTTTTTTGCATCTATTTTTGAATTTTCTAACTCGGGTCGGGTTCGAACAGATAGGAAGGAAATTATTTTCGTTCTCTATTTTTCGGCCTGTCCTTGACCGTTTCGTCTTGAAATGAAGCCTGGATGATGTTTTTTAATTTTTGAAAATTTTTTGCATTTATTTTTGAATCTTCTAACTTGGGACGGGTTCGAACGGATAGGAAGGAAATTTTTTTTCTTCTCCATGTTTCGGCCTGTTCTGGCCCGTTTCGTCTTGAAATGAAACCTGGTTGATGTTTTTTAATTTTTAAAATTTTTTTGCATTTATTTCTGAATTCTCTAACTCGGGTCGGGTTCAAACGGATAGGTAGGAATTTTTTTTTGTTATCTATTTTTCGGCCTGTCCTGAGCAGATTCGTCTTGAAATGAAGCCTGGATGATGTTTTTTAATTTTTAAAATTTTTTTGCATTTATTTTTGAATTCTCTAACTCGGGTCGGGTTCGAACGGATAGGAAGGAAATTTTTTTTGTTCTCTATTTTTCAGCCTGTCCTGACCCGTTTCGTCTTGAAATGAAGCATGGATGATGTTTTTTAATTTCTAGAATTTTTTTGCATTTATTTTTGAATTTTCTAACTCGGGTCGGGTTCGAACGGATAGGAAGGAAATTTTTTTTCTTCTCTATTTTTCGGCATGTCATGACCCGTTTTCTCTTAAAATAAAGCCTGGATGATGTTTTTTAATTTTTAGAATTTTTTTGCATTTATTTTTGAATTTTTTAACTCGGGTCGGGTTTGAACGGATAGGAAGGAAATTTTTTTTCTTCTCTATTTTTCGGCTTGTCCTAACCCGTTTTGTCTTAAAATAAAGCCTGGATGATGTTTTTTAATTTTTAGAATTTTTTTGCATTTATTTTTGAATTTTTTAACTCGGGTCGGGTTTGAACGGATAGGAAGGAAATTTTTTTTCTTCTCTATTTTTCGGCCTGTCCATACCCGTTTCGTCTTGAAATGAAGCCTGGATGATGTTTTTTAATTTTTTGAATTTTTTTGCATTTATTTTTGAGTTTTCTAACTCGGGTCGGGTTCGTACTGATAGGATGGAAATTTTTTTCGTTCTCTATTTTTCGGCCTGTCCGTACCCATTTCTTCTTGAAATGATGCCTGGATGATGTTTTTTAATTTTTAGAATTTTTTCGCATTTATTTTTCAATTTTTTAACTAGGGTCGGGTTCGAACGGATAGGAATGAAATTTTTTTTTCTTCTCTATTTTTCGGCCTGTCCTAACCCGTTTTGTCATAAAATAAAGCCTGGATGATGTTTTTTAATTTTTAGAATTTTTTTTGCATCTATTTTTGAATTTTCTAACTCGGGTCGGGTTCGAACAGATAGGAAGGAAATTATAGGATGGAAATTTTTTTCGTTCTCTATTTTTCGGCCTGTCCATGCCCGTTTCGTCTTGAAATGAAGCCTAGATGTTGTTTTTTAATTTTTAGAATTTTTTTGCATTTATTTTTGAAATTTCTAAACCGGGTCGGGTTCGAACGGATATGAAGGAAATTTTTTTTGTTCTCTATTTTTCGGCCTGTCCTTTCCAGTTTTGTATTGAAATGAAGGCTGGATGTTGTTTTTTAATTTTTAGAGTTTTTTTGCATTTATTTTTGAAGTTTCTAACCCGGGTCGAGTTCGTACGGATAGGAAGGAAATTTTTTTTTTCTCTTTTTTTTCGGCCTGTCCTTTCCCGTTTCGTATTGAAATGAAGCCTGGATGATGTTTTTTAATTTTTAGAATTTTTTTGCATTTATTTTTCAATTTTCTAACCCGGGTCGGGTTCGAACGGATAGGAAGAAAATTTTTTTTCTTCTCTATTTTTCAGCTTGTCCTAACCCGTTCCTTCTTGAAATGAAGCCTGGATGATGTTTTTTAATTTTTAGAATTTTTTTGCATTTATTTTCGAATATTCTAACTCGGGTCGGGTTTGAACGGATAGGAAGAAAATTTTTTTCCTCTTTATTTTTCAACCTGTCCAGACCCGTTTAATCTTGAAATGAAGCCTGGATGATGTTTTTTAATTTTTAGAATTTTTTTTGCATTTGTTATTGAATTTTCTAACTCGGGTCGGGTTCGAACAGATAGGAAGGAAATTTTTTTTGTTCTCTATTTTTCGGCCAGTCCTTTCCCGTTTCGTATTGAAATGAAGCCTGGATGATGTTTTTTAATTTTTAGAATTTTTTTGCATTTATTTTTCAATTTTCTAACCCGGGTCGGGTTCGAACGGATAGGAAGGAAATTTTTTTTCTTCTCTATTTTCCAGCCTGTCCTAACCCGTTTCTTCTTGAAATGAAGCCTGGATGATGTTTTTTAATTTTTAGAATTTTTTTTTGCATTTGTTTTTGAGTTTTCTAACTCGGGTCGGGTTCGAACGGATAGGAAGGAAATTTTTTTTCTTCTCTATTTTTCGGCCTGTCCTGACCCGTTTCGTCTTGAAATAAAGCCTGGGTGATGTTTTTTAATTTTTAGAATTTTTTTGCCTTTATTTTTGAATTTTCTAACTCGGGTCGGGTTTGAACGGATAGTAAGGAAATTTTTTTTCCTCTTTATTTTTTAGCCTGCCTTGACCCGTTTAGTCTTGAAATGAAGCCTGGATGATGTTTTTTAATTTTTAGAATTTTTTTGCATTTATTTTTCAATTTTCTAACCCGGGTCGGGTTCGAACGGATAGGAAGGAAATTTTTTTTCTTCTCTATTTTTCGGCCTGTCCTGACCCGTTTCGTCTTGAAATAAAGCCTGGATGATGTTTTTTAATTTTTAGAATTTTTTTGCATTTATTTTTCAATTTTCTAAATCGGGTCGGGTTCGAACGGATAGGAAGGAAATTTTTTTTCTTCTCTATTTTTCGGCCTGTCCTGACCCGTTTCGTCTTGAAATAAAGCCTGGATGATGTTTTTTAATTTTTAGAATTTTTTTGCATTTATTTTTCAATTTTCTAAATCGGGTCGGGTTCGAACGGATAGGAAGGAAATTTTTGTCTTCTCTATTTTTCGACCTGCCCTGACCCGTTTCCTCTTGAAATGAAGCCTGGATGATGTTTTTTAATTTTTAGAATTTTTTTGCATTTATTTTTGAATTTTCTAACTCGGGTCGGGTTCGAAAGGATAGGAAGGAAATTTTTTTCGTTCTCTATTTTTCGGCCTGTCCATGCCCGTTTCGTCTTGAAATAAAGCCTAGATGTTGTTTTTTAATTTTTAGAATTTTTTTGCATTTATTTTTGAAATTTCTAAACCGGGTCGGGTTCGAACGGATAGGAAGGAAATTTTTTTTGTTCTTTATTTTTCGGCCTGTCCTTTCCCGTTTCTATTGAAATGAAGCCTGGATGTTGTTTTTTAATTTTTAGAGTTTTTTTGAATTTATTTTTGAAGTTTCTAACCCGGGTCGGATTCGAACGGATAGGAAGGAAATTTTTTTTCTTCTCTATTTTTCAGCCTGTCCTGACCCGTTTCGTCTTGAAATAAAGCCTGGATGATGTTTTTTAATTTTTTGAATTTTTTTGTATTTATTTTTTAATTTTCTAACTCGGGTCGGGTTTGAACGGATAGGAAGAAAATTTTTTTTCCTCTTTATTTTTTAGCCTGCCTTGACCCGTTTAGTCTTGAAATGAAGCCTGGATGATGTTTTTTAATTTTTAGAATTTTTTTACATTTATTTTTCAATTTTCTAACCCGGGTTGGGTTCGAACGGATTGGAAGGAAATTTTTTTTCTTCTCTATTTTTCAGCCTGTCCTGACCCGTTTCTTCTTGAAATGAAGCCTGGATGATGTTTTTTAATTTTTAGAATTTTTTTTCATTTATTTTCGAATTTTCTAACTCGGGTTGGGTTTGAACGGATAGGAAGAAAATTTTTTTCTTCTTTATTTTTCAACCTGTCCAGACCTGTTTAATCCTGAAAAGAAGCCTGGATGATGTTTTTTAATTTTTAGAATTTTATTTCCATTTGTTTCTGAATTTTCTAACTCGGGTTGGGTTCGAACGGATAGGAAGGAAATTTTTTTTGTTCTCTATTTTTCGGCCTGTCCTTTTCCGTTTCGTATTGAAATGAAGCCTGGATGATGTTTTTTAATTTTTTGAATTTTTTTGTATTTATTTTTGAATTTTCTAACTCGGGTTGGGTTTGAACGGATAGGAAGGAAATTTTTTTTCCTCTTTATTTTTTAGCCTGCCTTGACCCGTTTAGTCTTGAAATGAAGCCTGGATGATGTTTTTTAATTTTTAGAATTTTTTTGCATTTATTTTTCAATTTTCTAACCCGGGTCGGGTTCGAACGGATAGGAAGAAATTTTTTATCTTCTTTATTTTTTAACCTGTCCAGACCCGTTTAATCCTGAAATGAAGCCTAGATGATGTTTTTTAATTTTTAGAATTTTTTTTGCATTTGTTTTTGAGTTTTCTAACCCGGGTCGGGTTCGAACGGATAGGAAGGAAATTTTTTTTCTTCTCTATTTTTCAGCCTGTGCTGACCCGTTTCGTCTTGAAATAAAGCCTGGATGATGTTTTTTAATTTTTAGAATTTTTTTGCATTTATTTTCGAATTTTCTAACTCGGGTCGGGTTTGAACGGATAGGATGGAAATTTTTTTTCCTCTTTGTTTTTTAGCCTGCCTTGACCCGTTTAGTCTTGAAATGAAGCCTGGATGATGTTTTTTAATTTTTAGAATTTTTTTGCATTTATTTTTCAATTTTCTAACCTGGGTCGGGTTCGAACGTATAGGAAGGAAATTTTTTTTGTTCTCTATTTTTCAGCCTGCCCTGACCCGTTTCTTCTTGAAATGAAGCCTGGATGATGTTTATTAATTTTTAGAATTTTTTTGCATTTATTTTCGAATTTTCTAACTCGGGTCGGGTTTGAACGGATAGGAAGAAAATTTTTTTTCTTCTTTATTTTTCAACCTGTCCAGACCTGTTTAATCCTGAAATGAAGCCTGGATGATGTTTTTTAATTTTTAGAATTTTTTTTGCATTTGTTTTTGAATTTTCTAACTCGGGTCGGGTTCGAACGGATAGGAAGGAAATTTTTTTTGTTCTCTATTTTTCGGCCTGTCCTTTCCCGTTTCGTATTGAAATGAAGCCTGGATGATGTTTTTTAATTTTTAGAATTTTTTTGCATTTATTTTTCAATTTTCTAACGCAGGTCGGGTTCGAACGGATAGGACGGAAATTTTTTTTCTTCTCTATTTTTCAGCCTGTCCTAACCCGTTTCTTCTTGAAATGAAGCTTGGATGATGTTTTTTAATTTTTAGAATTTTTTTGCATTTATTTTCGAATTTTCTAACTCGGGTCGGGTTTGAACGGATAGGAAGGAAATTTTTTTTCCTCTTTATTTTTTAGCCTGCCTTGACCCGTTTAGTCTTGAAATGAAGCCTGGATGATGTTTTTTAATTTTTAGAATTTTTTTGCATTTATTTTTCAATTTTCTAACGCGGGTCGGGTTCGAACGGATAGGAAGGAAATTTTTTTTCTTCTCTATTTTTCAGCCTGTCCTAACCCGTTTCTTCTTGAAATGAAGCTTGGATGATGTTTTTTAATTTTTAGAATTTTTTTGCATTTATTTTCGAATTTTCTAACTCGGGTCGGGTTTGAACGGATAGGAAGGAAATTTTTTTTCCTCTTTATTTTTTAGCCTGCCTTGACCCGTTTAGTCTTGAAATGAAGCCTGGATGATGTTTTTTAATTTTTAGAATTTTTTTGCATTTATTTTTCAATTTTCTAACGCGGGTCGGGTTCGAACGGATAGGAAGGAAATTTTTTTTGTTCTCTATTTTTCGGCCTGTCCTTTCCCGTTTCGTATTGAAATGAAGCCTGGATGATGTTTTTTAATTTTTAGAATTTTTTTGCATTTATTTTTCAATTTTCTAACGCAGGTCGGGTTCGAACGGATAGGACGGAAATTTTTTTTCTTCTCTATTTTTCAGCCTGTCCTAACCCGTTTCTTCTTGAAATGAAGCCTGGATGATGTTTTTTAATTTTTTGAATTTTTTTGCATTTATTTTCGAATTTTCTAACTCGGGTCGGGTTTGGACGGATAGGAAGAAAATTTTTTTCTTCTTTATTTTTCAACCTGTCCGGACCCATTTAATCCTGAAATGAAGCCTGGATGATGATTTTTTAATTTTTAGAATTTTTTTTGCATTTGTTTTTGAGTTTTCTAACTCGGGTCGGGTTCGAACGGATAGGATGGAAATTTATTTTGTTCTCTATTTTTCGGCCTGTCCTTTCCCGTTTCGTATTGAAATGAAGCCTGGATGATGTTTTTTAATTTTTAGAATTTTTTTGCATTTATTTTTCAATTTTCTAACGCGGGTCGGGTTCAAACGGATAGGAAGGAAATTTTTATTGTTCTCTATTTTTCGGCCTGTCCTTTCCCGTTTCGTATTGAAATGAAGCGTGGATGATGTTTTTTAATTTTTAGAATTTTTTTGCATTTACTTTTCAATTTTCTAACGCGGGTCGGGTTCGAACGGATAGGAAGGAAATTTTTTTTCTTCTCTATTTTTCAGCCTGTCCTAACCCGTTTCTTCTTGAAATGAAGCTTGGATGATGTTTTTTAATTTTTAGAATTTTTTTGCATTTATTTTCGAATTTTCTAACTCGGGTCGGGTTTGAACGGATAGGAAGGAAATTTTTTTTCCTCTTTATTTTTTAGCCTGCCTTGACCCGTTTAGTCTTGAAATGAAGCCTGGATGATGTTTTTTAATTTTTAGAATTTTTTTGCATTTATTTTTCAATTTTCTAACGCGGGTCGGGTTCGAACGGATAGGAAGGAAATTTATTTTGTTCTCTATTTTTCGGCCTGTCCTTTCCCGTTTCGTATTGAAATGAAGCCTGAATGATGTTTTTTAATTTTTAGAATTTTTTTGCATCTATTTTTTAATTTTCTAACGCGGGTCGGGTTCGAACGGATAGGAAGGAAATTTTTTTTGTTCTCTATTCTTCGGCCTGTCCTTTCCCGTTTCGTATTGAAATGAAGCCTGGATGATGTTTTTTAATTTTTAGAATTTTTTTGCATTTATTTTTCAATTTTCTAACGCGGGTCGGGTTCGAACGGATAGGAAGGAAATTTTTTTTCTTCTCTATTTTTCAGCCTGTCCTAACCCGTTTCTTCTTGAAATAAAGCCTGGATGATGTTTTTTAATTTTTAGAATTTTTTTGCATTTATTTTCGAATTTTCTAACTCGGGTCGGGTTTGAACGGATAGGAAGGAAATTTTTTTTCCTCTTTATTTTTTAGCCTGCCTTGACCCGTTTAGTCTTGAAATGAAGCCTGGATGATGTTTTTTAATTTTTAGAATTTTTTTGCATTTATTTTTAAATTTTCTAACCTGGGTCGGGTTCGAACGTATAGGAAGGAAATTTTTTTGGTTCTCTATTTTTCAGCCTGCCCTGACCCGTTTCTTCTTGAAATGAAGCCTGGATGATGTTTATTAATTTTTAGAATTTTTTTGCATTTATTTTCGAATTTTCTAACTCGGGTCGGGTTTGAACGGATAGGAAGAAAATTTATTTTCTTCTTTATTTTTCAACCTGTCCAGACCTGTTTAATCCTGAAATGAAGCCTGGATGATGTTTTTTAATTTTTAGAATTTTTTTTGCATTTGTTTTTGAATTTTCTAACTCGGGTCAGGTTCGAACGGATAGGAAGGAAATTTTTTTTCTTCTCTATTTTTCGGCCTGTCCTGACCCGTTTCGTCTTGAAATAAAGCCTGGATGATGTTTTTTAATTTTTAGAATTTTTTTGCATTTATTTTTCAATTTTCTAAATCGGGTCGGGTTCGAACGGATAGGAAGGAAATTTTTTTTCTTCTCTATTTTTCAGCCTGTCCTAACCCGTTTCTTCTTGAAATAAAGCCTGGATGATGTTTTTTAATTTTTAGAATTTTTTTGCATTTATTTTCGAATTTTCTAACTCGGGTTGGGTTTGAACGGATAGGAAGGAAATTTTTTTTCCTCTTTATTTTTTAGCCTGCCCTGACCCGTTTAGTCTTGAAATGAAGCCTGGATGATGTTTTTTAATTTTTAGAATTTTTTTACATTTATTTTTCAATTTTCTAACCCGGGTCGGGTTCGAACGGATAGGAAGGAAATTTTTTTTCTTCTCCATTTTTCAGCCTGTCCTGACCCGTTTCTTCTTGAAATGAAGCCTGGATGATGTTTTTTAATTTTTAGAATTTTTTTTCATTTATTTTCGAATTTTCTAACTCGGGTTGGGTTTGAACGGATAGGAAGAAAATTTTTTTCTTCTTTATTTTTCAACCTGTCCAGACCTGTTTAATCCTGAAAAGAAGCCTGGATGATGTTTTTTAATTTTTAGAATTTTTTTTGCATTTGTTTTTGAATTTTCTAACTCGGGTCGGGTTCGAACGGATAGGTAGGAAATTTTTTTTGTTCTCTATTTTTCGGCCTGTCCTTTCCCGTTTCGTATTGAAATGAAGCCTGGATGATGTTTTTTAATTTTTAGAATTTTTTTGTATTTATTTTTGAATTTTCTAACTCGGGTTGGGTTTGAACAGATAGGAAGGAAATTTTTTTTCCTCTTTATTTTTTAGCCTGCCTTGACCCGTTTAGTCTTGAAATGAAGCCTGGATGATGTTTTTTAATTTTTAGAATTTTTTTGCATTTATTTTTCAATTTTCTAACCCGGGTCGGGTTCGAACGGATAGGAAGAAATTTTTTATCTTCTTTATTTTTCAACCTGTCCAGACCCGTTTAATCCTGAAATGAAGCCTAGATGATGTTTTTTAATTTTTAGAATTTTTTTTGCATTTGTTTTTGAGTTTTCTAACCCGGGTCGGGTTCGAACGGATAGGAAGGAAATTTTTTTTCTTCTCTATTTTTCGGCCTGTGCTGACCCGTTTCGTCTTGAAATAAAGCCTGGATGATGTTTTTTAATTTTTAGAATTTTTTTGCATTTATTTTCGAATTTTCTAACTCAGGTCGGGTTTGAACGGATAGGATGGAAATTTTTTTTCCTCTTTATTTTTTAGCCTGCCTTGACCCGTTTAGTCTTGAAATGAAGCCTGGATGATGTTTTTTAATTTTTAGAATTTTTTTGCATTTATTTTTCAATTTTCTAACCTGGGTCGGGTTCGAACGTATAGGAAGGAAATTTTTTTTGTTCTCTATTTTTCAGCCTGCCCTGACCCGTTTCTTCTTGAAATGAAGCCTGGATGATGTTTATTAATTTTTAGAATTTTTTTGCATTTATTTTCGAATTTTCTAACTCGGGTCGGGTTTGAACGGATAGGAAGAAAATTTTTTTTCTTCTTTATTTTTCAACCTGTCCAGACCTGTTTAATCCTGAAATGAAGCCTGGATGATGTTTTTTAATTTTTAGAATTTTTTTTGCATTTGTTTTTGAATTTTCTAACTCGGGTCGGGTTCGAACGGATAGGAAGGAAATTTTTTTTGTTCTCTATTTTTCGGCCTGTCCTTTCCCGTTTCGTATTGAAATGAAGCCTGGATGATGTTTTTTAATTTTTAGAATTTTTTTGCATTTATTTTTCAATTTTCTAACGCGGGTCGGGTTCGAACGGATTGGACGGAAATTTTTTTTCTTCTCTATTTTTCAGCCTGTCCTAACCCGTTTCTTCTTGAAATGAAGCCTGGATGATGTTTTTTAATTTTTTGAATTTTTTTGCATTTATTTTCGAATTTTCTAACTCGGGTCGGGTTTGAACGGATAGGAAGAAAATTTTTTTCTTCTTTATTTTTCAACCTGTCCGGACCCATTTAATCCTGAAATGAAGCCTGGATGATGTTTTTTTAATTTTTAGAATTTTTTTTGCGTTTGTTTTTGAGTTTTCTAACTCGGGTCGGGTTCGAACGGATAGGAAGGAAATTTATTTTGTTCTCTATTTTTCGGCCTGTCCTTTCCCGTTTCGTATTGAAATGAAGCCTGGATGATGTTTTTTAATTTTTAGAATTTTTTTGCATTTATTTTTCAATTTTCTAACGCGGGTCGGGTTCAAACGGATAGGAAGGAAATTTTTATTGTTCTCTATTTTTCGGCCTGCCCTTTCCCGTTTCGTATTGAAATGAAGCGTGGATGATGTTTTTTAATTTTTAGAATTTTTTTGCATTTATTTTTCAATTTTCTAACGCGGGTCGGGTTCGAACGGATAGGAAGGAAATTTTTTTTCTTCTCTATTTTTCAGCCTGTCCTAACCCGTTTCTTCTTGAAATGAAGCCTGGATGATGTTTTTTAATTTTTAGAATTTTTTTGCATATATTTTTCAATTTTCTAACCCGGGTCGGGTTCGAACGGATAGGAAGAAATTTTTTATCTTCTTTATTTTTCAACCTGTCCAGACCCGTTTAATCCTGAAATGAAGCCTAGATGATGTTTTTTAATTTTTAGAATTTTTTTTGCATTTGTTTTTGAGTTTTCTAACCCGGGTCGGGTTCGAACGGATAGGAAGGAAATTTTTTTTCTTCTCTATTTTTCGGCCTGTGCTGACCCGTTTCGTCTTGAAATAAAGCCTGGATGATGTTTTTTAATTTTTAGAATTTTTTTGCATTTATTTTCGAATTTTCTAACTCGGGTCGGGTTTGAACGGATAGGATGGAAATTTTTTTTCCTCTTTATTTTTTAGCCTGCCTTGACCCGTTTAGTCTTGAAATGAAGCCTGGATGATGTTTTTTAATTTTTAGAATTTTTTTGCATTTATTTTTCAATTTTCTAACCTGGGTCGGGTTCGAACGTATAGGAAGGAAATTTTTTTTGTTCTCTATTTTTCAGCCTGCCCTGACCCGTTTCTTCTTGAAATGAAGCCTGGATGATGTTTATTAATTTTTAGAATTTTTTTGCATTTATTTTCGAATTTTCTAACTCGGGTCGGGTTTGAACGGATAGGAAGAAAATTTTTTTTCTTCTTTATTTTTCAACCTGTCCAGACCTGTTTAATCCTGAAATGAAGCCTGGATGATGTTTTTTAATTTTTAGAATTTTTTTTGCATTTGTTTTTGAATTTTCTAACTCGGGTCGGGTTCGAACGGATAGGAAGGAAATTTTTTTTGTTCTCTATTTTTCGGCCTGTCCTTTCCCGTTTCGTATTGAAATGAAGCCTGGATGATGTTTTTTAATTTTTAGAATTTTTTTGCATTTATTTTTCAATTTTCTAACGCGGGTCGGGTTCGAACGGATAGGACGGAAATTTTTTTTCTTCTCTATTTTTCAGCCTGTCCTAACCCGTTTCTTCTTGAAATGAAGCCTGGATGATGTTTTTTAATTTTTTGAATTTTTTTGCATTTATTTTCGAATTTTCTAACTCGGGTCGGGTTTGAACGGATAGGAAGAAAATTTTTTTCTTCTTTATTTTTCAACCAGTCCGGACCCATTTAATCCTGAAATGAAGCCTGGATGATGTTTTTTTAATTTTTAGAATTTTTTTTGCGTTTGTTTTTGAGTTTTCTAACTCGGGTCGGGTTTGAACGGATAGGAAGGAAATTTATTTTGTTCTCTATTTTTCGGCCTGTCCTTTCCCGTTTCGTATTGAAATGAAGCCTGGATGATGTTTTTTAATTTTTAGAATTTTTTTGCATTTATTTTTCAATTTTCTAACGCGGGTCGGGTTCAAACGGATAGGAAGGAAATTTTTATTGTTCTCTATTTTTCGGCCTGTCCTTTCCCGTTTCGTATTGAAATGAAGCGTGGATGATGTTTTTTAATTTTTAGAATTTTTTTGCATTTATTTTTCAATTTTCTAACGCGGGTCGGGTTCGAACGGATAGGAAGGAAATTTTTTTTCTTCTCTATTTTTCAGCCTGTCCTAACCCGTTTCTTCTTGAAATGAAGCCTGGATGATGTTTTTTAATTTTTAGAATTTTTTTGCATATATTTTTCAATTTTCTAACCCGGGTCGGGTTCGAACGGATAGGAAGAAATTTTTTATCTTCTTTATTTTTCAACCTGTCCAGACCCGTTTAATCCTGAAATGAAGCCTAGATGATGTTTTTTAATTTTTAGAATTTTTTTTGCATTTGTTTTTGAGTTTTCTAACCCGGGTCGGGTTCGAACGGATAGGAAGGAAATTTTTTTTCTTCTCTATTTTTCGGCCTGTGCTGACCCGTTTCGTCTTGAAATAAAGCCTGGATGATGTTTTTTAATTTTTAGAATTTTTTTGCATTTATTTTCGAATTTTCTAACTCGGGTCGGGTTTGAACGGATAGGATGGAAATTTTTTTTCCTCTTTATTTTTTAGCCTGCCTTGACCCGTTTAGTCTTGAAATGAAGCCTGGATGATGTTTTTTAATTTTTAGAATTTTTTTGCATTTATTTTTAAATTTTCTAACCTGGGTCGGGTTCGAACGTATAGGAAGGAAATTTTTTTGGTTCTCTATTTTTCAGCCTGCCCTGACCCGTTTCTTCTTGAAATGAAGCCTGGATGATGTTTATTAATTTTTAGAATTTTTTTGCATTTATTTTCGAATTTTCTAACTCGGGTCGGGTTTGAACGGATAGGAAGAAAATTTTTTTTCTTCTTTATTTTTCAACCTGTCCAGACCTGTTTAATCCTGAAATGAAGCCTGGATGATGTTTTTTAATTTTTAGAATTTTTTTTGCATTTGTTTTTGAATTTTCTAACTCGGGTCAGGTTCGAACGGATAGGAAGGAAATTTTTTTTCTTCTCTATTTTTCGGCCTGTCCTGACCCGTTTCGTCTTGAAATAAAGCCTGGATGATGTTTTTTAATTTTTAGAATTTTTTTGCATTTATTTTTCAATTTTCTAAATCGGGTCGGGTTCGAACGGATAGGAAGGAAATTTTTTTTCTTCTCTATTTTTCAGCCTGTCCTAACCCGTTTCTTCTTGAAATAAAGCCTGGATGATGTTTTTTAATTTTTAGAATTTTTTTGCATTTATTTTCGAATTTTCTAACTCGGGTCGGGTTTGAACGGATAGGAAGGAAATTTTTTTTCCTCTTTATTTTTTAGCCTGCCTTGACCCGTTTAGTCTTGAAATGAAGCCTGGATGATGTTTTTTAATTTTTAGAATTTTTTTACATTTATTTTTCAATTTTCTAACCCGGGTCGGGTTCGAACGGATAGGAAGGAAATTTTTTTTCTTCTCCATTTTTCAGCCTGTCCTGACCCGTTTCTTCTTGAAATGAAGCCTGGATGATGTTTTTTAATTTTTAGAATTTTTTTTCATTTATTTTCGAATTTTCTAACTCGGGTTGGGTTTGAACGGATAGGAAGAAATTTTTTTTCTTCTTTATTTTTCAACCTGTCCAGACCTGTTTAATCCTGAAAAGAAGCCTGGATGATGTTTTTTAATTTTTAGAATTTTTTTTGCATTTGTTTTTGAATTTTCTAACTCGGGTCGGGTTCGAACGGATAGGTAGGAAATTTTTTTTGTTCTCTATTTTTCGGCCTGTGCTGACCCGTTTCGTCTTGAAATAAAGCCTGGATGATGTTTTTTAATTTTTAGAATTTTTTTGCATTTATTTTCGAATTTTCTAACTCGGGTCGGGTTTGAACGGATAGGATGGAAATTTTTTTTCTTCTCTATTTTTCGGCCTGTCCTGACCCGTTTCGTCTTGAAATAAAGCCTGGATGATGTTTTTCAATTTTTAGAATTTTTTTGCATTTATTTTTCAATTTTCTAAATCGGGTCGGGTTCGAACGGATAGGAAGGAAATTTTTTTTCTTCTCCATTTTTCAGCCTGTCCTGACCCGTTTCTTCTTGAAATGAAGCCTGGATGATGTTTTTTAATTTTTAGAATTTTTTTTCATTTATTTTCGAATTTTCTAACTCGGGTTGGGTTTGAACGGATAGGAAGAAAATTTTTTTCTTCTTCATTTTTCAACCTGTCCAGACCTGTTTAATCCTGAAAAGAAGCCTGGATGATGTTTTTTAATTTTTAGAATTTTTTTGCATTTGTTTTTGAATTTTCTAACTCGGGTCGGGTTCGAACGGATAGGTAGGAAATTTTTTTTGTTCTCTATTTTTCGGCCTGTCCTTTCCCGTTTCGTATTGAAATGAAGCCTGGATGATGTTTTTTAATTTTTTGAATTTTTTTGTATTTATTTTTGAATTTTCTATCTCGGGTTGGGTTTGAACGGATAGGAAGGAAATTTTTTTTTCTCTTTATTTTTTAGCCTGCCTTGACCCGTTTAGTCTTGAAATGAAGCCTGGATGATGTTTTTTAATTTTTAGAATTTTTTTGCATTTATTTTTCAATTTTCTAACCCGGGTCAGGTTCGAACGGATAGGAAGAAAATTTTTTTCTTCTTTATTTTTCAACCTGTCCAGACCCGTTTAATCCTGAAATGAAGCCTAGATGATGTTTTTTAATTTTTAGAATTTTTTTTGCATTTGTTTTTGAGTTTTCTAACCCGGGTCGGGTTCGAACGGATAGGAAGGAAATTTTTTTTCTTCTCTATTTTTCGGCCTGTGCTGACCCGTTTTGTCTTCATATAAAGATTGGATGATGTTTTTTAATTTTTAGAATTTTTTTGCATTTATTTTCGAATTTTCTAACTCGGGTCGGGTTTGAACGGATATGAAGGAAATTTTTTTTCCTCTTTATTTTTTAGCCTGCCTTGACCCGTTTAGTCTTGAAATGAAGCCTGGATGATGTTTTTTAATTTTTAGAATTTTTTTGCATATATTTTTCAATTTTCTAACCTGGGTCGGGTTCGAACGTATAGGAAGGAAATTTTTTTTGTTCTCTATTTTTCAGCCTGCCCTGACCCGTTTCTTCTTGAAATGAAGCCTGGATGATGTTTTTTAATTTTTAGAATTTTTTTGCATTTATTTTCGAATTTTCTAACTCGGGTCGGGTTTGAACGGATAGGAAGAAAATTTTTTTTCTTCTTTATTTTTCAACCTGTCCAGACCTGTTTAATCCTGAAATGAAGCCTTGATGATGTTTTTTAATTTTTAGAATTTTTTTTGCATTTGTTTTTGAATTTTCTAACTCGGGTCGGATTCGAACGGATAGGAAGGAAATTTTTTTTGTTCTCTATTTTTCGGCCTGTCCTTTCCCGTTTCGTATTAAAATGAAGCCTGGATGATGTTTTTTAATTTTTAGAATTTTTTTGCATTTATTTTTCAATTTTGTAACACGGGTCGGGTTCGAACGGATAGGACGGAAATATTTTTTCTTCTCTATTTTTCAGCCTGTCCTAACCCGTTTCTTCTTGAAATGAAGCCTGGATGATGTTTTTTAATTTTTTGAATTTTTTTGCATTTATTTTCGAATTTCTAACTCGGGTCGGGTTTGAACGGATAGGAAGAAAATTTTTTTCTTCTTTATTTTTCAACCTGTTCGGACCAATTTAATCCTGAAATGAAGTTTGGATGATGTTTTTTAATTTTTAGAATTTTTTTTGCATTTGTTTTTGAGTTTTCTAACTCGGGTCGGGTTCGAACGGATAGGTAGGAAATTTATTTTGTTCTCTATTTTTCGGCCTGTCCTTTCCCGTTTCGTATTGAAATGAAGCCTGGATGATGTTTTTTAATTTTTAGAATTTTTTTGCATTTATTTTTAAATTTTCCAACGCGGGTCGGGTTCGAACGGATAGGAAGGAAATTTTTTTTGTTCTCTATTTTTCGGCCTGTCCTTTCCCGTTTCGTATTGAAATGAAGCGTGGATGATGTTTTTTAATTTTTAGAATTTTTTTGCATTTATTTTTCAATTTTCTAACGCGGGTCGGGTTCGAACGGATAGGAAGGAAATTTTTTTTCTTCTCTATTTTTCAGCCTGTCCTAACCCGTTTCTTCTTGAAATGAAGCCTGGATGATGTTTTTTAATTTTTAGAATTTTTTTGCATTTATTTTCGAATTTTCTAACTCGGGTCGGGTTTGAACGGATAGGAAGGAAATTTTTTTTCCTCTTTATTTTTTAGCCTGCCTTGACCCGTTTAGTCTTGAAATGAAGCCTGGATGATGTTTTTTAATTTTTAGAATTTTTTTGCATTTATTTTTCAATTTTCTAACGCGGGTCGGGTTCGATCGGATAGGAAGGAAATTTATTTTGTTCTCTATTTTTCGGCCTGTCCTTTCCCGTTTCGTATTGAAATGAAGCCTGGATGATGTTTTTTAATTTTTAGAATTTTTTTGCATCTATTTTTCAATTTTCTAACGCGGGTCGGGTTCGAACGGCTAGGAAGGAAATTTTTTTTGTTCTCTATTCTTCGGCCTGTCCTTTCCCGTTTTGTATTGAAATGAAGCCTGGATGATGTTTTTTAATTTTTAGAATTTTTTTCCATTTATTTTTCAATTTTCTAACGCGGGTCGGGTTCGAACGGATAGGAAGGAAATTTTTTTTCTTCTCTATTTTTCAGCCTGTCCTAACCCGTTTCTTCTTGAAATGAAGCCTGGATGATATTTTTTAATTTTTAGAATTTTTTTGAATTTATTTTTAAATTTTCTAACCTGGGTCGGGTTCGAACGTATAGGAAGGAAATTTTTTTTGTTCTCTATTTTTCAGCCTGCCCTTACCCGTTTCTTCTTGAAATGAAGCCTGGATGATGTTTTTTAATTTTTAGAATTTTTTTGCATTTATTTTCGAATTTTCTAACTCGGGTCGGGTTTGAACGGATAGGAAGAAAATTTTTTTTCTTCTTTATTTTTCAACCTGTCCAGACCTGTTTAATCCTGAAATGAAGCCTGGATGATGTTTTTTAATTTTTAGAATTTTTTTTGCATTTGTTTTTGAATTTTCTAACTCGGGTCGGGTTCGAACGGATAGGAAGGAAATTTTTTTTGTTCTCTATTTTTCGGCCTGTCCTGTCCCGTTTCGTATTGAAATGATGCCTGGATGATGTTTTTTAATTTTTAGAATTTTTTTGCATTTATTTTTCAATTTTCTAACGCGGGTCGGGTTCGAACGGATAGGAAGGAAATTTATTTTGTTCTCTATTTTTCGGCCTGTCCTTTCCCGTTTCGTATTGAAATGAAGCCTGGATGATGTTTTTTAATTTTTAGAATTTTTTTGCATTTATTTTTCAATTTTCTAACGCGGGTCGGGTTCGAACGGATAGGAAGGAAATTTTTTTTGTTCTCTATTTTTCGGCCTGTCCTGTCCCGTTTCGTATTGAAATGAAGCCTGGATGATGTTTTTTAATTTTTAGAATTTTTTTGCATTTATTTTTCAATTTTCTAACGCGGGTCGGGTTTGAACGGATAGGAAGGAAATTTTTTTTCCTCTTTATTTTTTAGCCTGCCTTGACCCGTTTAGTCTTGAAATGAAGCCTGGATGATGTTTTTTAATTTTTAGAATTTTTTTGCATTTATTTTTCAATTTTGTAACACGGGTCGGGTTCGAACGGATAGGACGGAAATATTTTTTCTTCTCTATTTTTCAGCCTGTCCTAACCGGTTTCTTCTTGAAATGAAGCCTGGATGATGTTTTTTAATTTTTTGAATTTTTTTGCATTTATTTTCGAATTTCTAACTCGGGTCGGGTTTGAACGGATAGGAAGAAAATTTTTTTCTTCTTTATTTTTCAACCTGTTCGAACCAATTTAATCCTGAAATGAAGTTTGGATGATGTTATTTAATTTTTAGAATTTTTTTTGCATTTGTTTTTGAGTTTTCTAACTCGGGTCGGGTTCGAACGGATAGGTAGGAAATTTATTTTGTTCTCTATTTTTCGGCCTGTCCTTTCCCGTTTCGTATTGAAATGAAGCCTGGATGATGTTTTTTAATTTTTAGAATTTTTTTGCATTTATTTTTAAATTTTCCAACGCGGGTCGGGTTCGAACGGATAGGAAGGAAATTTTTTTTGTTCTCTATTTTTCGGCCTGTCCTTTCCCGTTTCGTATTGAAATGAAGCGTGGATGATGTTTTTTAATTTTTAGAATTTTTTTGCATTTATTTTTCAATTTTCTAACGCGGGTCGGGTTCGAACGGATAGGAAGGAAATTTTTTTTCTTCTCTATTTTTCAGCCTGTCCTAACCCGTTTCTTCTTGAAATGAAGCCTGGATGATGTTTTTTAATTTTTAGAATTTTTTTGCATTTATTTTTCAATTTTCTAACGCGGGTCGGGTTCGATCGGATAGGAAGGAAATTTATTTTGTTCTCTATTTTTCGGCCTGTCCTTTCCCGTTTCGTATTGAAATGAAGCCTGGATGATGTTTTTTAATTTTTAGAATTTTTTTGCATCTATTTTTCAATTTTCTAACGCAGGTCGGGTTCGAACGGCTAGGAAGGAAATTTTTTTTGTTCTCTATTCTTCGGCCTGTCCTTTCCCGTTTTGTATTGAAATGAAGCCTGGATGATCTTTTTTAATTTTTAGAATTTTTTTGCATTTATTTTTCAATTTTCTAACGCGGGTCGGGTTCGAACGGATAGGAAGGAAATTTTTTTTCTTCTCTATTTTTCAGCCTGTCCTAACCCGTTTCTTCTTGAAATGAAGCCTGGATGATATTTTTTAATTTTTAGAATTTTTTTGAATTTATTTTTAAATTTTCTAACCTGGGTCGGGTTCGAACGTATAGGAAGGAAATTTTTTTTGTTCTCTATTTTTCAGCCTGCCCTTACCCGTTTCTTCTTGAAATGAAGCCTGGATGATGTTTTTTAATTTTTAGAATTTTTTTGCATTTATTTTCGAATTTTCTAACTCGGGTCGGGTTTGAACGGATAGGAAGAAAATTTTTTTTCTTCTTTATTTTTCAACCTGTCCAGACCTGTTTAATCCTGAAATGAAGCCTGGATGATGTTTTTTAATTTTTAGAATTTTTTTTGCATTTGTTTTTGAATTTTCTAACTCGGGTCGGGTTCGAACGGATAGGAAGGAAATTTTTTTTGTTCTCTATTTTTCGGCCTGTCCTGTCCCGTTTCGTATTGAAATGATGCCTGGATGATGTTTTTTAATTTTTAGAATTTTTTTGCATTTATTTTTCAATTTTCTAACGCGGGTCGGGTTCGAACGGATAGGAAGGAAATTTATTTTGTTCTCTATTTTTCGGCCTGTCCTTTCCCGTTTCGTATTGAAATGAAGCCTGGATGATGTTTTTTAATTTTTAGAATTTTTTTGCATTTATTTTTCAATTTTCTAACGCGGGTCGGGTTCGAACGGATAGGAAGGAAATTTTTTTTGTTCTCTATTTTTCGGCCTGTCCTGTCCCGTTTCGTATTGAAATGAAGCCTGGATGATGTTTTTTAATTTTTAGAATTTTTTTGCATTTATTTTTCAATTTTCTAACGCGGGTCGGGTTTGAACGGATAGGAAGGAAATTTTTTTTCCTCTTTATTTTTTAGCCTGCCTTGACCCGTTTAGTCTTGAAATGAAGCCTGGATGATGTTTTTTAATTTTTAGAATTTTTTTGCATTTATTTTTAAATTTTCTAACCTGGGTCGGGTTCGAACGTATAGGAAGGAAATTTTTTTGGTTCTCTATTTTTCAGCCTGCCCTGAACCGTTTCTTCTTGAAATGAAGCCTGGATGATGTTTATTAATTTTTAGAATTTTTTTGCATTTATTTCGAATTTTCTAACTCGGGTCGGGTTTGAACGGATAGGAAGAAAATTTTTTTTCTTCTTTATTTTTCAACCTGTCCAGACCTGTTTAATCCTGAAATGAAGCCTGGATGATGTTTTTTAATTTTTAGAATTTTTTTTGCATTTGTTTTTGAATTTTCTAACTCGGGTCAGGTTCGAACGGATAGGAAGGAAATTTTTTTTCTTCTCTATTTTTCGGCCTGTCCTGACCCGTTTCGTCTTGAAATAAAGCCTGGATGATGTTTTTTAATTTTTAGAATTTTTTTGCATTTATTTTTCAATTTTCTAAATCGGGTCGGGTTCGAACGGATAGGAAGGAAATTTTTTTTCTTCTCTATTTTTAAGCCTGTCCTAACCCGTTTCTTCTTGAAATAAAACCTGGATGATGTTTTTTAATTTTTAGAATTTTTTTGCATTTATTTTCGAATTTTCTAACTCGGGTCGGGTTTGAACGGATAGGAAGGAAATTTTTTTTCCTCTTTATTTTTTAGCCTGCCTTGACCCGTTTAGTCTTGAAATGAAGCCTGGATGATGTTTTTTAATTTTTAGAATTTTTTTACATTTATTTTTCAATTTTCTAACCCGGGTCGGGTTCGAACGGATAGGAAGGAAATTTTTTTTCTTCTCCATTTTTCAGCCTGTCCTGACCCGTTTCTTCTTGAAATGAAGCCTGGATGATGTTTTTTAATTTTTAGAATTTTTTTTCATTTATTTTCGAATTTTCTAACTCGGGTTGGGTTTGAACGGATAGGAAGAAAATTTTTTTCTTCTTTATTTTTCAACCTGTCCAGACCTGTTTAATCCTGAAAAGAAGCCTGGATGATGTTTTTTAATTTTTAGAATTTTTTTGCATTTGTTTTTGAATTTTCTAACTCGGGTCGGGTTCGAACGGATAGGTAGGAAATTTTTTTTGTTCTCTATTTTTCGGCCTGTCCTTTCCCGTTTCGTATTGAAATGAAGCCTGGATGATGTTTTTTAATTTTTTGAATTTTTTTGTATTTATTTTTGAATTTTCTAACTCGGGTTGGGTTTGAACGGATAGGAAGGAAATTTTTTTTCCTCTTTATTTTTTAGCCTGCCTTGACCCGTTTAGTCTTGAAATGAAGCCTGGATGATGTTTTTTAATTTTTAGAATTTTTTTGCATTTATTTTTCAATTTTCTAACCCGGGTCGGGTTCGAACGGATAGGAAGAAAATTTTTTTCTTCTTTATTTTTCAACCTGTCCAGACCCGTTTAATCCTGAAATGAAGCCTAGATGATGTTTTTTAATTTTTAGAATTTTTTTTGCATTTGTTTTTGAGTTTTCTAACCCGGGTCGGGTTCGAACGGATAGGAAGGAAATTTTTTTTCTTCTCTATTTTTCGGCCTGTGCTGACCCGTTTCGTCTTCATATAAAGCCTGGATGATGTTTTTTAATTTTTAGAATTTTTTTGCATTTATTTTCGAATTTTCTAACTCGGGTCGGGTTTGAACGGATAGGAAGGAAATTTTTTTTCCTCTTTATTTTTTAGCCTGCGTTGACCCGTTTAGTCTTGAAATGAAGCCTGGATGATGTTTTTTAATTTTTAGAATTTTTTTGCATTTATTTTTCAATTTTCTAACCTGGGTCGGGTTCGAACGTATAGGAAGGAAATTTTTTTTGTTCTCTATTTTTCAGCCTGCCCTGACCCGTTTCTTCTTGAAATGAAGCCTGGATGATGTTTTTTAATTTTTAGAATTTTTTTGCATTTATTTTCGAATTTTCTAACTCGGGTCGGGTTTGATCGGATAGGAAGAAATTTTTTTTTCTTCTTTATTTTTCAACCTGTCCAGACCTGTTTAATCCTGAAATGAAGCCTTGATGATGTTTTTTAATTTTTAGAATTTTTTTTGCATTTGTTTTTGAATTTTCTAACTCGGGTCGGATTCGAACGGATAGGAAGGAAATTTTTTTTGTTCTCCATTTTTCGGCCTGTCCTTTCCCGTTTCGTATTGAAATGAAGCCTGGATGATGTTTTTTAATTTTTAGAATTTTTTTGCATTTATTTTTCAATTTTGTAACACGGGTCGGGTTCGAACGGATAGGACGGAAATATTTTTTCTTCTCTATTTTTCAGCCTGTCCTAACCCGTTTCTTCTTGAAATGAAGCCTGGATGATGTTTTTTAATTTTTTGAATTTTTTTGCATTTATTTTCGAATTTCTAACTCGGGTCGGGTTTGAACGGATAGGAAGAAAATTTTTTTCTTCTTTATTTTTCAACCTGTTCGGACCAATTTAATCCTGAAATGAAGCTTGGATGATGTTTTTTAATTTTTAGAATTTTTTTTGCATTTGTTTTTGAGTTTTCTAACTCGGGTCGGGTTCGAACGGATAGGTAGGAAATTTATTTTGTTCTCTATTTTTCGGCCTGTCCTTTCCCGTTTCGTATTGAAATGAAGCCTGGATGATGTTTTTTAATTTTTAGAATTTTTTTGCATTTATTTTTAAATTTTCCAACGCGGGTCGGGTTCGAACGGATAGGAAGGAAATTTTTTTTGTTCTCTATTTTTCGGCCTGTCCTTTCCCGTTTCGTATTGAAATGAAGCGTGGATGATGTTTTTTAATTTTTAGAATTTTTTTGCATTTATTTTTCAATTTTCTAACGCGGGTCGGGTTCGAACGGATAAGAAGGAAATTTTTTTTCTTCTCTATTTTTCAGCCTGTCCTAACCCGTTTCTTCTTGAAATGAAGCCTGGATGATGTTTTTTAATTTTTAGAATTTTTTTGCATTTATTTTCGAATTTTCTAACTCGGGTCGGGTTTGAACGGATAGGAAGGAAATTTTTTTTCCTCTTTATTTTTTAGCCTGCCTTGACCCGTTTAGTCTTGAAATGAAGCCTGGATGATGTTTTTTAATTTTTAGAATTTTTTTGCATTTATTTTTCAATTTTCTAACGCGGGTTGGGTTTGAACGGATAGGAAGAAAATTTTTTTCTTCTTTATTTTTCAACCTGTCCAGACCTGTTTAATCCTGAAAAGAAGCCTGGATGATGTTTTTTAATTTTTAGAATTTTTTTGCATTTGTTTTTGAATTTTCTAACTCGGGTCGGGTTCGAACGGATAGGTAGGAAATTTTTTTTGTTCTCTATTTTTCGGCCTGTCCTTTCCCGTTTCGTATTGAAATGAAGCCTGGATGATGTTTTTTAATTTTTTGAATTTTTTTGTATTTATTTTTGAATTTTCTAACTCGGGTTGGGTTTGAACGGATAGGAAGGAAATTTTTTTTCCTCTTTATTTTTTAGCCTGCCTTGACCCGTTTAGTCTTGAAATGAAGCCTGGATGATGTTTTTTAATTTTTAGAATTTTTTTGCATTTATTTTTCAATTTTCTAACCCGGGTCGGGTTCGAACGGATAGGAAGAAAATTTTTTTCTTCTTTATTTTTCAACCTGTCCAGACCCGTTTAATCCTGAAACGAAGCCTAGATGATGTTTTTTAATTTTTAGAATTTTTTTTGCATTTGTTTTTGAGTTTTCTAACCCGGGTCGGGTTCGAACGGATAGGAAGGAAATTTTTTTTCTTCTCTATTTTTCGGCCTGTGCTGACCCGTTTCGTCTTCATATAAAGCCTGGATGATGTTTTTTAATTTTTAGAATTTTTTTGCATTTATTTTCGAATTTTCTAACTCGGGTCGGGTTTGAACGGATAGGAAGGAAATTTTTTTTCCTCTTTATTTTTTAGCCTGCCTTGACCCGTTTAGTCTTGAAATGAAGCCTGGATGATGTTTTTTAATTTTTAGAATTTTTTTGCATTTATTTTTCAATTTTCTAACCTGGGTCGGGTTCGAACGTATAGGAAGGAAATTTTTTTTGTTCTCTATTTTTCAGCCTGCCCTGACCCGTTTCTTCTTGAAATGAAGCCTGGATGATGTTTTTTAATTTTTAGAATTTTTTTGCATTTATTTTCGAATTTTCTAACTCGGGTCGGGTTTGAACGGATAGGAAGAAAATTTTTTTTCTTCTTTATTTTTCAACCTGTCCAGACCTGTTTAATCCTGAAATGAAGCCTGGATGATGTTTTTTAATTTTTAGAATTTTTTTTGCATTTGTTTTTGAATTTTCTAACTCGGGTCAGGTTCGAACGGATAGGAAGGAAATTTTTTTTCTTCTCTATTTTTCGGCCTGTCCTGACCCGTTTCGTCTTGAAATAAAGCCTGGATGATGTTTTTTAATTTTTAGAATTTTTTTGCATTTATTTTTCAATTTTCTAAATCGGGTCGGGTTCGAACGGATAGGAAGGAAATTTTTTTTCTTCTCTATTCTTCGGCCTGTCCTTTCCCGTTTCGTATTGAAATGAAGCCTGGATGATGTTTTTTAATTTTTAGAATTTTTTTGCATTTATTTTTCAATTTTCTAACGCGGGTCGGGTTCGAACGGATAGGAAGGAAATTTTTTTTGTTCTCTATTCTTCGGCCTGTCCTTTCCCGTTTCGTATTGAAATGAAGCCTGGATGATGTTTTTTAATTTTTAGAATTTTTTTGCATTTATTTTTCAATTTTCTAACGCGGGTCGGGTTCGAACGGATAGGAAGGAAATTTTTTTTCTTCTCTATTTTTCAGCCTTTCCTAACCCGTTTCTTCTTGAAATGAAGCCTGGATGATGTTTTTTAATTTTTAGAATTTTTTTGCATTTATTTTCGAATTTTCTAACTCGGGTCGGGTTTGAACGGATAGGAAGGAAATTTTTTTTCCTCTTTATTTTTTAGCCTGCCTTGACCCGTTTAGTCTTGAAATGAAGCCTGGATGATGTTTTTTAATTTTTAGAATTTTTTTGCATTTATTTTTAAACTTTCTAACCTGGGTCGGGTTCGAACGTATAGGAAGGAAATTTTTTTTGTTCTCTATTTTTCAGCCTGCCCTGACCCGTTTCTTCTTGAAATGAAGCCTGGATGATGTTTATTAATTTTTAGAATTTTTTTGCATTTATTTTCGAATTTTCTAACTCGGGTCGGGTTTGAACGGATAGGAAGAAAATTTTTTTTCTTCTTTATTTTTCAACCTGTCCAGACCTGTTTAATCCTGAAATGAAGCCTGGATGATGTTTTTTAATTTTTAGAATTTTTTTTGCATTTGTTTTTGAATTTTCTAACTCGGGTCGGGTTCGAACGGATAGGAAGGAAATTTTTTTTGTTCTCTATTTTTCGGCCTGTCCCGTCCCGTTTCGTATTGAAATGATGCCTGGATGATGTTTTTTAATTTTTAAAATTTTTTTGCATTTATTTTTCAATTTTCTAACGCGGGTCGGGTTCGAACGGATAGGAAGGAAATTTTTTTTGTTCTCTATTTTTCGGCCTGTCCTATCCCGTTTCGTATTGAAATGAAGCGTGGATGATGTTTTTTAATTTTTAGAATTTTTTTGCATTTATTTTTCAATTTTCTAACGCGGGTCGGGTTCGAACGGATAAGAAGGAAATTTTTTTTCTTCTCTATTTTTCAGCCTGTCCTAACCCGTTTCTTCTTGAAATGAAGCCTGGATGATGTTTTTTAATTTTTAGAATTTTTTTGCATTTATTTTCGAATTTTCTAACTCGGGTCGGGTTTGAACGGATAGGAAGGGAATTTTTTTTCCTCTTTATTTTCTAGCCTGCCTTGACCCGTTTAGTCTTGAAATGAAGCCTGGATGATGTTTTTTAATTTTTAGAATTTTTTTGCATTTATTTTTCAATTTTCTAACGCGGGTCGGGTTCGAACGGATAGGAAGGAAATTTATTTTGTTCTCTATTTTTCGGCCTGTCCTTTTCCGTTTCGTATTGAAATGAAGCCTGGATGATGTTTTTTAATTTTTAGAATTTTTTTGCATCTATTTTTCAATTTTCTAACGCGGGTCGGGTTCGAACGGATAGGAAGGAAATTTTTTTTGTTCTCTATTCTTCGGCCTGTCCTTTCCCATTTCGTATTGAAATGAAGCCTGGATGATGTTTTTTAATTTTTAGAATTTTTTTGCATTTATTTTTCAATTTTCTAACGCGGGTCGGGTTCGAACGGATAGGAAGGAAATTTTTTTTGTTCTCTATTTTTCAGCCTGTCCTAACCCGTTTCTTCTTGAAATGAAGCCTGGATGATGTTTTTCAATTTTTAGAATTTTTTTGCATTTATTTTCAAATTTTCTAACTCGGGTCGGGTTTGAACGGATAGGAAGGAAATTTTTTTTCCTCTTTATTTTTTAGCCTGCCTTGACCCGTTTAGTCTTGAAATGAAGCCTGGATGATGTTTTTTAATTTTTAGAATTTTTTTGCATTTATTTTTCAATTTTCTAACCCGGGTCGGGTTCGAACGGATAGGAAGAAATTTTTTTTCTTCTTTATTTTTCAACCTGTCCAGACCCGTTTAATTCTGAAACGAAGCCTAGATGATGTTTTTTAATTTTTAGAATTTTTTTTGCATTTGTTTTTGAGTTTTCTAACCCGGGTCGGGTTCGAACGGATAGGAAGGAAATTTTTTTTCTTCTCTATTTTTCGGCCTGTGCTGACCCGTTTCGTCTTCATATAAAGCCTGGATGATGTTTTTTAATTTTTAGAATTTTTTTGCATTTATTTTCGAATTTTCTAACTCGGGTCGGGTTTGAACGGATAGGAAGGAAATTTTTTTTCCTCTTTATTTTTTAGCCTGCCTTGACCCGTTTAGTCTTGAAATGAAGCCTGGATGATGTTTTTTAATTTTTAGAATTTTTTTGCATTTATTTTTCAATTTTCTAACCTGGGTCGGGTTCGAACGTATAGGAAGGAAATTTTTTTTGTTCTCTATTTTTCAGCCTGCCCTGACCCGTTTCTTCTTGAAATGAAGCCTGGATGATGTTTTTTAATTTTTAGAATTTTTTTGCATTTATTTTCGAATTTTCTAACTCGGGTCGGGTTTGAACGGATAGGAAGAAAATTTTTTTTCTTCTTTATTTTTCAACCTGTCCAGACCTGTTTAATCCTGAAATGAAGCCTGGATGATGTTTTTTAATTTTTAGAATTTTTTTTGCATTTGTTTTTGAATTTTCTAACTCGGGTCAGGTTCGAACGGATAGGAAGGAAATTTTTTTTCTTCTCTATTTTTCGGCCTGTCCTGACCCGTTTCGTCTTGAAATAAAGCCTGGATGATGTTTTTTAATTTTTAGAATTTTTTTGCATTTATTTTTCAATTTTCTAAATCGGGTCGGGTTCGAACGGATAGGAAGGAAATTTTTTTTCTTCTCTATTCTTCGGCCTGTCCTTTCCCGTTTCGTATTGAAATGAAGCCTGGATGATGTTTTTTAATTTTTAGAATTTTTTTGCATTTATTTTTCAATTTTCTAACGCGGGTCGGGTTCGAACGGATAGGAAGGAAATTTTTTTTGTTCTCTATTCTTCGGCCTGTCCTTTCCCGTTTCGTATTGAAATGAAGCCTGGATGATGTTTTTTAATTTTTAGAATTTTTTTGCATTTATTTTTCAATTTTCTAACGCGGGTCGGGTTCGAACGGATAGGAAGGAAATTTTTTTTCTTCTCTATTTTTCAGCCTTTCCTAACCCGTTTCTTCTTGAAATGAAGCCTGGATGATGTTTTTTAATTTTTAGAATTTTTTTGCATTTATTTTCGAATTTTCTAACTCGGGTCGGGTTTGAACGGATAGGAAGGAAATTTTTTTTCCTCTTTATTTTTTAGCCTGCCTTGACCCGTTTAGTCTTGAAATGAAGCCTGGATGATGTTTTTTAATTTTTAGAATTTTTTTGCATTTATTTTTAAACTTTCTAACCTGGGTCGGGTTCGAACGTATAGGAAGGAAATTTTTTTTGTTCTCTATTTTTCAGCCTGCCCTGACCCGTTTCTTCTTGAAATGAAGCCTGGATGATGTTTATTAATTTTTAGAATTTTTTTGCATTTATTTTCGAATTTTCTAACTCGGGTCGGGTTTGAACGGATAGGAAGAAAATTTTTTTTCTTCTTTATTTTTCAACCTGTCCAGACCTGTTTAATCCTGAAATGAAGCCTGGATGATGTTTTTTAATTTTTAGAATTTTTTTTGCATTTGTTTTTGAATTTTCTAACTCGGGTCGGGTTCGAACGGATAGGAAGGAAATTTTTTTTGTTCTCTATTTTTCGGCCTGTCCCGTCCCGTTTCGTATTGAAATGATGCCTGGATGATGTTTTTTAATTTTTAAAATTTTTTTGCATTTATTTTTCAATTTTCTAACGCGGGTCGGGTTCGAACGGATAGGAAGGAAATTTTTTTTGTTCTCTATTTTTCGGCCTGTCCTATCCCGTTTCGTATTGAAATGAAGCGTGGATGATGTTTTTTAATTTTTAGAATTTTTTTGCATTTATTTTTCAATTTTCTAACGCGGGTCGGGTTCGAACGGATAAGAAGGAAATTTTTTTTCTTCTCTATTTTTCAGCCTGTCCTAACCTGTTTCTTCTTGAAATGAAGCCTGGATGATGTTTTTTAATTTTTAGAATTTTTTTGCATTTATTTTCGAATTTTCTAACTCGGGTCGGGTTTGAACGGATAGGAAGGAAATTTTTTTTCCTCTTTATTTTCTAGCCTGCCTTGACCCGTTTAGTCTTGAAATGAAGCCTGGATGATGTTTTTTAATTTTTAGAATTTTTTTGCATTTATTTTTCAATTTTCTAACGCGGGTCGGGTTCGAACGGATAGGAAGGAAATTTATTTTGTTCTCTATTTTTCGGCCTGTCCTTTTCCGTTTCGTATTGAAATGAAGCCTGGATGATGTTTTTTAATTTTTAGAATTTTTTTGCATCTATTTTTCAATTTTCTAACGCGGGTCGGGTTCGAACGGATAGGAAGGAAATTTTTTTTGTTCTCTATTCTTCGGCCTGTCCTTTCCCATTTCGTATTGAAATGAAGCCTGGATGATGTTTTTTAATTTTTAGAATTTTTTTGCATTTATTTTTCAATTTTCTAACGCGGGTCGGGTTCGAACGGATAGGAAGGAAATTTTTTTTCTTCTCTATTTTTCAGCCTGTCCTAACCCGTTTCTTCTTGAAATGAAGCCTGGATGATGTTTTTCAATTTTTAGAATTTTTTTGCATTTATTTTCAAATTTTCTAACTCGGGTCGGGTTTGAACGGATAGGAAGGAAATTTTTTTTCCTCTTTATTTTTTAGCCTGCCTTGACCCGTTTAGTCTTGAAATGAAGCCTGGATGATGTTTTTTAATTTTTAGAATTTTTTTACATTTATTTTTAAATTTTCTAACCTGGGTCGGGTTCGAACGTATAGGAAGGAAATTTTTTTTGTTCTCTATTTTTCAGCCTGCCCTGACCCGTTTCTTCTTGAAATGAAGCCTGGATGATGTTTATTAATTTTTAGAATTTTTTTGCATTTATTTTCGAATTTTCTAACTCGGGTCGGGTTTGAACGGATAGGAAGAAAATTTTTTTTCTTCTTTATTTTTCAACCTGTCCAGACCTGTTTAATCCTGAAATGAAGCCTGGATGATGTTTTTTAATTTTTAGAATTTTTTTTGCATTTGTTTTTGAATTTTCTAACTCGGGTCGGGTTCGAACGGATAGGAAGGAAATTTTTTTTGTTCTCTATTTTTCGGCCTGTCCTGTCCCGTTTCGTATTGAAATGATGCCTGGATGATGTTTTTTAATTTTTAGAATTTTTTTGCATTTATTTTTCAATTTTCTAACGCGGGTCGGGTTCGAACGGATAGGAAGGAAATTTATTTTGTTCTCTATTTTTCGGCCTGTCCTTTCCCGTTTCGTATTGAAATGAAGCCTGGATGATGTTTTTTAATTTTTAGAATTTTTTTGCATTTATTTTTCAATTTTCTAACGCGGGTCGGGTTCGAACGGATACGAAGGAAATTTTTTTTGTTCTCTATTTTTCGGCCTGTCCTGTCCCGTTTCGTATTGAAATGAAGCCTGGATGATGTTTTTTAATTTTTTGAATTTTTTTGCATTTATTTTTCAATTTTCTAACGCGGGTCGGGTTTCAACGGATAGGAAGGAAATTTTTTTTCCTCTTTATTTTTTAGCCTGCCTTGACCCGTTTAGTCTTGAAATGAAGCCTGGATGATGTTTTTTAATTTTTAGAATTTTTTTGCATTTATTTTTCAATTTTCTAACGCGGGTCGGGTTCGAACGGATAGGAAGGAAATTTATTTTGTTCTCTATTTTTCGGCCTGTCCTTTCCCGTTTCGTATTGAAATGAAGCTTGGATGATGTTTTTTAATTTTTAGAATTTTTTTGCATCTATTTTTCAATTTTCTAACGCGGGTCGGGTTCGAACGGATAGGAAGGAAATTTTTTTTGTTCTCTATTCTTCGGCCTGTCCTTTCCCGTTTCGTATTGAAATGAAGCCTGGATGATGTTTTTTAATTTTTAGAATTTTTTTGCATTTATTTTTCAATTTTCTAACGCGGGTCGGGTTCGAACGGATAGGAAGGAAATTTTTTTTCTTCTCTATTTTTCAGCCTTTCCTAACCCGTTTCTTCTTGAAATGAAGCCTGGATGATGTTTTTTAATTTTTAGAATTTTTTTGCATTTATTTTCGAATTTTCTAACTCGGGTCGGGTTTGAACGGATAGGAAGGAAATTTTTTTTCCTCTTTATTTTCTAGCCTGCCTTGACCCGTTTAGTCTTGAAATGAAGCCTGGATGATGTTTTTTAATTTTTAGAATTTTTTTGCATTTATTTTTCAATTTTCTAACACGGGTCGGGTTCGAACGGATAGGAAGGAAATTTATTTTGTTCTCTATTTTTCGGCCTGTCCTTTTCCGTTTCGTATTGAAATGAAGCCTGGATGATGTTTTTTAATTTTTAGAATTTTTTTGCATCTATTTTTCAATTTTCTAACGCGGGTCGGGTTCGAACGGATAGGAAGGAAATTTTTTTTGTTCTCTATTCTTCGGCCTGTCCTTTCCCATTTCGTATTGAAATGAAGCCTGGATGATGTTTTTTAATTTTTAGAATTTTTTTGCATTTATTTTTCAATTTTCTAACGCGGGTCGGGTTCGAACGGATAGGAAGGAAATTTTTTTTCTTCTCTATTTTTCAGCCTGTCCTTTCCCGTTTCGTATTGAAATGAAGCCTGGATGATGTTTTTTAATTTTTAGAATTTTTTTGCATTTATTTTTCAATTTTCTAACGCGGGTCGGGTTCGAACGGATACGAAGGAAATTTTTTTTGTTCTCTATTTTTCGGCCTGTCCTGTCCCGTTTCGTATTGAAATGAAGCCTGGATGATGTTTTTTAATTTTTTGAATTTTTTTGCATTTATTTTTCAATTTTCTAACGCGGGTCGGGTTTCAACGGATAGGAAGGAAATTTTTTTTCCTCTTTATTTTTTAGCCTGCCTTGACCCGTTTAGTCTTGAAATGAAGCCTGGATGATGTTTTTTAATTTTTAGATTTTTTTTGCATTTATTTTTCAATTTTCTAACGCGGGTCGGGTTCGAACGGATAGGAAGGAAATTTATTTTGTTCTCTATTTTTCGGCCTGTCCTTTCCCGTTTCGTATTGAAATGAAGCTTGGATGATGTTTTTTAATTTTTAGAATTTTTTTGCATCTATTTTTCAATTTTCTAACGCGGGTTGGGTTCGAACGGATAGGAAGGAAATTTTTTTTGTTCTCTATTCTTCGGCCTGTCCTTTCCCGTTTCGTATTGAAATGAAGCCTGGATGATGTTTTTTAATTTTTAGAATTTTTTTGCATTTATTTTTCAATTTTCTAACGCGGGTCGGGTTCGAACGGATAGGAAGGAAATTTTTTTTCTTCTCTATTTTTCAGCCTTTCCTAACCCGTTTCTTCTTGAAATGAAGCCTGGATGATGTTTTTTAATTTTTAGAATTTTTTTGCATTTATTTTCGAATTTTCTAACTCGGGTCGGGTTTGAACGGATAGGAAGGAAATTTTTTTTCCTCTTTATTTTTTAGCCTGCCTTGACCCGTTTAGTCTTGAAATGAAGCCTGGATGATGTTTTTTAATTTTTAGAATTTTTTTGCATTTATTTTTAAACTTTCTAACCTGGGTCGTGTTCGAACGTATAGGAAGGAAATTTTTTTTGTTCTCTATTTTTCAGCCTGCCCTGACCCGTTTCTTCTTGAAATGAAGCCTGGATGATGTTTATTAATTTTTAGAATTTTTTTGCATTTATTTTCGAATTTTCTAACTCGGGTCGGGTTTGAACGGATAGGAAGAAAATTTTTTTTCTTCTTTATTTTTCAACCTGTCCAGACCTGTTTAATCCTGAAATGAAGCCTGGATGATGTTTTTTAATTTTAAAATTTTTTTTGCATTTGTTTTTGAATTTTCTAACTCGGGTCGGGTTCGAACGGATAGGAAGGAAATTTTTTTTGTTCTCTATTTTTCGGCCTGTCCTGTCCCGTTTCGTATTGAAATGATGCCTGGATGATGTTTTTTAATTTTTAGAATTTTTTTGCATTTATTTTTCAATTTTCTAACGCGGGTCGGGTTCGAACGGATAGGAAGGAAATTTATTTTGTTCTCTATTTTTCGGCCTGTCCTTTCCCGTTTCGTATTGAAATGAAGCCTGGATGATGTTTTTTAATTTTTAGAATTTTTTTGCATTTATTTTTCAATTTTCTAACGCGGGTCGGGTTCGAACGGATACGAAGGAAATTTTTTTTGTTCTCTATTTTTCGGCCTGTCCTGTCCCGTTTCGTATTGAAATGAAGCCTGGATGATGTTTTTTAATTTTTTGAATTTTTTTGCATTTATTTTTCAATTTTCTAACGCGGGTCGGGTTTGAATGGATAGGAAGGAAATTTTTTTTCCTCTTTATTTTTTAGCCTGCCTTGACCCGTTTAGTCTTGAAATGAAGCCTGGATGATGTTTTTTAATTTTTAGAATTTTTTTGCATTTATTTTTCAATTTTCTAACGCGGGTCGGGTTCGAACGGATAGGAAGGAAATTTATTTTGTTCTCTATTTTTCGGCCTGTCCTTTCCCGTTTCGTATTGAAATGAAGCCTGGATGATGTTTTTTAATTTTTAGAATTTTTTTGCATCTATTTTTCAATTTTCTAACGCGGGTCGGGTTCGAACGGATAGGAAGGAAATTTTGTTTGTTCTCTATTCTTCGGCCTGTCCTTTCCCGTTTCGTATTGAAATGAAGCCTGGATGATGTTTTTTAATTTTTAGAATTTTTTTGCATTTATTTTTCAATTTTCTAACGCGGGTCGGGTTCGAACGGATAGGAAGGAAATTTTTTCTTCTCTATTTTTCAGCCTTTCCTAACCCGTTTCTTCTTGAAATGAAGCCTGGATGATGTTTTTTAATTTTTAGAATTTTTTTGCATTTATTTTCGAATTTTCTAACTCGGGTCGGGTTTGAACGGATAGGAAGGAAATTTTTTTTCCTCTTTATTTTTTAGCCTGCCTTGACCCGTTTAGTCTTGAAATGAAGCCTGGATGATGTTTTTTAATTTTTAGAATTTTTTTGCATTTATTTTTAAACTTTCTAACCTGGGTCTGGTTCGAACGTATAGGAAGGAAATTTTTTTTGTTCTCTATTTTTCAGCCTGCCCTGACCCGTTTCTTCTTGAAATGAAGCCTGGATGATGTTTATTAATTTTTAGAATTTTTTTGCATTTATTTTCGAATTTTCTAACTCGGGTCGGGTTTGAACGGATAGGAAGAAAATTTTTTTTCTTCTTTATTTTTCAACCTGTCCAGACCTGTTTAATCCTGAAATGAAGCCTGGATGATGTTTTTTAATTTTTAGAATTTTTTTTGCATTTGTTTTTGAATTTTCTAACTCGGGTCGGGTTCGAACGGATAGGAAGGAAATTTTTTTTGTTCTCTATTTTTCGGCCTGTCCCGTCCCGTTTCGTATTGAAATGATGCCTGGATGATGTTTTTTAATTTTTAAAATTTTTTTGCATTTATTTTTCAATTTTCTAACGCGGGTCGGGTTCGAACGGATAGGAAGGAAATTTTTTTTGTTCTCTATTTTTCGGCCTGTCCTTTCCCGTTTCGTATTGAAATGAAGCGTGGATGATGTTTTTTAATTTTTAGAATTTTTTTGCATTTATTTTTCAATTTTCTAACGCGGGTCGGGTTCGAACGGATAAGAAGGAAATTTTTTTTCTTCTCTATTTTTCAGCCTGTCCTAACCCGTTTAGTCTTGAAATGAAGCCTGGATGATGTTTTTTAATTTTTAGAATTTTTTTGCATTTATTTTTCAATTTTCTAACGCGGGTCGGGTTCGAACGGATAGGAAGGAAATTTATTTTGTTCTCTATTTTTCGGCCTGTCCTTTCCCGTTTCGTATTGAAATGAAGCTTGGATGATGTTTTTTAATTTTTAGAATTTTTTTGCATCTATTTTTCAATTTTCTAACGCGGGTCGGGTTCGAACGGATAGGAAGGAAATTTTTTTTGTTCTCTATTCTTCGGCCTGTCCTTTCCCGTTTCGTATTGAAATGAAGCCTGGATTATGTTTTTTAATTTTTAGAATTTTTTTGCATTTATTTTTCAATTTTCTAACGCGGGTCGGGTTCGAACGGATAGGAAGGAAATTTTTTTTCTTCTCTATTTTTCAGCCTTTCCTAACCCGTTTCTTCTTGAAATGAAGCCTGGATGATGTTTTTTAATTTTTAGAATTTTTTTGCATTTATTTTCGAATTTTCTAACTCGGGTCGGGTTTGAACGGATAGGAAGGAAATTTTTTTTCCTCTTTATTTTTTAGCCTGCCTTGACCCGTTTAGTCTTGAAATGAAGCCTGGATGATGTTTTTTAATTTTTAGAATTTTTTTGCATTTATTTTTAAACTTTCTAACCTGGGTCGTGTTCGAACGTATAGGAAGGAAATTTTTTTTGTTCTCTATTTTTCAGCCTGCCCTGACCCGTTTCTTCTTGAAATGAAGCCTGGATGATGTTTATTAATTTTTAGAATTTTTTTGCATTTATTTTCGAATTTTCTAACTCGGGTCGGGTTTGAACGGATAGGAAGAAAATTTTTTTTCTTCTTTATTTTTCAACCTGTCCAGACCTGTTTAATCCTGAAATGAAGCCTGGATGATGTTTTTTAATTTTTAGAATTTTTTTTGCATTTGTTTTTGAATTTTCTAACTCGGGTCGGGTTCGAACGGATAGGAAGGAAATTTTTTTTGTTCTCTATTTTTCGGCCTGTCCCGTCCCGTTTCGTATTGAAATGATGCCTGGATGATGTTTTTTAATTTTTAAAATTTTTTTGCATTTATTTTTCAATTTTCTAACGCGGGTCGGGTTCGAACGGATAGGAAGGAAATTTTTTTTGTTCTCTATTTTTCGGCCTGTCCTTTCCCGTTTCGTATTGAAATGAAGTGTGGATGATGTTTTTTAATTTTTAGAATTTTTTTGCATTTATTTTTCAATTTTCTAACGCGGGTCGGGTTCGAACGGATAAGAAGGAAATTTTTTTTCTTCTCTATTTTTCAGCCTGTCCTAACCCGTTTCTTCTTGAAATGAAGCCTGGATGATGTTTTTTAATTTTTAGAATTTTTTTGCATTTATTTTCGAATTTTCTAACTCGGGTCGGGTTTGAACGGATAGGAAGGAAATTTTTTTTCCTCTTTATTTTCTAGCCTGCCTTGACCCGTTTAGTCTTGAAATGAAGCCTGGATGATGTTTTTTAATTTTTAGAATTTTTTTGCATTTATTTTTCAATTTTCTAACGCGGGTCGGGTTCGAACGGATAGGAAGGAAATTTATTTTGTTCTCTATTTTTCGGCCTGTCCTTTTCCGTTTCGTATTGAAATGAAGCCTGGATGATGTTTTTTAATTTTTAGAATTTTTTTGCATCTATTTTTCAATTTTCTAACGCGGGTCGGGTTCGAACGGATAGGAAGGAAATTTTTTTTTGTTCTCTATTCTTCGGCCTGTCCTTTCCCATTTCGTATTGAAATGAAGCCTGGATGATGTTTTTTAATTTTTAGAATTTTTTTGCATTTATTTTTCAATTTTCTAACGCGGGTCGGGTTCGAACGGATAGGAAGGAAATTTTTTTTCTTCTCTATTTTTCAGCCTGTCCTAACCCGTTTCTTCTTGAAATGAAGCCTGGATGATGTTTTTCAATTTTTAGAATTTTTTTGCATTTATTTTCAAATTTTCTAACTCGGGTCGGGTTTGAACGGATAGGAAGGAAATTTTTTTTCCTCTTTATTTTTTAGCCTGCCTTGACCCGTTTAGTCTTGAAATGAGCCTGGATGATGTTTTTTAATTTTTAGAATTTTTTTACATTTATTTTTAAATTTTCTAACTTGGGTCGGGTTCGAACGTATAGGAAGGAAATTTTTTTTGTTCTCTATTTTTCAGCCTGCCCTGACCCGTTTCTTCTTGAAATGAAGCCTGGATGATGTTTATTAATTTTTAGAATTTTTTTGCATTTATTTTCGAATTTTCTAACTCGGGTCGGGTTTGAACGGATAGGAAGAAAATTTTTTTTCTTCTTTATTTTTCAACCTGTCCAGACCTGTTTAATCCTGAAATGAAGCCTGGATGATGATTTTTAATTTTTAGAATTTTTTTTGCATTTGTTTTTGAATTTTCTAACTCGGGTCGGGTTCGAACGGATAGGAAGGAAATTTTTTTTGTTCTCTATTTTTCGGCCTGTCCTGTCCCGTTTCGTATTGAAATGATGCCTGGATGATGTTTTTTAATTTTTAGAATTTTTTTGCATTTATTTTTCAATTTTCTAACGCGGGTCGGGTTCGAACGGATAGGAAGGAAATTTATTTTGTTCTCTATTTTTCGGCTTGTCCTTTCCCGTTTCGTATTGAAATGAAGCCTGGATGATGTTTTTTAATTTTTAGAATTTTTTTGCATTTATTTTTCAATTTTCTAACGCGGGTCGGGTTCGAACGGATACGAAGGAAATTTTTTTTGTTCTCTATTTTTCGGCCTGTCCTGTCCCGTTTCATATGGAAATGAAGCCTGGATGATGTTTTTTAATTTTTTGAATTTTTTTGCATTTATTTTTCAATTTTCTAACGCGGGTCGGGTTTGAACGGATAGGAAGGAAATTTTTTTTCCTCTTTATTTTTTAGCCTGCCTTGACCCGTTTAGTCTTGAAATGAAGCCTGGATGATGTTTTTTAATTTTTAGAATTTTTTTGCATTTATTTTTCAATTTTCTAACGCAGGTCGGGTTCGAACGGATAGGAAGGAAATTTATTTTGTTCTCTATTTTTCGGCCTGTCCTTTCCCGTTTCGTATTGAAATGAAGCCTGGATGATGTTTTTTAATTTTTAGAATTTTTTTGCATCTATTTTTCAATTTTCTAACGCGGGTCGGGTTCGAACGGATAGGAAGGAAATTTTTTTTGTTCTCTATTCTTCGGCCTGTCCTTTCCCGTTTCGTATTGAAATGAAGCCTGGATGATGTTTTTTAATTTTTAGAATTTTTTTGCATTTATTTTTCAATTTTCTAACGCGGGTCGGGTTCGAACGGATAGGAAGGAAAATTTTTTTCTTCTCTATTTTTCAGCCTTTCCTAACCCGTTTCTTCTTGAAATGAAGCCTGGATGATGTTTTTTAATTTTTAGAATTTTTTTGCATTTATTTTCGAATTTTCTAACTCGGGTCGGGTTTGAACGGATAGGAAGGAAATTTTTTTTCCTCTTTATTTTTTAGCCTGCCTTGACCCGTTTAGTCTTGAAATGAAGCCTAGATGATGTTTTTTAATTTTTAGAATTTTTTTGCATTTATTTTTAAACTTTCTAACCTGGGTCGGGTTCGAACGTATAGGAAGGAAATTTTTTTTGTTCTCTATTTTTCAGCCTGCCCTGACCCGTTTCTTCTTGAAATGAAGCCTGGATGATGTTTATTAATTTTTAGAATTTTTTTGCATTTATTTTCGAATTTTCTAACTCGGGTCGGGTTTGAACGGATAGGAAGAAAATTTTTTTTCTTCTTTATTTTTCAACCTGTCCAGACCTGTTTAATCCTGAAATGAAGCCTGGATGATGTTTTTTAATTTTTAGAATTTTTTTTTGCATTTGTTTTTGAATTTTCTAACTCGGGTCGGGTTCGAACGGATAGGAAGGAAATTTTTTTTGTTCTCTATTTTTCGGCCTGTCCTGTCCCGTTTCGTATTGAAATGATGCCTGGATGATGTTTTTTAATTTTTAGAATTTTTTTGCATTTATTTTTCAATTTACTAACGCGGGTCGGGTTCGAACGGATAGGAAGGAAATTTATTTTGTTCTCTATTTTTCGGCCTGTCCTTTCCCGTTTCGTATTGAAATGAAGCCTGGATGATGTTTTTTAATTTTTAGAATTTTTTTGCATTTATTTTTCAATTTTCTAACGCGGGTCGGGTTCGAACGGATAGGAAGGAAATTTTTTTTGTTCTCTATTTTTCGTCCTGTCCTTTCCCGTTTCGTATTGAAATGAAGCCGGGATGATGTTTTTTAATTTTTAGAATTTTTTTGCATTTATTTTTCAATTTTCTAACGCGGGTCGGGTTCGAACGGATAGGAAGGAAATATTTTTTCTTCTCTATTTTTCAGCCTGTCCTAACCCGTTTCTTCTTGAAATGAAGCCTGGATGATGTTTTTTAATTTTTAGAATTTTTTTGCATTTATTTTCGAATTTTCTAACTCGGGTCGGGTTTGAACGGATAGGAGGGAAATTTTTTTTCCTCTTTATTTTTTAGCCTGCCTTGACCCGTTTAGTCTTGAAATGAATCCTGGATGATGTTTTTTAATTTTTAGAATTTTTTTGCATTTATTTTTAAATTTTCTAACCTGGGTCGGGTTCGAACGTATAGGAAGGAAATTTTTTTTGTTCTCTATTTTTGAGCCTGCCCTGACCCGTTTCTTCTTGAAATGAAGCCTGGATGATGTTTATTAATTTTTAGAATTTTTTTGCATTTATTTTCGAATTTTCTAACTCGGGTCGGGTTTGAACGGAAAGGAAGAAAATTTTTTTTCTTCTTTATTTTTCAACCTGTCCAGACCTGTTTAATCCTGAAATGAAGCCTGGATGATGTTTTTTAATTTTTAGAATTTTTTTGCATCTATTTTCGAATTTTCTAACTCGGGTCGGGTTTGAACGGATAGGAAGGAAATTTTTTTTCCTCTTTATTGTTTAGCCTGCCTTGACCCGTTTAGTCTTGAAATGAAGCCTGGATGATGTTTTTTAATTTTTAGAATTTTTTTGCATTTATTTTTCAATTTTCTAACCTGGGTCGGGTTCGAACGTATAGGAAGGAAATTTTTTTTGTTCTCTATTTTTCAGCCTTCCCTGACCCGTTTCTTCTTGAAATGAAGCCTGGATGATGTTTTTTAATTTTTAGAATTTTTTTGCATTTATTTTTCAATTTTCTAACGCGGGTCGGGTTCGAACGGATAGGAAGGAAATTTTTTTTGTTCTCTATTTTTCGGCCTGTCCTGTCCCGTTTCGTATTGAAATGATGCCTGGATGATGTTTTTTAATTTTTAAAATTTTTTTGCATTTATTTTTCAATTTTCTAACGCGGGTCGGGTTCGAACGGATAGGAAGGAAATTTTTTTTGTTCTCTATTTTTCGTCCTGTCCTTTCCCGTTTCGTATTGAAATGAAGCCGGGATGATGTTTTTTAATTTTTAGAATTTTTTTGCATTTATTTTTCAATTTTCTAACGCGGGTCGGGTTCGAACGGATAGGGAGGAAATATTTTTTCTTCTCTATTTTTCAGCCTGTCCTAACCCGGTTCTTCTTGAAATGAAGCCTGGATGATGTTTTTTAATTTTTAGAATTTTTTTGCATTTATTTTCGAATTTTCTAACTCGGGTCGGGTTTGAACGGATAGGAAGGAAATTTTTTTTCCACTTTATTTTTTAGCCTGCCTTGACCCGTTTAGTCTTGAAATGAATCGTGGATGATGTTTTTTAATTTTTAGAATTTTTTTGCATTTATTTTTAAATTTTCTAACCTGGGTCGGGTTCGAACGTATTGGAAGGAAATTTTTTTTGTTCTCTATTTTTCAGCCTGCCCTGACCCGTTTCTTCTTGAAATGAAGCCTGGATGATGTTTATTAATTTTTAGAATTTTTTTGCATTTATTTTCGAATTTTCTAACTCGGGTCGGGTTTGAACGGATAGGAAGAAAATTTTTTTTCTTCTTTATTTTTCAACCTGTCCAGACCTGTTTAATCCTGAAATGAAGCCTGGATGATGTTTTTTAATTTTTAGAATTTTTTTTGCATTTGTTTTTGAATTTTCTAACTCGGGTCAGGTTCGAACGGATAGGAAGGAAATTTTTTTTCTTCTCTATTTTTCGGCCTGTGCTGACCCGTTTCGTCTTGAAATAAAGCCCGGATGGTGTTTTTTAATTTTTAGAATTTTTTTGCATTTATTTTCGAATTTTCTAACTCGGGTCGGGTTTGAACGGATAGGAAGGAAATTTTTTTTCCTCTTTATTTTTTAGCCTGCCTTGACCCGTTTAGTCTTGAAATGAAGCCTGGATGATGTTTTTTAATTTTTAGAATTTTTTTGCATTTATTTTTCAATTTTCTAACCTGGGTCGGGTTCGAACGTATAGGAAGGAAATTTTTTTTGTTCTCTATTTTTCAGCCTGCCCTGACCCGTTTCTTCTTGAAATGAAGCCTGGATGATGTTTTTTAATTTTTAGAATTTTTTTGCATTTATTTTTCAATTTTCTAACGCGGGTCGGGTTCGAACGGATAGGAAGGAAATTTTTTTTGTTCTCTATTTTTCGGCCTGTCCTGTCCCGTTTCGTATTGAAATGATGCCTGGATGATGTTTTTTAATTTTTAAAATTTTTTTGCATTTATTTTTCAATTTTCTAACGCGGGTCGGGTTCGAACGGATAGGAAGGAAATTTATTTTGTTCTCTATTTTTCGGCCTGTCCCTTCCCGTTTAGTATTGAAATGAAGCCTGGATGATGTTTTTTAATTTTTAGAATTTTTTTGCATTTATTTTTCAATTTTCTAACGCGGGTCGGGTTCGAACGGATAGGAAGGAAATTTTTTTTGTGCTCTATTTTTCGGCCTGTCCTGTCCCGTTTCGTATTGAAATGAAGCCTGGATGATGTTTTTTAATTTTTAGAATTTTTTTGCATTTATTTTTCAATTTTCTAACGCGGGTCGGGTTTGAACGGATAGGAAGGAAATTTTTTTTCCTCTTTATTTTTTAGCCTGCCTTGACCCGTTTAGTCTTGAAATGAAGCCTGGATGATGTTTTTTAATTTTTAGAATTTTTTTGCATTTATTTTTAAATTTTCTAACCTGGGTCGGGTCCGAACGTGAAGGAAATTTTTTTGGTTCTCTATTTTTCAGCCTGCCCTGACCCGTTTCTTCTTGAAATGAAGCCTGGATGATGTTTATTAATTTTTAGAATTTTTTTGCATTTATTTTCGAATTTTCTAACTCGGGTCGGGTTTGAACGGATAGGAAGAAAATTTTTTTTCTTCTTTATTTTTCAACCTGTCCAGACCTGTTTAATCCTGAAATGAAGCCTGGATGATGTTTTTTAATTTTTATAATTTTTTTTGCATTTGTTTTTGAATTTTCTAACTCGGGTCGGGTTCGAACGGATAGGAAGGAAATTTTTTTTCTTCTCTATTTTTCGGCCTGTCCTGTCCCGTTTCGTATTGAAATGATGCCTGGATGATGTTTTTTAATTTTTAGAATTTTTTAACATTTATTTTCGAATTTTCTAACTCGGGTCGGGTTTGAACGGATAGGAAGAAAATTTTTTTTCTTCTTTATTTTTCAACCTGTCCAGACCTGTTTAATCCTGAAATGAAGCCTGGATGATGTTTTTTAATTTTTATAATTTTTTTTGCATTTGTTTTTGAATTTTCTAACTCGGGTCGGGTTCGAACGGATAGGAAGGAAATTTTTTTTCTTCTCTATTTTTCGGCCTGTCCTGTCCCGTTTCGTATTGAAATGATGCCTGGATGATGTTTTTTAATTTTTAGAATTTTTTAACATTTATTTTTCAATTTACTAACGCGGGTCGGGTTCGAACGGATAGGAAGGAAATTTATTTTGTTCTCTATTTTTCGGCCTGTCCTTTCCCGTTTCGTATTGAAATGAAGCCTGGATGATGTTTTTTAATTTTTAGAATTTTTTTGCATTTATTTTTCAATTTTCTAACGCGGGTCGGGTTCGAACGGATAGGAAGGAAATTTTTTTTCTTCTCTATTTTTCGGCCTGTGCTGACCCGTTTCGTCTTGAAATAAAGCCTGGATGGTGTTTTTTAATTTTTAGAATTTTTTTGCATTTATTTTCGAATTTTCTAACTCGGGTCGGGTTTGAACGGATAGGATGGAAATTTTTTTTCCTCTTTATTTTTTAGCCTGCCTTGACCCGTTTAGTCTTGAAATGAAGCCTGGATGATGTTTTTTAATTTTTAGAATTTTTTTGCATTTATTTTTCAATTTTCTAACCTGGGTCGGGTTCGAACGTATAGGAAGGAAATTTTTTTTGTTCTCTATTTTTCAGCCTGCCCTGACCCGTTTCTTCTTGAAATGAAGCCTGGATGATGTTTTTTAATTTTTAGAATTTTTTTGCATTTATTTTTCAATTTTCTAATGCGGGTCTGGTTCGAACGGATAGGAAGGAAATTTTTTTTCTTCTCTATTTTTCGGCCTGTCCTTTCCCGTTTCGTATTGAAATGAAGCGTGGATGATGTTTTTTAATTTTTAGAATTTTTTTGCATTTATTTTTCAATTTTCTAACGCGGGTCGGGTTCGAACGGATAGGAAGGAAATTTTTTTTCTTCTCTATTTTTCAGCCTGTCCTAACCCGTTTCTTCTTGAAATGAAGCCTGGATGATGTTTTTTAATTTTTAGAATTTTTTTGCATTTATTTTCGAATTTTCTAACTCGGGTCGGGTTTGAACGGATAGGAAGAAATTTTTTTTTCTTCTTTATTTTTCAACCTGTCCAGACCTGTTTAATCCTGAAATGAAGCCTGGATGATGTTTTTTAATTTTTAGAATTTTTTTTGCATTTGTTTTTGAATTTTCTAACTTGGGTCGGGTTCGAACGGATAGGAAGGAAATTTTTTTTGTTCTCTATTTTTCGGCCTGTCCTGTCCCGTTTCGTATTGAAATGATGCCTGGATGATGTTTTTTAATTTTTAGAATTTTTTTGCATTTATTTTTCAATTTTCTAACGCGGGTCGGGTTCGAACGGATAGGAAGGAAATTTATTTTGTTCTCTATTTTTCGGCCTGTCCTTTCCCGTTTCGTATTGAAATGAAGCCTGGATGATGTTTTTTAATTTTTAGAATTTTTTTGCATTTATTTTTCAATTTTCTAACGCGGGTCGGGTTCGAACGGATACGAAGGAAATTTATTTTGTTCTCTATTTTTCGGCCTGTCCTTTCCCGTTTCGTATTGAAATGAAGCCTGGATGATGTTTTTTAATTTTTAGAATTTTTTTGCATTTATTTTTCAATTTTCTAACGCGGGTCGGGTTCGAACGGATAGGAAGGAAATTTTTTTTCTTCTCTATTTTTCGGCCTGTGCTGACCCGTTTCGTCTTGAAATAAAGCCTGGATGGTGTTTTTTAATTTTTAGAATTTTTTTGCATTTATTTTCGAATTTTCTAACTCGGGTCGGGTTTGAACGGATAGGATGGAAATTTTTTTTCCTCTTTATTTTTTAGCCTGCCTTGACCCGTTTAGTCTTGAAATGAAGCCTGGATGATGTTTTTTAATTTTTAGAATTTTTTTGCATTTATTTTTCAATTTTCTAACCTGGGTCGGGTTCGAACGTATAGGAAGGAAATTTTTTTTGTTCTCTATTTTTCAGCCTGCCCTGACCCGTTTCTTCTTGAAATGAAGCCTGGATGATGTTTTTTAATTTTTAGAATTTTTTTGCATTTATTTTTCAATTTTCTAATGCGGGTCTGGTTCGAACGGATAGGAAGGAAATTTTTTTTCTTCTCTATTTTTCGGCCTGTCCTTTCCCGTTTCGTATTGAAATGAAGCGTGGATGATGTTTTTTAATTTTTAGAATTTTTTTGCATTTATTTTTCAATTTTCTAACGCGGGTCGGGTTCGAACGGATAGGAAGGAAATTTTTTTTCTTCTCTATTTTTCAGCCTGTCCTAACCCGTTTCTTCTTGAAATGAAGCCTGGATGATGTTTTTTAATTTTTAGAATTTTTTTGCATTTATTTTCGAATTTTCTAACTCGGGTCGGGTTTGAACGGATAGGAAGAAATTTTTTTTTCTTCTTTATTTTTCAACCTGTCCAGACCTGTTTAATCCTGAAATGAAGCCTGGATGATGTTTTTTAATTTTTAGAATTTTTTTTGCATTTGTTTTTGAATTTTCTAACTTGGGTCGGGTTCGAACGGATAGGAAGGAAATTTTTTTTGTTCTCTATTTTTCGGCCTGTCCTGTCCCGTTTCGTATTGAAATGATGCCTGGATGATGTTTTTTAATTTTTAGAATTTTTTTGCATTTATTTTTCAATTTTCTAACGCGGGTCGGGTTCGAACGGATAGGAAGGAAATTTATTTTGTTCTCTATTTTTCGGCCTGTCCTTTCCCGTTTCGTATTGAAATGAAGCCTGGATGATGTTTTTTAATTTTTAGAATTTTTTTGCATTTATTTTTCAATTTTCTAACGCGGGTCGGGTTCGAACGGATACGAAGGAAATTTTTTTTGTTCTCTATTTTTCGGCCTGTCCTGTCCCGTTTCGTATTGAAATGAAGCCTGGATGATGTTTTTTAATTTTTAGAATTTTTTTGCATTTATTTTTCAATTTTCTAACGCGGGTCGGGTTTGAACGGATAGGAAGGAAATTTTTTTTCCTCTTTATTTTTTAGCCTGCCTTGACCCGTTTAGTCTTGAAATGAAGCCCGGATGATGTTTTTTAATTTTTAGAATTTTTTTGCATTTATTTTTCAATTTTCTAACGCGGGTCGGGTTCGAACGGATAGGAAGGAAATTTATTTTGTTCTCTATTTTTCGGCCTGTCCTTTCCCGTTTCGTATTGAAATGAAGCCTGGATGATGTTTTTTAATTTTTAGAATTTTTTTGCATCTATTTTTCAATTTTCTAACGCGGGTCGGGTTCGAACGGATAGGAAGGAAATTTTTTTTGTTCTCTATTCTTCGGCCTGTCCTTTCCCGTTTCGTATTGAAATGAAGCCTGGATGATGTTTTTTAATTTTTAGAATTTTTTTGCATTTATTTTTCAATTTTCTAACGCGGGTCGGGTTCGAACGAATAGGAAGGAAATTTTTTTTCTTCTCTATTTTTCAGCCTGTCCTAACCCGTTTCTTCTTGAAATGAAGCCTGGATGATGTTTTTTAATTTTTAGAATTTTTTTGCATTTATTTTCAAATTTTCTAACTCGGGTCGGGTTTGAACGGATAGGAAGGAAATTTTTTTTCCTCTTTATTTTTTAGCCTGCCTTGACCCGTTTAGTCTTGAAATGAAGCCTGGATGATGTTTTTTAATTTTTAGAATTTTTTTGCATTTATTTTTAAACTTTCTAACCTGGGTCGGGTTCGAACGTATAGGAAGGAAATTTATTTTGTTCTCTATTTTTCGGCCTGTCCTGTCCCGTTTCGTATTGAAATGATGCCTGGATGATGTTTTTTAATTTTTAGAATTTTTTTGCATTTATTTTTCAATTTTCTAACGCGGGTCGGGTTTGAACGGATAGGAAGGAAATTTTTTTTCCTCTTTATTTTTTAGCCTGCCTTGACCCGTTTAGTCTTGAAATGAAGCCTGGATGATGTTTTTTAATTTTTAGAATTTTTTTGCATTTATTTTTCAATTTTCTAACGCGGGTCGGGTTCGAACGGATAGGAAGGAAATTTATTTTGTTCTCTATTTTTCGGCCTGTCCTTTCCCGTTTCGTATTGAAATGAAGCCTGGATGATGTTTTTTAATTTTTAGAATTTTTTTGCATCTATTTTTCAATTTTCTAACGCGGGTCGGGTTCGAACGGATAGGAAGGAAATTTTTTTTGTTCTCTATTCTTCGGCCTGTCCTTTCCCGTTTCGTATTGAAATGAAGCCTGGATGATGTTTTTTAATTTTTAGAATTTTTTTGCATTTATTTTTCAATTTTCTAACGCGGGTCGGGTTCGAACGGATAGGAAGGAAATTTTTTTTCTTCTCTATTTTTCAGCCTTTCCTAACCCGTTTCTTCTTGAAATGAAGCCTGGATGATGTTTTTTAATTTTTAGAATTTTTTTGCATTTATTTTCGAATTTTCTAACTCGGGTCGGGTTTGAACGGATAGGAAGAAAATTTTTTTTCTTCTTTATTTTTCAACCTGTCCAGACCTGTTTAATCCTGAAATGAAACCTGGATGATGTTTTTTAATTTTTAGAATTTTTTTTGCATTTGTTTTTGAATTTTCTAACTCGGGTCAGGTTCGAACGGATAGGAAGGAAATTTTTTTTCTTCTCTATTTTTCGGCCTGTGCTGACCCGTTTCGTCTTGAAATAAAGCCTGGATGGTGTTTTTTAATTTTTAGAATTTTTTTGCATTTATTTTCGAATTTTCTAACTCGGGTCGGGTTTGAACGGATAGGAAGGAAATTTTTTTTCCTCTTTATTTTTTAGCCTGCCTTGACCCGTTTAGTCTTGAAATGAAGCCTGGATGATGTTTTTTAATTTTTAGAATTTTTTTGCATTTATTTTTCAATTTTCTAACCTGGGTCGGGTTCGAACGTATAGGAAGGAAATTTTTTTTGTTCTCTATTTTTCAGCCTGCCCTGACCCGTTTCTTCTTGAAATGAAGCCTGGATGATGTTTTTTAATTTTTAGAATTTTTTTGCATTTATTTTTCAATTTTCTAACGCGGGTCGGGTTCGAACGGATAGGAAGGAAATTTTTTTTGTTCTCTATTTTTCGGCCTGTCCTGTCCCGTTTCGTATTGAAATGATGCCTGGATGATGTTTTTTAATTTTTAAAATTTTTTTGCATTTATTTTTCAATTTTCTAACGCGGGTCGGGTTCGAACGGATAGGAAGGAAATTTATTTTGTTCTCTATTTTTCGGCCTGTCCCTTCCCGTTTAGTATTGAAATGAAGCCTGGATGATGTTTTTTAATTTTTAGAATTTTTTTGCATTTATTTTTCAATTTTCTAACGCGGGTCGGGTTCGAACGGATAGGAAGGAAATTTTTTTTGTGCTCTATTTTTCGGCCTGTCCTGTCCCGTTTCGTATTGAAATGAAGCCTGGATGATGTTTTTTAATTTTTAGAATTTTTTTGCATTTATTTTTCAATTTTCTAACGCGGGTCGGGTTCGAACGGATACGAAGGAAATTTTTTTTGTTCTCTATTTTTCGGCCTGTCCTGTCCCGTTTCGTATTGAAATGAAGCCTGGATGATGTTTTTTAATTTTTAGAATTTTTTTGCATTTATTTTTCAATTTTCTAACGCGGGTCGGGTTTGAACGGATAGGAAGGAAATTTTTTTTCCTCTTTATTTTTTAGCCTGCCTTGACCCGTTTAGTCTTGAAATGAAGCCCGGATGATGTTTTTTAATTTTTAGAATTTTTTTGCATTTATTTTTCAATTTTCTAACGCGGGTCGGGTTCGAACGGATAGGAAGGAAATTTATTTTGTTCTCTATTTTTCGGCCTGTCCTTTCCCGTTTCGTATTGAAATGAAGCCTGGATGATGTTTTTTAATTTTTAGAATTTTTTTGCATCTATTTTTCAATTTTCTAACGCGGGTCGGGTTCGAACGGATAGGAAGGAAATTTTTTTTGTTCTCTATTCTTCGGCCTGTCCTTTCCCGTTTCGTATTGAAATGAAGCCTGGATGATGTTTTTTAATTTTTAGAATTTTTTTGCATTTATTTTTCAATTTTCTAACGCGGGTCGGGTTCGAACGAATAGGAAGGAAATTTTTTTTCTTCTCTATTTTTCAGCCTGTCCTAACCCGTTTCTTCTTGAAATGAAGCCTGGATGATGTTTTTTAATTTTTAGAATTTTTTTGCATTTATTTTCAAATTTTCTAACTCGGGTCGGGTTTGAACGGATAAGAAGGAAATTTTTTTTCCTCTTTATTTTTTAGCCTGCCTTGACCCGTTTAGTCTTGAAATGAAGCCTGGATGATGTTTTTTAATTTTTAGAATTTTTTTGCATTTATTTTTAAACTTTCTAACCTGGGTCGGGTTCGAACGTATAGGAAGGAAATTTATTTTGTTCTCTATTTTTCGGCCTGTCCTGTCCCGTTTCGTATTGAAATGATGCCTGGATGATGTTTTTTAATTTTTAGAATTTTTTTGCATTTATTTTTCAATTTTCTAACGCGGGTCGGGTTTGAACGGATAGGAAGGAAATTTTTTTTCCTCTTTATTTTTTAGCCTGCCTTGACCCGTTTAGTCTTGAAATGAAGCCTGGATGATGTTTTTTAATTTTTAGAATTTTTTTGCATTTATTTTTCAATTTTCTAACGCGGGTCGGGTTCGAACGGATAGGAAGGAAATTTATTTTGTTCTCTATTTTTCGGCCTGTCCTTTCCCGTTTCGTATTGAAATGAAGCCTGGATGATGTTTTTTAATTTTTAGAATTTTTTTGCATCTATTTTTCAATTTTCTAACGCGGGTCGGGTTCGAACGGATAGGAAGGAAATTTTTTTTGTTCTCTATTCTTCGGCCTGTCCTTTCCCGTTTCGTATTGAAATGAAGCCTGGATGATGTTTTTTAATTTTTAGAATTTTTTTGCATTTATTTTTCAATTTTCTAACGCGGGTCGGGTTCGAACGGATAGGAAGGAAATTTTTTTTCTTCTCTATTTTTCAGCCTTTCCTAACCCGTTTCTTCTTGAAATGAAGCCTGGATGATGTTTTTTAATTTTTAGAATTTTTTTGCATTTATTTTCGAATTTTCTAACTCGGGTCGGGTTTGAACGGATAGGAAGAAAATTTTTTTTCTTCTTTATTTTTCAACCTGTCCAGACCTGTTTAATCCTGAAATGAAACCTGGATGATGTTTTTTAATTTTTAGAATTTTTTTTGCATTTGTTTTTGAATTTTCTAACTCGGGTCAGGTTCGAACGGATAGGAAGGAAATTTTTTTTCTTCTCTATTTTTCGGCCTGTGCTGACCCGTTTCGTCTTGAAATAAAGCCTGGATGGTGTATTTTAATTTTTAGAATTTTTTTGCATTTATTTTCGAATTTTCTAACTCGGGTCGGGTTTGAACGGATAGGAAGGAAATTTTTTTTCCTCTTTATTTTTTAGCCTGCCTTGACCCGTTTAGTCTTGAAATGAAGCCTGGATGATGTTTTTTAATTTTTAGAATTTTTTTGCATTTATTTTTCAATTTTCTAACCTGGGTCGGGTTCGAACGTATAGGAAGGAAATTTTTTTTGTTCTCTATTTTTCAGCCTGCCCTGACCCGTTTCTTCTTGAAATGAAGCCTGGATGATGTTTTTTAATTTTTAGAATTTTTTTGCATTTATTTTTCAATTTTCTAACGCGGGTCGGGTTCGAACGGATAGGAAGGAAATTTTTTTTGTTCTCTATTTTTCGGCCTGTCCTGTCCCGTTTCGTATTGAAATGATGCCTGGATGATGTTTTTTAATTTTTAAAATTTTTTTGCATTTATTTTTCAATTTTCTAACGCGGGTCGGGTTCGAACGGATAGGAAGGAAATTTATTTTGTTCTCTATTTTTCGGCCTGTCCCTTCCCGTTTAGTATTGAAATGAAGCCTGGATGATGTTTTTTAATTTTTAGAATTTTTTTGCATTTATTTTTCAATTTTCTAACGCGGGTCGGGTTCGAACGGATAGGAAGGAAATTTTTTTTGTGCTCTATTTTTCGGCTTGTCCTGTCCCGTTTCGTATTGAAATGAAGCCTGGATGATGTTTTTTAATTTTTAGAATTTTTTTGCATTTATTTTTCAATTTTCTAACGCGGGTCGGGTTTGAACGGATAGGAAGGAAATTTTTTTTCCTCTTTATTTTTTAGCCTGCCTTGACCCGTTTAGTCTTGAAATGAAGCCTGGATGATGTTTTTTAATTTTTAGAATTTTTTTGCATTTATTTTTAAATTTTCTAACCTGGGTCGGGTCCGAACGTGAAGGAAATTTTTTTGGTTCTCTATTTTTCAGCCTGCCCTGACCCGTTTCTTCTTGAAATGAAGCCTGGATGATGTTTATTAATTTTTAGAATTTTTTTGCATTTATTTTCGAATTTTCTAACTCGGGTCGGGTTTGAACGGATAGGAAGAAAATTTTTTTTCTTCTTTATTTTTCAACCTGTCCAGACCTGTTTAATCCTGAAATGAAGCCTGGATGATGTTTTTTAATTTTTATAATTTTTTTTGCATTTGTTTTTGAATTTTCTAACTCGGGTCGGGTTCGAACGGATAGGAAGGAAATTTTTTTTCTTCTCTATTTTTCGGCCTGTCCTGTCCCGTTTCGTATTGAAATGATGCCTGGATGATGTTTTTTAATTTTTAGAATTTTTTAACATTTATTTTTCAATTTACTAACGCGGGTCGGGTTCGAACGGATAGGAAGGAAATTTATTTTGTTCTCTATTTTTCGGCCTGTCCTTTCCCGTTTCGTATTGAAATGAAGCCTGGATGATGTTTTTTAATTTTTAGAATTTTTTTGCATTTATTTTTCAATTTTCTAACGCGGGTCGGGTTCGAACGGATAGGAAGGAAATTTTTTTTCTTCTCTATTTTTCGGCCTGTGCTGACCCGTTTCGTCTTGAAATAAAGCCTGGATGGTGTTTTTTAATTTTTAGAATTTTTTTGCATTTATTTTCGAATTTTCTAACTCGGGTCAGGTTTGAACGGATAGGAAGGAAATTTTTTTTCCTCTTTATTTTTTAGCCTGCCTTGACCCGTTTAGTCTTGAAATGAAGCCTGGATGATGTTTTTTAATTTTTAGAATTTTTTTGCATTTATTTTTCAATTTTCTAACCTGGGTCGGGTTCGAACGTATAGGAAGGAAATTTTTTTTGTTCTCTATTTTTCAGCCTGCCCTGACCCGTTTCTTCTTGAAATGAAGCCTGGATGATGTTTTTTAATTTTTAGAATTTTTTTGCATTTATTTTTCAATTTTCTAATGCGGGTCGGGTTCGAACGGATAGGAAGGAAATTTTTTTTCTTCTCTATTTTTCGGCCTGTCCTTTCCCGTTTCGTATTGAAATGAAGCGTGGATGATGTTTTTTAATTTTTAGAATTTTTTTGCATTTATTTTTCAATTTTCTAACGCGGGTCGGGTTCGAACGGATAGGAAGGAAATTTTTTTTCTTCTCTATTTTTCAGCCTGTCCTAACCCGTTTCTTCTTGAAATGAAGCCTGGATGATGTTTTTTAATTTTTAGAATTTTTTTGCATTTATTTTCGAATTTTCTAACTCGGGTCGGGTTTGAACGGATAGGAAGGAAATTTTTTTTCCTCTTTATTTTCTAGCCTGCCTTGACCCGTTTAGTCTTGAAATGAAGCCTGGATGATGTTTTTTAATTTTTAGAATTTTTTTGCATTTATTTTTCAATTTTCTAACGCGGGTCGGGTTCGAACGGATAGGAAGGAAATTTTTTTTGTGCTCTATTTTTCGGCCTGTCCTGTCCCGTTTCGTATTGAAATGAAGCCTGGATGATGTTTTTTAATTTTTAGAATTTTTTTGCATTTATTTTTCAATTTTCTAACGCGGGTCGGGTTCGAACGGATACGAAGGAAATTTTTTTTTGTTCTCTATTTTTCGGCCTGTCCTGTCCCGTTTCGTATTGAAATGAAGCCTGGATGATGTTTTTTAATTTTTAGAATTTTTTTGCATTTATTTTTCAATTTTCTAACGCGGGTCGGGTTTGAACGGATAGGAAGGAAATTTTTTTTCCTCTTTATTTTTTAGCCTGCCTTGACCCGTTTAGTCTTGAAATGAAGCCCGGATGATGTTTTTTTATTTTTAGAATTTTTTTGCATTTATTTTTCAATTTTCTAACGCGGGTCGGGTTCGAACGGATAGGAAGGAAATTTATTTTGTTCTCTATTTTTCGGCCTGTCCTTTCCCGTTTCGTATTGAAATGAAGCCTGGATGATGTTTTTTAATTTTTAGAATTTTTTTGCATCTATTTTTCAATTTTCTAACGCGGGTCGGGTTCGAACGGATAGGAAGGAAATTTTTTTTGTTCTCTATTCTTCGGCCTGTCCTTTCCCGTTTCGTATTGAAATGAAGCCTGGATGATGTTTTTTAATTTTTAGAATTTTTTTGCATTTATTTTTCAATTTTCTAACGCGGGTCGGGTTCGAACGAATAGGAAGGAAATTTTTTTTCTTCTCTATTTTTCAGCCTGTCCTAACCCGTTTCTTCTTGAAATGAAGCCTGGATGATGTTTTTTAATTTTTAGAATTTTTTTGCATTTATTTTCAAATTTTCTAACTCGGGTCGGGTTTGAACGGATAGGAAGGAAATTTTTTTTCCTCTTTATTTTTTAGCCTACCTTGACCCGTTTAGTCTTGAAATGAAGCCTGGATGATGTTTTTTAATTTTTAGAATTTTTTTGCATTTATTTTTAAACTTTCTAACCTGGGTCGGGTTCGAACGTATAGGAAGGAAATTTTTTTTGTTCTCTATTTTTCAGCCTGCCCTGACCCGTTTCTTCTTGAAATGAAGCCTGGATGATGTTTATTAATTTTTAGAATTTTTTTGCATTTATTTTCGAATTTTCTAACTCGGGTCGGGTTTGAACGGATAGGAAGAAATTTTTTTTTCTTCTTTATTTTTCAACCTGTCCAGACCTGTTTAATCCTGAAATGAAGCCTGGATGATGTTTTTTAATTTTTAGAATTTTTTTTGCATTTGTTTTTGAATTTTCTAACTCGTGTCGGGTTCGAACGGATAGGAAGGAAATTTTTTTTGTTCTCTATTTTTCGGCCTGTCCTGTCCCGTTTCGTATTGAAATGATGCCTGGATGATGTTTTTTAATTTTTAGAATTTTTTAACATTTATTTTTCAATTTACTAACGCGGGTCGGGTTCGAACGGATAGGAAGAAAATTTATTTTGTTCTCTATTTTTCGGCCTGTCCTTTCCCGTTTCGTATTGAAATGAAGCCTGGATGATGTTTTTTAATTTTTAGAATTTTTTTGCATTTATTTTTCAATTTTCTAACGCGGGTCGGGTTCGAACGGATACGAAGGAAATTTTTTTTTGTTCTCTATTTTTCGGCCTGTCCTGTCCCGTTTCGTATTGAAATGAAGCCTGGATGATGTTTTTTAATTTTTAGAATTTTTTTGCATTTATTTTTCAATTTTCTAACGCGGGTCGGGTTTGAACGGATAGGAAGGAAATTTTTTTTCCTCTTTATTTTTTAGCCTGCCTTGACCCGTTTAGTCTTGAAATGAAGCCCGGATGATGTTTTTTTATTTTTAGAATTTTTTTGCATTTATTTTTCAATTTTCTAACGCGGGTCGGGTTCGAACGGATAGGAAGGAAATTTATTTTGTTCTCTATTTTTCGGCCTGTCCTTTCCCGTTTCGTATTGAAATGAAGCCTGGATGATGTTTTTTAATTTTTAGAATTTTTTTGCATCTATTTTTCAATTTTCTAACGCGGGTCGGGTTCGAACGGATAGGAAGGAAATTTTTTTTGTTCTCTATTCTTCGGCCTGTCCTTTCCCGTTTCGTATTGAAATGAAGCCTGGATGATGTTTTTTAATTTTTAGAATTTTTTTGCATTTATTTTTCAATTTTCTAACGCGGGTCGGGTTCGAACGAATAGGAAGGAAATTTTTTTTCTTCTCTATTTTTCAGCCTGTCCTAACCCGTTTCTTCTTGAAATGAAGCCTGGATGATGTTTTTTAATTTTTAGAATTTTTTTGCATTTATTTTCAAATTTTCTAACTCGGGTCGGGTTTGAACGGATAGGAAGGAAATTTTTTTTCCTCTTTATTTTTTAGCCTACCTTGACCCGTTTAGTCTTGAAATGAAGCCTGGATGATGTTTTTTAATTTTTAGAATTTTTTTGCATTTATTTTTAAACTTTCTAACCTGGGTCGGGTTCGAACGTATAGGAAGGAAATTTTTTTTGTTCTCTATTTTTCAGCCTGCCCTGACCCGTTTCTTCTTGAAATGAAGCCTGGATGATGTTTATTAATTTTTAGAATTTTTTTGCATTTATTTTCGAATTTTCTAACTCGGGTCGGGTTTGAACGGATAGGAAGAAATTTTTTTTTCTTCTTTATTTTTCAACCTGTCCAGACCTGTTTAATCCTGAAATGAAGCCTGGATGATGTTTTTTAATTTTTAGAATTTTTTTTGCATTTGTTTTTGAATTTTCTAACTCGTGTCGGGTTCGAACGGATAGGAAGGAAATTTTTTTTGTTCTCTATTTTTCGGCCTGTCCTGTCCCGTTTCGTATTGAAATGAAGCCTGGATGATGTTTTTTAATTTTTAGAATTTTTTTAACATTTATTTTTCAATTTACTAACGCGGGTCGGGTTCGAACGGATAGGAAGAAAATTTATTTTGTTCTCTATTTTTCGGCCTGTCCTTTCCCGTTTCGTATTGAAATGAAGCCTGGATGATGTTTTTTAATTTTTAGAATTTTTTTGCATTTATTTTTCAATTTTCTAACGCGGGTCGGGTTCGAACGGATAGGAAGGAAATTTTTTTTGTTCTCTATTTTTCGTCCTGTCCTTTCCCGTTTCGTATTGAAAGGAAGCCGGGATGATGTTTTTTAATTTTTAGAATTTTTTTGCATTTATTTTTCAATTTTCTAACGCGGGTCGGGTTCGAACGGATAGGAAGGAAATATTTTTTCTTCTCTATTTTTCAGCCTGTCCTAACCCGTTTCTTCTTGAAATGAAGCCTGGATGATGTTTTTTAATTTTTAGAATTTTTTTGCATTTATTTTCGAATTTTCTAACTCGGGTCGGGTTTGAACGGATAGGAAGGAAATTTTTTTTCCTCTTTATTTTTTAGCCTGCCTTGACCCGTTTAGTCTTGAAATGAATCCTGGATGATGTTTTTTAATTTTTAGAATTTTTTTGCATTTATTTTTAAATTTTCTAACCTGGGTCGGGTTCGAACGTATAGGAAGGAAATTTTTTTTATTCTCTATTTTTCAGCCTGCCCTGACCCGTTTCTTCTTGAAAAGAAGCCTGAATGATGTTTATTAATTTTTAGAATTTTTTTGCATTTATTTTCGAATTTTCTAACTCGGGTCGGGTTTGAACGGATAGGAAGAAAATTTTTTTTCTTCTTTATTTTTCAACCTGTCCAGACCTGTTTAATCCTGAAATGAAGCCTGGATGATGTTTTTTAATTTTTAGAATTTTTTTTGCATTTGTTTTTGAATTTTCTAACTCGGGTCGGGTTCGAACGGATAGGAAGGAAATTTTTTTTGTTCTCTATTTTTCGGCCTGTCCCGTCCCGTTTCGTATTGAAATGATGCCTGGATGATGTTTTTTAATTTTTAAAATTTTTTTGCATTTATTTTTCAATTTTCTAACGCGGGTCGGGTTCGAACGGATACGATGGAAATTTATTTTGTTCTCTATTTTTCGGCCTGTCCTTTCCCGTTTAGTATTGAAATGAAGCCTGGATGATGTTTTTTAATTTTTAGAATTTTTTTTGCATTTATTTTTCAATTTTCTAACGCGGGTCGGGTTCGAACGGATAGGAAGGAAATTTTTTTTGTGCTCTATTTTTCGGCCTGTCCTGTCCCGTTTCGTATTGAAATGAAGCCTGGATGATGTTTTTTAATTTTTAGAATTTTTTTGCATTTATTTTTCAATTTTCTAACGCGGGTCGGGTTTGAACGGATAGGAAGGAAATTTTTTTTCCTCTTTATTTTTTAGCCTGCCTTGACCCGTTTAGTCTTGAAATGAAGCCTGGATGATGTTTTTTAATTTTTAGAATTTTTTTGCATTTATTTTTAAATTTTCTAACCTGGGTCGGGTCCGAACGTATAGGAAGGAAATTTTTTTGGTTCTCTATTTTTCAGCCTGCCCTGACCCGTTTCTTCTTGAAATGAAGCCTGGATGATGTTTATTAATTTTTAGAATTTTTTTGCATTTATTTTCGAATTTTCTAACTCGGGTCGGGTTTGAACGGATAGGAAGAAAATTTTTTTTCTTCTTTATTTTTCAACCTGTCCAGACCTGTTTAATACTGAAATGAAGCCTGGATGATGTTTTTTAATTTTTAGAATTTTTTTTGCATTTGTTTTTGAATTTTCTAACTCGGGTCAGGTTCGAACGGATAGGAAGGAAATTTTTTTTCTTCTCTATTTTTCGGCCTGTGCTGACCCGTTTCGTCTTGAAATAAAGCCTGGATGGTGTTTTTTAATTTTTAGAATTTTTTTGCATTTATTTTCGAATTTTCTAACTCGGGTCGGGTTTGAACGGATAGGAAGGAAATTTTTTTTCCTCTTTATTTTTTAGCCTGCCTTGACCCGTTTAGTCTTGAAATGAAGCCTGGATGATGTTTTTTAATTTTTAGAATTTTTTTGCATTTATTTTTCAATTTTCTAACCTGGGTCGGGTTCGAACGTATAGGAAGGAAATTTTTTTTGTTCTCTATTTTTCAGCCTGCCCTGACCCGTTTCTTCTTGAAATGAAGCCTGGATGATGTTTTTTAATTTTTAGAATTTTCTTGCATTTATTTTTCAATTTTCTAACGCGGGTCGGGTTCGAACGGATAGGAAGGAAATTTTTTTTGTTCTCTATTTTTCGGCCTGTCCTTTCCCGTTTCGTATTGAAATGAAGCATGGATGATGTTTTTTAATTTTTAGAATTTTTTTGCATTTATTTTTCAATTTTCTAACGCGGGTCGGGTTCGAACGGATAGGAAGGAAATTTTTTTTCTTCTCTATTTTTCAGCCTGTCCTAACCCGTTTCTTCTTGAAATGAAGCCTGGATGATGTTTTTTAATTTTTAGAATTTTTTTGCATTTATTTTCGAATTTTCTAACTCGGGTCGGGTTTGAACGGATAGGAAGGAAATTTTTTTTCCTCTTTATTTTCTAGCCTGCCTTGACCCGTTTAGTCTTGAAATGAAGCCTGGATGATGTTTTTTAATTTTTAGAATTTTTTTGCATTTATTTTTCAATTTTCTAACGCGGGTCGGGTTCGAACGGATAGGAAGGAAATTTATTTTGTTCTCTATTTTTCGGCCTGTCCTTTTCCTTTTCGTATTGAAATGAAGCCTGGATGATGTTTTTTAATTTTTAGAATTTTTTTGCATCTATTTTTCAATTTTCTAACGCGGGTCGGGTTCGAACGGATAGGAAGGAAATTTTTTTTGTTCTCTATTCTTCGGCCTGTCCTTTCCCGTTTCGTATTGAAATGAAGCCTGGATGATGTTTTTTAATTTTTAGAATTTTTTTGCATTTATTTTTCAATTTTCTAACGCGGGTCGGGTTCGAACGAATAGGAAGGAAATTTTTTTTCTTCTCTATTTTTCAGCCTGTCCTAACCCGTTTCTTCTTGAAATGAAGCCTGGATGTTGTTTTTTAATTTTTAGAATTTTTTTGCATTTATTTTCAAATTTTCTAACTCGGGTCGGGTTTGAACGGATAGGAAGGAAATTTTTTTTCCTCTTTATTTTTTAGCCTGCCTTGACCCGTTTAGTCTTGAAATGAAGCCTGGATGATATTTTTTAATTTTTAGAATTTTTTTACATTTATTTTTAAATTTTCTAACTTGGGTCGGGTTCGAACGTATAGGAAGGAAATTTTTTTTGTTCTCTATTTTTCAGCCTGCCCTGACCCGTTTCTTCTTGAAATGAAGCCTGGATGATGTTTATTAATTTTTAGAATTTTTTTGCATTTATTTTCGAATTTTCTAACTCGGGTCGGGTTTGAACGGATAGGAAGAAAATTTTTTTTCTTCTTTATTTTTCAACCTGTCCAGACCTGTTTAATCCTGAAATGAAGCCTGGATGATGTTTTTTAATTTTTAGAATTTTTTTACATTTATTTTTAAATTTTCTAACCTGGGTCGGGTTCGAACGTATAGGAAGGAAATTTTTTTTGTTCTCTATTTTTCAGCCTGCCCTGACCCGTTTCTTCTTGAAATGAAGCCTGGATGATGTTTATTAATTTTTAGAATTTTTTTGCATTTATTTTCGAATTTTCTAACTCGGGTCGGGTTTGAACGGATAGGAAGAAAATTTTTTTTCTTCCTTATTTTTCAACCTGTCCAGACCTGTTTAATCCTGAAATGAAGCCTGGATGATGTTTTTTAATTTTTAGAATTTTTTTTGCATTTGTTTTTGAATTTTCTAACTCGGGTCGGGTTCGAACGGATAGGAAGGAAATTTTTTTTGTTCTCTATTTTTCGGCCTGTCCTGTCCCGTTTCGTATTGAAATGATGCCTGGATGATGTTTTTTAATTTTTAGAATTTTTTTGCATTTATTTTTAAATTTTCTAACGCGGGTCGGGTTCGAACGGATAGGAAGGAAATTTATTTTGTTCTCTATTTTTCGGCCTGTCCTTTCCCGTTTCGTATTGAAATGAAGCCTGGATGATGTTCTTTAATTTTTAGAATTTTTTTGCATTTATTTTTCAATTTTCTAACGCGGGTCGGGTTCGAACGGATACGAAGGAAATTTTTTTTGTTCTCTATTTTTCGGCCTGTCCTGTCCCGTTTCGTATTGAAATGAAGCCTGGATGATGTTTTTTAATTTTTTGAATTTTTTTGCATTTATTTTTCAATTTTCTAACGCGGGTCGGGTTTGAACGGATAGGAAGGAAATTTTTTTTCCTCTTTATTTTTTAGCCTGCCTTGACCCGTTTAGTCTTGAAATGAAGCCTGGATGATGTTTTTTAATTTTTAGAATTTTTTTGCATTTATTTTTCAATTTTCTAACGCGGGTCGGGTTCGAACGGATAGGAAGGAAATTTATTTTGTTCTCTATTTTTCGGCCTGTCCTTTCCCGTTTCGTATTGAAATGAAGCCTGGATGATGTTTTTTAATTTTTAGAATTTTTTTGCATCTATTTTTCAATTTTCTAACGCGGGTCGGGTTCGAACGGATAGGAAGGAAATTTTTTTTGTTCTCTATTCTTCGGCCTGTCCGTTCCCGTTTCGTATTGAAATGAAGCCTGGATGATGTTTTTTAATTTTTAGAATTTTTTTGCATTTATTTTTCAATTTTCTAACGCGGGTCGGGTTCGAACGGATAGGAAGGAAATTTTTTTTCTTCTCTATTTTTCAGCCTTTCCTAACCCGTTTCTTCTTGAAATGAAGCCTGGATGATGTTTTTTAATTTTTAGAATTTTTTTGCATTTATTTTCGAATTTTCTAACTCGGGTCGGGTTTGAACGGATAGGAAGGAAATTTTTTTTCCTCTTTATTTTTTAGCCTGCCTTGACCCGTTTAGTCTTGAAATGAAGCCTGGATGATGTTTTTTAATTTTTAGAATTTTTTTGCATTTATTTTTAAACTTTCTAACCTGGGTCGGGTTCGAACGTATAGGAAGGAAATTTTTTTTGTTCTCTATTTTTCAGCCTGCCCTGACCCGTTTCTTCTTGAAATGAAGCCTGGATGATGTTTATTAATTTTTAGAATTTTTTTGCATTTATTTTCGAATTTTCTAACTCGGGTCGGGTTTGAACGGATAGGAAGAAAATTTTTTTTCTTCTTTATTTTTCAACCTGTCCAGACCTGTTTAATCCTGAAATGAAGCCTGGATGATGTTTTTTAATTTTTAGAATTTTTTTTGTATTTGTTTTTGAATTTTCTAACTCGGGTCGGGTTCGAACGGATAGGAAGGAAATTTTTTTTGTTCTCTATTTTTCGGCCTGTCCTGTCCCGTTTCGAATTGAAATGAAGCCTGGATGATGTTTTTTAATTTTTAGAATTTTTTTGCATTTATTTTTCAATTTTCTAACGCGGGTCGGGTTTGAACGGATAGGAAGGAAATTTTTTTTCCTCTTTATTTTTTAGCCTGCCTTGACCCGTTTAGTCTTGAAATGAAGCCTGGATGATGTTTTTTAATTTTTAGAATTTTTTTGCATTTATTTTTAAATTTTCTAACCTGGGTCGGGTCCGAACGTATAGGAAGGAAATTTTTTTGGTTCTCTATTTTTCAGCCTGCCCTGACCCGTTTCTTCTTGAAATGAAGACTGGATGATGTTTATTAATTTTTAGAATTTTTTTGCATTTATTTTCGAATTTTCTAACTCGGGTCGGGTTTGAACGGATAGGAAGAAAATTTTTTTTCTTCTTTATTTTTCAACCTGTCCAGACCTGTTTAATCCTGAAATGAAGCCTGGATGATGTTTTTTAATTTTTAGAATTTTTTTTGCATTTGTTTTTGAATTTTCTAACTCGGGTCAGGTTCGAACGGATAGGAAGGAAATTTTTTTTCTTCTCTATTTTTCGGCCTGTGCTGACCCGTTTCGTCTTGAAATAAAGCCTGGATGGTGTTTTTTAATTTTTAGAATTTTTTTGCATTTATTTTCGAATTTTCTAACTCGGGTCGGGTTTGAACGGATAGGAAGGAAATTTTTTTTCCTCTTTATTTTTTAGCCTGCCTTGACCCGTTTAGTCTTGAAATGAAGCCTGGATGATGTTTTTTAATTTTTAGAATTTTTTTGCATTTATTTTTCAATTTTCTAACCTGGGTCGGGTTCGAACGTATAGGAAGGAAATTTTTTTTGTTCTCTATTTTTCAGGCTGCCCTGACCCGTTTCTTCTTGAAATGAAGCCTGGATGATGTTTTTTAATTTTTAGAATTTTTTTGCATTTATTTTTCAATTTTCTAACGCGGGTCGGGTTCGAACGGATAGGAAGGAAATTTTTTTTGTTCTCTATTTTTCGGCCTGTCCTTTCCCGTTTCGTATTGAAATGAAGCGTGGATGATGTTTTTTAATTTTTAGAATTTTTTTGCATTTATTTTTCAATTTTCTAACGCGGGTCGGGTTCGAACGGATAGGAAGGAAATTTTTTTTCTTCTCCATTTTTCAGCCTGTCCTAACCCGTTTCTTCTTGAAATGAAGCCTGGATGATGTTTTTTAATTTTTAGAATTTTTTTGCATTTATTTTCGAATTTTCTAACTCGGGTCGGGTTTGAACGGATAGGAAGGAAATTTTTTTTCCTCTTTATTTTCTAGCCTGCCTTGACCCGTTTAGTCTTGAAATGAAGCCTGGATGATGTTTTTTAATTTTTAGAATTTTTTTGCATTTATTTTTCAATTTTCTAACGCGGGTCGGGTTCGAACGGATAGGAAGGAAATTTATTTTGTTCTCTATTTTTCGGCCTGTCCTTTTCCGTTTCGTATTGAAATGAAGCCTGGATGATGTTTTTTAATTTTTAGAATTTTTTTGCATCTATTTTTCAATTTTCTAACGCGGGTCGGGTTCGAACGGATAGGAAGGAAATTTTTTTTGTTCTCTATTCTTCGGCCTGTCCTTTCCCGTTTCGTATTGAAATGAAGCCTGGATGATGTTTTTTAATTTTTAGAATTTTTTTGCATTTATTTTTCAATTTTCTAACGCGGGTCGGGTTCGAACGAATAGGAAGGAAATTTTTTTTCTTCTCTATTTTTCAGCCTGTCCTAACCCGTTTCTTCTTGAAATGAAGCCTGGATGATGTTTTTTAATTTTTAGAATTTTTTTGCATTTATTTTCAAATTTTCTAACTCGGGTCGGGTTTGAACGGATAGGAAGGAAATTTTTTTTCCTCTTTATTTTTTAGCCTGCCTTGACCCGTTTAGTCTTGAAATGAAGCCTGGATGATGTTTTTTAATTTTTAGAATTTTTTTACATTTATTTTTAAATTTTCTAACTTGGGTCGGGTTCGAACGTATAGGATGGAAATTTTTTTTGTTCTCTATTTTTCAGCCAGCCCTGACCCGTTTCTTCTTGAAATGAAGCCTGGATGATGTTTATTAATTTTTAGAATTTTTTTGCATTTATTTTCGAATTTTCTAACTCGGGTCGGGTTTGAACGGATAGGAAGAAAATTTTTTTTCTTCTTTATTTTTCAACCTGTCCAGACCTGTTTAATCCTGAAATGAAGCCTGGATGATGTTTTTTAATTTTTAGAATTTTTTTTGCATTTGTTTTTGAATTTTCTAACTCGGGTCGGGTTCGAACGGATAGGAAGGAAATTTTTTTTGTTCTCTATTTTTCGGCCTGTCCTGTCCCGTTTCGTATTGAAATGATGCCTGGATGATGTTTTTTAATTTTTAGAATTTTTTTGCATTTATTTTTCAATTTTCTAACGCGGGTCGGGTTCGAACGGATAGGAAGGAAATTTATTTTGTTCTCTATTTTTCGGCCTGTCCTTTCCCGTTTCGTATTGAAATGAAGCCTGGATGATGTTTTTTAATTTTTAGAATTTTTTTGCATTTATTTTTCAATTTTCTAACGCGGGTCGGGTTCGAACGGATACGAAGGAAATTTTTTTTGTTCTCTATTTTTCGGCCTGTCCTGTCCCGTTTCGTATTGAAATGAAGCCTGGATGATGTTTTTTAATTTTTTGAATTTTTTTGCATTTATTTTTCAATTTTCTAACGCGGGTCGGGTTTGAACGGATAGGAAGGAAATTTTTTTTCCTCTATATTTTTTAGCCTGCCTTGACCCGTTTAGTCTTGAAATGAAGCCTGGATGATGTTTTTTAATTTTTAGAATTTTTTTGCATTTATTTTTCAATTTTCTAACGCGGGTCGGGTTCGAACGGATAGGAAGGAAATTTATTTTGTTCTCTATTTTTCGGCCTGTCCTTTCCCGTTTCGTATTGAAATGAAGCCTGGATGATGTTTTTTAATTTTTAGAATTTTTTTGCATCTATTTTTCAATTTTCTAACGCGGGTCGGGTTCGAACGGATAGGAAGGAAATTTTTTTTGTTCTCTATTCTTCGGCCTGTCCTTTCCCGTTTCGTATTGAAATGAAGCCTGGATGATGTTTTTTAATTTTTAGAATTTTTTTGCATTTATTTTTCAATTTTCTAACGCGGGTCGGGTTCGAACGAATAGGAAGGAAATTTTTTTTCTTCTCTATTTTTCAGCCTGTCCTAACCCGTTTCTTCTTGAAATGAAGCCTGGATGATGGTTTTTAATTTTTAGAATTTTTTTGCATTTATTTTCAAATTTTCTAACTCGGGTCGGGTTTGAACGGATAGGAAGGAAATTTTTTTTCCTCTTTATTTTTTAGCCTGCCTTGACCCGTTTAGTCTTGAAATGAAGCCTGGATGATGTTTTTTAATTTTTAGAATTTTTTTACATTTATTTTTAAATTTTCTAACTTGGGTCGGGTTCGAACGTATAGGATGGAAATTTTTTTTGTTCTCTATTTTTCAGCCTGCCCTGACCCGTTTCTTCTTGAAATGAAGCCTGGATGATGTTTATTAATTTTTAGAATTTTTTTGCATTTATTTTCGAATTTTCTAACTCGGGTCGGGTTTGAACGGATAGGAAGAAAATTTTTTTTCTTCTTTATTTTTCAACCTGTCCAGACCTGTTTAATCCTGAAATGAAGCCTGGATGATGTTTTTTAATTTTTAGAATTTTTTTTGCATTTGTTTTTGAATTTTCTAACTCGGGTCGGGTTCGAACGGATAGGAAGGAAATTTTTTTTGTTCTCTATTTTTCGGCCTGTCCTGTCCCGTTTCGTATTGAAATGATGCCTGGATGATGTTTTTTAATTTTTTGAATTTTTTTGCATTTATTTTTCAATTTTCTAACGCGGGTCGGGTTCGAACGGATAGGAAGGAAATTTATTTTGTTCTCTATTTTTTGGCCTGTCCTTTCCCGTTTCGTATTGAAATGAAGCCTGGATGATGTTTTTTAATTTTTAGAATTTTTTTGCATTTATTTTTCAATTTTCTAACGCGGGTCGGGTTCGAACGGATACGAAGGAAATTTTTTTTGTTCTCTATTTTTCGGCCTGTCCTGTCCCGTTTCGTATTGAAATGAAGCCTGGATGATGTTTTTTAATTTTTTGAATTTTTTTGCATTTATTTTTCAATTTTCTAACGCGGGTCGGGTTTGAACGGATAGGAAGGAAATTTTTTTTCCTCTATATTTTTTAGCCTGCCTTGACCCGTTTAGTCTTGAAATGAAGCCTGGATGATGTTTTTTAATTTTTAGAATTTTTTTGCATTTATTTTTCAATTTTCTAACGCGGGTCGGGTTCGAACGGATAGGAAGGAAATTTATTTTGTTCTCTATTTTTCGGCCTGTCCTTTCCCGTTTCGTATTGAAATGAAGCCTGGATGATGTTTTTTAATTTTTAGAATTTTTTTGCATCTATTTTTCAATTTTCTAACGCGGGTCGGGTTCGAACGGATAGGAAGGAAATTTTTTTTGTTCTCTATTCTTCGGCCTGTCCTTTCCCGTTTCGTATTGAAATGAAGCCTGGATGATGTTTTTTAATTTTTAGAATTTTTTTGCATTTATTTTTCAATTTTCTAACGCGGGTCGGGTTCGAACGGATAGGAAGGAAATTTTTTTTCTTCTCTATTTTTCAGCCTTTCCTAACCCGTTTCTTCTTGAATTGAAGCCTGGATGATGTTTTTTAATTTTTAGAATTTTTTTGCATTTATTTTCGAATTTTCTAACTCGGGTCGGGTTTGAACGGATAGGAAGAAATTTTTTTTTCTTCTTTATTTTTCAACCTGTCCAGACCTGTTTAATCCTGAAATGAAGCCTGGATGATGTTTTTTAATTTTTAGAATTTTTTTTGCATTTGTTTTTGAATTTTCTAACTCGGGTCAGGTTCGAACGGATAGGAAGGAAATTTTTTTTCTTCTCTATTTTTCGGCCTGTGCTGACCCGTTTCGTCTTGAAATAAAGCCTGGATGGTGTTTTTTAATTTTTAGAATTTTTTTGCATTTATTTTCGAATTTTCTAACTCGGGTCGGGTTTGAACGGATAGGAAGGAAATTTTTTTTCCTCTTTATTTTTTAGCCTGCCTTGACCCGTTTAGTCTTGAAATGAAGCCTGGATGATGTTTTTTAATTTTTAGAATTTTTTTGCATTTATTTTTCAATTTTCTAACCTGGGTCGGGTTCGAACGTATAGGAAGGAAATTTTTTTTGTTCTCTATTTTTCAGCCTGCCCTGACCCGTTTCTTCTTGAAATGAAGCCTGGATGATGTTTTTTAATTTTTAGAATTTTTTTGCATTTATTTTTCAATTTTCTAACGCGGGTCGGGTTCGAACGGATAGGAAGGAAATTTTTTTTGTTCTCTATTTTTCGGCCTGTCCTTTCCCGTTTCGTATTGAAATGAAGCGTGGATGATGTTTTTTAATTTTTAGAATTTTTTTGCATTTATTTTTCAATTTTCTAACGCGGGTCGGGTTCGAACGGATAGGAAGGAAATTTTTTTTCTTCTCTATTTTTCAGCCTGTCCTAACCCGTTTCTTCTTGAAATGAAGCCTGGATGATGTTTTTTAATTTTTAGAATTTTTTTGCATTTATTTTCGAATTTTCTAACTCGGGTCGGGTTTGAACGGATAGGAAGGAAATTTTTTTTCCTCTTTATTTTCTAGCCTGCCTTGATCCGTTTAGTCTTGAAATGAAGCCTGGATGATGTTTTTTAATTTTTAGAATTTTTTTGCATTTATTTTTCAATTTTCTAACGCGGGTCGGGTTCGAACGGATAGGAAGGAAATTTATTTTGTTCTCTATTTTTCGGCCTGTCCTTTTCCGTTTCGTATTGAAATGAAGCCTGGATGATGTTTTTTAATTTTTAGAATTTTTTTGCATCTATTTTTCAATTTTCTAACGCGGGTCGGGTTCGAACGGATAGGAAGGAAATTTTTTTTGTTCTCTATTCTTCGGCCTGTCCTTTCCCGTTTCGTATTGAAATGAAGCCTGGATGATGTTTTTTAATTTTTAGAATTTTTTTGCATTTATTTTTCAATTTTCTAACGCGGGTCGGGTTCGAACGAATAGGAAGGAAATTTTTTTTCTTCTCTATTTTTCAGCCTGTCCTAACCCGTTTCTTCTTGAAATGAAGCCTGGATGATGTTTTTTAATTTTTAGAATTTTTTTGCATTTATTTTCAAATTTTCTAACTCGGGTCGGGTTTGAACGGATAGGAAGGAAATTTTTTTTCCTCTTTATTTTTTAGCCTGCCTTGACCCGTTTAGTCTTGAAATGAAGTCTGGATGATGTTTTTTAATTTTTAGAATTTTTTTACATTTATTTTTAAATTTTCTAACTTGGGTCGGGTTCGAACGTATAGGATGGAAATTTTTTTTGTTCTCTATTTTTCAGCCAGCCCTGACCCGTTTCTTCTTGAAATGAAGCCTGGATGATGTTTATTAATTTTTAGAATTTTTTTGCATTTATTTTCGAATTTTCTAACTCGGGTCGGGTTTGAACGGATAGGAAGAAAATTTTTTTTCTTCTTTATTTTTCAACCTGTCCAGACCTGTTTAATCCTGAAATGAAGCCTGGATGATGTTTTTTAATTTTTAGAATTTTTTTTGCATTTGTTTTTGAATTTTCTAACTCGGGTCGGGTTCGAACGGATAGGAAGGAAATTTTTTTTGTTCTCTATTTTTCGGCCTGTCCTGTCCCGTTTCGTATTGAAATGATGCCTGGATGATGTTTTTTAATTTTTAGAATTTTTTTGCATTTATTTTTCAATTTTCTAACGCGGGTCGGGTTCGAACGGATAGGAAGGAAATTTATTTTGTTCTCTATTTTTCGGCCTGTCCTTTCCCGTTTCGTATTGAAATGAAGCCTGGATGATGTTTTTTAATTTTTAGAATTTTTTTGCATTTATTTTTCAATTTTCTAACGCGGGTCGGGTTCGAACGGATACGAAGGAAATTTTTTTTGTTCTCTATTTTTCGGCCTGTCCTGTCCCGTTTCGTATTGAAATGAAGCCTGGATGATGTTTTTTAATTTTTTGAATTTTTTTGCATTTATTTTTCAATTTTCTAACGCGGGTCGGGTTTGAACGGATAGGAAGGAAATTTTTTTTCCTCTATATTTTTTAGCCTGCCTTGACCCGTTTAGTCTTGAAATGAAGCCTGGATGATGTTTTTTAATTTTTAGAATTTTTTTGCATTTATTTTTCAATTTTCTAACGCGGGTCGGGTTCGAACGGATAGGAAGGAAATTTATTTTGTTCTCTATTTTTCGGCCTGTCCTTTCCCGTTTCGTATTGAAATGAAGCCTGGATGATGTTTTTTAATTTTTAGAATTTTTTTGCATCTATTTTTCAATTTTCTAACGCGGGTCGGGTTCGAACGGATAGGAAGGAAATTTTTTTTGTTCTCTATTCTTCGGCCTGTCCTTTCCCGTTTCGTATTGAAATGAAGCCTGGATGATGTTTTTTAATTTTTAGAATTTTTTTGCATTTATTTTTCAATTTTCTAACGCGGGTCGGGTTCGAACGAATAGGAAGGAAATTTTTTTTCTTCTCTATTTTTCAGCCTGTCCTAACCCGTTTCTTCTTGAAATGAAGCCTGGATGATGGTTTTTAATTTTTAGAATTTTTTTGCATTTATTTTCAAATTTTCTAACTCGGGTCGGGTTTGAACGGATAGGAAGGAAATTTTTTTTCCTCTTTATTTTTTAGCCTGCCTTGACCCGTTTAGTCTTGAAATGAAGCCTGGATGATGTTTTTTAATTTTTAGAATTTTTTTACATTTATTTTTAAATTTTCTAACTTGGGTCGGGTTCGAACGTATAGGATGGAAATTTTTTTTGTTCTCTATTTTTCAGCCTGCCCTGACCCGTTTCTTCTTGAAATGAAGCCTGGATGATGTTTATTAATTTTTAGAATTTTTTTGCATTTATTTTCGAATTTTCTAACTCGGGTCGGGTTTGAACGGATAGGAAGAAAATTTTTTTTCTTCTTTATTTTTCAACCTGTCCAGACCTGTTTAATCCTGAAATGAAGCCTGGATGATGTTTTTTAATTTTTAGAATTTTTTTTGCATTTGTTTTTGAATTTTCTAACTCGGGTCGGGTTCGAACGGATAGGAAGGAAATTTTTTTTGTTCTCTATTTTTCGGCCTGTCCTGTCCCGTTTCGTATTGAAATGATGCCTGGATGATGTTTTTTAATTTTTAGAATTTTTTTGCATTTATTTTTCAATTTTCTAACGCGGGTCGGGTTCGAACGGATAGGAAGGAAATTTATTTTGTTCTCTATTTTTCGGCCTGTCCTTTCCCGTTTCGTATTGAAATGAAGCCTGGATGATGTTTTTTAATTTTTAGAATTTTTTTGCATTTATTTTTCAATTTTCTAACGCGGGTCGGGTTCGAACGGATACGAAGGAAATTTTTTTTGTTCTCTATTTTTCGGCCTGTCCTGTCCCGTTTCGTATTGAAATGAAGCCTGGATGATGTTTTTTAATTTTTTGAATTTTTTTGCATTTATTTTTCAATTTTCTAACGCGGGTCGGGTTTGAACGGATAGGAAGGAAATTTTTTTTCCTCTATATTTTTTAGCCTGCCTTGACCCGTTTAGTCTTGAAATGAAGCCTGGATGATGTTTTTTAATTTTTAGAATTTTTTTGCATTTATTTTTCAATTTTCTAACGCGGGTCGGGTTCGAACGGATAGGAAGGAAATTTATTTTGTTCTCTATTTTTCGGCCTGTCCTTTCCCGTTTCGTATTGAAATGAAGCCTGGATGATGTTTTTTAATTTTTAGAATTTTTTTGCATCTATTTTTCAATTTTCTAACGCGGGTCGGGTTCGAACGGATAGGAAGGAAATTTTTTTTGTTCTCTATTCTTCGGCCTGTCCTTTCCCGTTTCGTATTGAAATGAAGCCTGGATGATGTTTTTTAATTTTTAGAATTTTTTTGCATTTATTTTTCAATTTTCTAACGCGGGTCGGGTTCGAACGGATAGGAAGGAAATTTTTTTTCTTCTCTATTTTTCAGCCTTTCCTAACCCGTTTCTTCTTGAAATGAAGCCTGGATGATGTTTTTTAATTTTTAGAATTTTTTTGCATTTATTTTCGAATTTTCTAACTCGGGTCGGGTTTGAACGGATAGGAAGAAATTTTTTTTTCTTCTTTATTTTTCAACCTGTCCAGACCTGTTTAATCCTGAAATGAAGCCTGGATGATGTTTTTTAATTTTTAGAATTTTTTTTGCATTTGTTTTTGAATTTTCTAACTCGGGTCAGGTTCGAACGGATAGGAAGGAAATTTTTTTTCTTCTCTATTTTTCGGCCTGTGCTGACCCGTTTCGTCTTGAAATAAAGCCTGGATGGTGTTTTTTAATTTTTAGAATTTTTTTGCATTTATTTTCGAATTTTCTAACTCGGGTCGGGTTTGAACGGATAGGAAGGAAATTTTTTTTCCTCTTTATTTTTTAGCCTGCCTTGACCCGTTTAGTCTTGAAATGAAGCCTGGATGATGTTTTTTAATTTTTAGAATTTTTTTGCATTTATTTTTCAATTTTCTAACCTGGGTCGGGTTCGAACGTATAGGAAGGAAATTTTTTTTGTTCTCTATTTTTCAGCCTGCCCTGACCCGTTTCTTCTTGAAATGAAGCCTGGATGATGTTTTTTAATTTTTAGAATTTTTTTGCATTTATTTTTCAATTTTCTAACGCGGGTCGGGTTCGAACGGATAGGAAGGAAATTTTTTTTGTTCTATATTTTTCGGCCTGTCCTTTCCCGTTTCGTATTGAAATGAAGCGTGGATGATGTTTTTTAATTTTTAGAATTTTTTTGCATTTATTTTTCAATTTTCTAACGCGGGTCGGGTTCGAACGGATAGGAAGGAAATTTTTTTTCTTCTCTATTTTTCAGCCTGTCCTAACCCGTTTCTTCTTGAAATGAAGCCTGGATGATGTTTTTTAATTTTTAGAATTTTTTTGCATTTATTTTCGAATTTTCTAACTCGGGTCGGGTTTGAACGGATAGGAAGGAAATTTTTTTTCCTCTTTATTTTCTAGCCTGCCTTGATCCGTTTAGTCTTGAAATGAAGCCTGGATGATGTTTTTTAATTTTTAGAATTTTTTTGCATTTATTTTTCAATTTTCTAACGCGGGTCGGGTTCGAACGGATAGGAAGGAAATTTATTTTGTTCTCTATTTTTCGGCCTGTCCTTTTCCGTTTCGTATTGAAATGAAGCCTGGATGATGTTTTTTAATTTTTAGAATTTTTTTGCATCTATTTTTCAATTTTCTAACGCGGGTCGGGTTCGAACGGATAGGAAGGAAATTTTTTTTGTTCTCTATTCTTCGGCCTGTCCTTTCCCGTTTCGTATTGAAATGAAGCCTGGATGATGTTTTTTAATTTTTAGAATTTTTTTGCATTTATTTTTCAATTTTCTAACGCGGGTCGGGTTCGAACGAATAGGAAGGAAATTTTTTTTCTTCTCTATTTTTCAGCCTGTCCTAACCCGTTTCTTCTTGAAATGAAGCCTGGATGATGTTTTTTAATTTTTAGAATTTTTTTGCATTTATTTTCAAATTTTCTAACTCGGGTCGGGTTTGAACGGATAGGAAGGAAATTTTTTTTCCTCTTTATTTTTTAGCCTGCCTTGACCCGTTTAGTCTTGAAATGAAGCCTGGATGATGTTTTTTAATTTTTAGAATTTTTTTACATTTATTTTTAAATTTTCTAACTTGGGTCGGGTTCGAACGTATAGGATGGAAATTTTTTTTGTTCTCTATTTTTCAGCCAGCCCTGACCCGTTTCTTCTTGAAATGAAGCCTGGATGATGTTTATTAATTTTTAGAATTTTTTTGCATTTATTTTCGAATTTTCTAACTCGGGTCGGGTTTGAACGGATAGGAAGAAAATTTTTTTTCTTCTTTATTTTTCAACCTGTCCAGACCTGTTTAATCCTGAAATGAAGCCTGGATGATGTTTTTTAATTTTTAGAATTTTTTTTGCATTTGTTTTTGAATTTTCTAACTCGGGTCGGGTTCGAACGGATAGGAAGGAAATTTTTTTTGTTCTCTATTTTTCGGCCTGTCCTGTCCCGTTTCGTATTGAAATGATGCCTGGATGATGTTTTTTAATTTTTAGAATTTTTTTGCATTTATTTTTCAATTTTCTAACGCGGGTCGGGTTCGAACGGATAGGAAGGAAATTTATTTTGTTCTCTATTTTTCGGCCTGTCCTTTCCCGTTTCGTATTGAAATGAAGCCTGGATGATGTTTTTTAATTTTTAGAATTTTTTTGCATTTATTTTTCAATTTTCTAACGCGGGTCGGGTTCGAACGGATACGAAGGAAATTTTTTTTGTTCTCTATTTTTCGGCCTGTCCTGTCCCGTTTCGTATTGAAATGAAGCCTGGATGATGTTTTTTAATTTTTTGAATTTTTTTGCATTTATTTTTCAATTTTCTAACGCGGGTCGGGTTTGAACGGATAGGAAGGAAATTTTTTTTCCTCTATATTTTTTAGCCTGCCTTGACCCGTTTAGTCTTGAAATGAAGCCTGGATGATGTTTTTTAATTTTTAGAATTTTTTTGCATTTATTTTTCAATTTTCTAACGCGGGTCGGGTTCGAACGGATAGGAAGGAAATTTATTTTGTTCTCTATTTTTCGGCCTGTCCTTTCCCGTTTCGTATTGAAATGAAGCCTGGATGATGTTTTTTAATTTTTAGAATTTTTTTGCATCTATTTTTCAATTTTCTAACGCGGGTCGGGTTCGAACGGATAGGAAGGAAATTTTTTTTGTTCTCTATTCTTCGGCCTGTCCTTTCCCGTTTCGTATTGAAATGAAGCCTGGATGATGTTTTTTAATTTTTAGAATTTTTTTGCATTTATTTTTCAATTTTCTAACGCGGGTCGGGTTCGAACGAATAGGAAGGAAATTTTTTTTCTTCTCTATTTTTCAGCCTGTCCTAACCCGTTTCTTCTTGAAATGAAGCCTGGATGATGGTTTTTAATTTTTAGAATTTTTTTGCATTTATTTTCAAATTTTCTAACTCGGGTCGGGTTTGAACGGATAGGAAGGAAATTTTTTTTCCTCTTTATTTTTTAGCCTGCCTTGACCCGTTTAGTCTTGAAATGAAGCCTGGATGATGTTTTTTAATTTTTAGAATTTTTTTACATTTATTTTTAAATTTTCTAACTTGGGTCGGGTTCGAACGTATAGGATGGAAATTTTTTTTGTTCTCTATTTTTCAGCCTGCCCTGACCCGTTTCTTCTTGAAATGAAGCCTGGATGATGTTTATTAATTTTTAGAATTTTTTTGCATTTATTTTCGAATTTTCTAACTCGGGTCGGGTTTGAACGGATAGGAAGAAAATTTTTTTTCTTCTTTATTTTTCAACCTGTCCAGACCTGTTTAATCCTGAAATGAAGCCTGGATGATGTTTTTTAATTTTTAGAATTTTTTTTGCATTTGTTTTTGAATTTTCTAACTCGGGTCGGGTTCGAACGGATAGGAAGGAAATTTTTTTTGTTCTCTATTTTTCGGCCTGTCCTGTCCCGTTTCGTATTGAAATGATGCCTGGATGATGTTTTTTAATTTTTAGAATTTTTTTGCATTTATTTTTCAATTTTCTAACGCGGGTCGGGTTCGAACGGATAGGAAGGAAATTTATTTTGTTCTCTATTTTTCGGCCTGTCCTTTCCCGTTTCGTATTGAAATGAAGCCTGGATGATGTTTTTTAATTTTTAGAATTTTTTTGCATTTATTTTTCAATTTTCTAACGCGGGTCGGGTTCGAACGGATACGAAGGAAATTTTTTTTGTTCTCTATTTTTCGGCCTGTCCTGTCCCGTTTCGTATTGAAATGAAGCCTGGATGATGTTTTTTAATTTTTTGAATTTTTTTGCATTTATTTTTCAATTTTCTAACGCGGGTCGGGTTTGAACGGATAGGAAGGAAATTTTTTTTCCTCTATATTTTTTAGCCTGCCTTGACCCGTTTAGTCTTGAAATGAAGCCTGGATGATGTTTTTTAATTTTTAGAATTTTTTTGCATTTATTTTTCAATTTTCTAACGCGGGTCGGGTTCGAACGGATAGGAAGGAAATTTATTTTGTTCTCTATTTTTCGGCCTGTCCTTTCCCGTTTCGTATTGAAATGAAGCCTGGATGATGTTTTTTAATTTTTAGAATTTTTTTGCATCTATTTTTCAATTTTCTAACGCGGGTCGGGTTCGAACGGATAGGAAGGAAATTTTTTTTGTTCTCTATTCTTCGGCCTGTCCTTTCCCGTTTCGTATTGAAATGAAGCCTGGATGATGTTTTTTAATTTTTAGAATTTTTTTGCATTTATTTTTCAATTTTCTAACGCGGGTCGGGTTCGAACGGATAGGAAGGAAATTTTTTTTCTTCTCTATTTTTCAGCCTTTCCTAACCCGTTTCTTCTTGAAATGAAGCCTGGATGATGTTTTTTAATTTTTAGAATTTTTTTGCATTTATTTTCGAATTTTCTAACTCGGGTCGGGTTTGAACGGATAGGAAGAAATTTTTTTTTCTTCTTTATTTTTCAACCTGTCCAGACCTGTTTAATCCTGAAATGAAGCCTGGATGATGTTTTTTAATTTTTAGAATTTTTTTTGCATTTGTTTTTGAATTTTCTAACTCGGGTCAGGTTCGAACGGATAGGAAGGAAATTTTTTTTCTTCTCTATTTTTCGGCCTGTGCTGACCCGTTTCGTCTTGAAATAAAGCCTGGATGGTGTTTTTTAATTTTTAGAATTTTTTTGCATTTATTTTCGAATTTTCTAACTCGGGTCGGGTTTGAACGGATAGGAAGGAAATTTTTTTTCCTCTTTATTTTTTAGCCTGCCTTGACCCGTTTAGTCTTGAAATGAAGCCTGGATGATGTTTTTTAATTTTTAGAATTTTTTTGCATTTATTTTTCAATTTTCTAACCTGGGTCGGGTTCGAACGTATAGGAAGGAAATTTTTTTTGTTCTCTATTTTTCAGCCTGCCCTGACCCGTTTCTTCTTGAAATGAAGCCTGGATGATGTTTTTTAATTTTTAGAATTTTTTTGCATTTATTTTTCAATTTTCTAACGCGGGTCGGGTTCGAACGGATAGGAAGGAAATTTTTTTTGTTCTCTATTTTTCGGCCTGTCCTTTCCCGTTTCGTATTGAAATGAAGCGTGGATGATGTTTTTTAATTTTTAGAATTTTTTTGCATTTATTTTTCAATTTTCTAACGCGGGTCGGGTTCGAACGGATAGGAAGGAAATTTTTTTTCTTCTCTATTTTTCAGCCTGTCCTAACCCGTTTCTTCTTGAAATGAAGCCTGGATGATGTTTTTTAATTTTTAGAATTTTTTTGCATTTATTTTCGAATTTTCTAACTCGGGTCGGGTTTGAACGGATAGGAAGGAAATTTTTTTTCCTCTTTATTTTCTAGCCTGCCTTGATCCGTTTAGTCTTGAAATGAAGCCTGGATGATGTTTTTTAATTTTTAGAATTTTTTTGCATTTATTTTTCAATTTTCTAACGCGGGTCGGGTTCGAACGGATAGGAAGGAAATTTATTTTGTTCTCTATTTTTCGGCCTGTCCTTTTCCGTTTCGTATTGAAATGAAGCCTGGATGATGTTTTTTAATTTTTAGAATTTTTTTGCATCTATTTTTCAATTTTCTAACGCGGGTCGGGTTCGAACGGATAGGAAGGAAATTTTTTTTGTTCTCTATTCTTCGGCCTGTCCTTTCCCGTTTTGTATTGAAATGAAGCCTGGATGATGTTTTTTAATTTTTAGAATTTTTTTGCATTTATTTTTCAATTTTCTAACGCGGGTCGGGTTCGAACGAATAGGAAGGAAATTTTTTTTCTTCTCTATTTTTCAGCCTGTCCTAACCCGTTTCTTCTTGAAATGAAGCCTGTATGATGTTTTTTAATTTTTAGAATTTTTTTGCATTTATTTTCAAATTTTCTAACTCGGGTCGGGTTTGAACGGATAGGAAGGAAATTTTTTTTCCTCTTTATTTTTTAGCCTGCCTTGACCCGTTTAGTCTTGAAATGAAGCCTGGATGATGTTTTTTAATTTTTAGAATTTTTTTACATTTATTTTTAAATTTTCTAACTTGGGTCGGGTTCGAACGTATAGGAAGGAAATTTTTTTTGTTCTCTATTTTTCAGCCTGCCCTGACCCGTTTCTTCTTGAAATGAAGCCTGGATGATGTTTATTAATTTTTAGAATTTTTTTGCATTTATTTTCGAATTTTCTAACTCGGGTCGGGTTTGAACGGATAGGAAGAAAATTTTTTTTCTTCTTTATTTTTCAACCTGTCCAGACCTGTTTAATCCTGAAATGAAGCCTGGATGATGTTTTTTAATTTTTAGAATTTTTTTTGCATTTGTTTTTGAATTTTCTAACTCGGGTCGGGTTCGAACGGATAGGAAGGAAATTTTTTTTGTTCTCTATTTTTCGGCCTGTCCTGTCCCGTTTCGTATTGAAATGATGCCTGGATGATGTTTTTTAATTTTTAGAATTTTTTTGCATTTATTTTTCAATTTTCTAACGCGGGTCGGGTTCGAACGGATAGGAAGGAAATTTATTTTGTTCTCTATTTTTCGGCCTGTCCTTTCCCGTTTCGTATTGAAATGAAGCCTGGATGATGTTTTTTAATTTTTAGAATTTTTTTGCATTTATTTTTCAATTTTCTAACGCGGGTCGGGTTCGAACGGATACGAAGGAAATTTTTTTTGTTCTCTATTTTTCGGCCTGTCCTGTCCCGTTTCGTATTGAAATGAAGCCTGGATGATGTTTTTTAATTTTTTGAATTTTTTTGCATTTATTTTTCTATTTTCTAACGCGGGTCGGGTTTGAACGGATAGGAAGGAAATTTTTTTTCCTCTATATTTTTTAGCCTGCCTTGACCCGTTTAGTCTTGAAATGAAGCCTGGATGATGTTTTTTAATTTTTAGAATTTTTTTGCATTTATTTTTCAATTTTCTAACGCGGGTCGGGTTCGAACGGATAGGAAGGAAATTTATTTTGTTCTCTATTTTTCGGCCTGTCCTTTCCCGTTTCGTATTGAAATGAAGCCTGGATGATGTTTTTTAATTTTTAGAATTTTTTTGCATCTATTTTTCAATTTTCTAACGCGGGTCGGGTTCGAACGGATAGGAAGGAAATTTTTTTTGTTCTCTATTCTTCGGCCTGTCCTTTCCCGTTTCGTATTGAAATGAAGCCTGGATGATGTTTTTTAATTTTTAGAATTTTTTTGCATTTATTTTTCAATTTTCTAACGCGGGTCGGGTTCGAACGGATAGGAAGGAAATTTTTTTTCTTCTCTATTTTTCAGCCTTTCCTAACCCGTTTCTTCTTGAAATGAAGCCTGGATGATGTTTTTTAATTTTTAGAATTTTTTTGCATTTATTTTCGAATTTTCTAACTCGGGTCGGGTTTGAACGGATAGGAAGAAATTTTTTTTTCTTCTTTATTTTTCAACCTGTCCAGACCTGTTTAATCCTGAAATGAAGCCTGGATGATGTTTTTTAATTTTTAGAATTTTTTTTGCATTTGTTTTTGAATTTTCTAACTCGGGTCAGGTTCGAACGGATAGGAAGGAAATTTTTTTTCTTCTCTATTTTTCGGCCTGTGCTGACCCGTTTCGTCTTGAAATAAAGCCTGGATGGTGTTTTTTAATTTTTAGAATTTTTTTGCATTTATTTTCGAATTTTCTAACTCGGGTCGGGTTTGAACGGATAGGAAGGAAATTTTTTTTCCTCTTTATTTTTTAGCCTGCCTTGACCCGTTTAGTCTTGAAATGAAGCCTGGATGATGTTTTTTAATTTTTAGAATTTTTTTGCATTTATTTTTCAATTTTCTAACCTGGGTCGGGTTCGAACGTATAGGAAGGAAATTTTTTTTGTTCTCTATTTTTCAGCCTGCCCTGACCCGTTTCTTCTTGAAATGAAGCCTGGATGATGTTTTTTAATTTTTAGAATTTTTTTGCATTTATTTTTCAATTTTCTAACGCGGGTCGGGTTCGAACGGATAGGAAGGAAATTTTTTTTGTTCTCTATTTTTCGGCCTGTCCTTTCCCGTTTCGTATTGAAATGAAGCGTGGATGATGTTTTTTAATTTTTAGAATTTTTTTGCATTTATTTTTCAATTTTCTAACGCGGGTCGGGTTCGAACGGATAGGAAGGAAATTTTTTTTCTTCTCTATTTTTCAGCCTGTCCTAACCCGTTTCTTCTTGAAATGAAGCCTGGATGATGTTTTTTAATTTTTAGAATTTTTTTGCATTTATTTTCGAATTTTCTAACTCGGGTCGGGTTTGAACGGATAGGAAGGAAATTTTTTTTCCTCTTTATTTTCTAGCCTGCCTTGACCCGTTTAGTCTTGAAATGAAGCCTGGATGATGTTTTTTAATTTTTAGAATTTTTTTGCATTTATTTTTCAATTTTCTAACGCGGGTCGGGTTCGAACGGATAGGAAGGAAATTTATTTTGTTCTCTATTTTTCGGCCTGTCCTTTTCCGTTTCGTATTGAAATGAAGCCTGGATGATGTTTTTTAATTTTTAGAATTTTTTTGCATCTATTTTTCAATTTTCTAACGCGGGTCGGGTTCGAACGGATAGGAAGGAAATTTTTTTTGTTCTCTATTCTTCGGCCTGTCCTTTCCCGTTTCGTATTGAAATGAAGCCTGGATGATGTTTTTTAATTTTTAGAATTTTTTTGCATTTATTTTTCAATTTTCTAACGCGGGTCGGGTTCGAACGAATAGGAAGGAAATTTTTTTTCTTCTCTATTTTTCAGCCTGTCCTAACCCGTTTCTTCTTGAAATGAAGCCTGTATGATGTTTTTTAATTTTTAGAATTTTTTTGCATTTATTTTCAAATTTTCTAACTCGGGTCGGGTTTGAACGGATAGGAAGGAAATTTTTTTTCCTCTTTATTTTTTAGCCTGCCTTGACCCGTTTAGTCTTGAAATGAAGCCTGGATGATGTTTTTTAATTTTTAGAATTTTTTTACATTTATTTTTAAATTTTCTAACTTGGGTCGGGTTCGAACGTATAGGAAGGAAATTTTTTTTGTTCTCTATTTTTCAGCCTGCCCTGACCCGTTTCTTCTTGAAATGAAGCCTGGATGATGTTTATTAATTTTTAGAATTTTTTTGCATTTATTTTCGAATTTTCTAACTCGGGTCGGGTTTGAACGGATAGGAAGAAAATTTTTTTTCTTCTTTATTTTTCAACCTGTCCAGACCTGTTTAATCCTGAAATGTAGCCTGGATGATGTTTTTTAATTTTTAGAATTTTTTTTGCATTTGTTTTTGAATTTTCTAACTCGGGTCGGGTTCGAACGGATAGGAAGGAAATTTTTTTTGTTCTCTATTTTTCGGCCTGTCCTGTCCCGTTTCGTATTGAAATGATGCCTGGATGATGTTTTTTAATTTTTAGAATTTTTTTGCATTTATTTTTCAATTTTCTAACGCGGGTCGGGTTCGAACGGATACGAAGGAAATTTTTTTTGTTCTCTATTTTTCGGCCTGTCCTGTCCCGTTTCGTATTGAAATGAAGCCTGGATGATGTTTTTTAATTTTTTGAATTTTTTTGCATTTATTTTTCAATTTTCTAACGCGGGTCGGGTTTGAACGGATAGGAAGGAAATTTTTTTTCCTCTTTATTTTTTAGCCTGCCTTGACCCGTTTAGTCTTGAAATGAAGCCTGGATGATGTTTTTTAATTTTTAGAATTTTTTTGCATTTATTTTTCAATTTTCTAACGCGGGTCGGGTTCGAACGGATAGGAAGGAAATTTATTTTGTTCTCTATTTTTCGGCCTGTCCTTTCCCGTTTCGTATTGAAATGAAGCCTGGATGATGTTTTTTAATTTTTAGAATTTTTTTGCATCTATTTTTCAATTTTCTAACGCGGGTCGGGTTCGAACGGATAGGAAGGAAATTTTTTTTGTTCTCTATTCTTCGGCCTGTCCTTTCCCGTTTCGTATTGAAATGAAGCCTGGATGATGTTTTTTAATTTTTAGAATTTTTTTGCATTTATTTTTCAATTTTCTAACGCGGGTCGGGTTCGAACGGATAGGAAGGAAATTTTTTTTCTTCTCTATTTTTCAGCCTTTCCTAACCCGTTTCTTCTTGAAATGAAGCCTGGATGATGTTTTTTAATTTTTAGAATTTTTTTGCATTTATTTTCGAATTTTCTAACTCGGGTCGGGTTTGAACGGATAGGAAGAAAATTTTTTTTCTTCTTTATTTTTCAACCTGTCCAGACCTGTTTAATCCTGAAATGAAGCCTGGATGATGTTTTTTAATTTTTAGAATTTTTTTTGCATTTGTTTTTGAATATTCTAACTCGGGTCAGGTTCGAACGGATAGGAAGGAAATTTTTTTTGTTCTCTATTTTTCGGCCTGTCCTGTCCCGTTCCGTATTGAAATGATGCCTGGATGATGTTTTTTAATTTTTAGAATTTTTTCGCATTTATTTTTCAATTTTCTAACGCGGGTCGGGTTCGAACGGATAGGAAGGAAATTTATTCTGTTCTCTATTTTTCGGCCTGTCCTTTCCCGTTTCGTATTGAAATGAAGCCTGGATGATGTTTTTTAATTTTTAGAATTTTTTTGCATTTATTTTTCAATTTTCTAACGCGGGTCGGGTTCGAACGGATACGAAGGAAATTTTTTTTGTTCTCTATTTTTCGGCCTGTCCTGTCCCGTTTCGTATTGAAATGAAGCCTGGATGATGTTTTTTAATTTTTTGAATTTTTTTGCATTTATTTTTCAATTTTCTAACGCGGGTCGGGTTTGAACGGATAGGAAGGAAATTTTTTTTCCTCTTTATTTTTTAGCCTGCCTTGACCCGTTTAGTCTTGAAATGAAGCCTGGATGATGTTTTTTAATTTTTAGAATTTTTTTGCATTTATTTTTCAATTTTCTAACGCGGGTCGGGTTCGAACGGATAGGAAGGAAATTTATTTTGTTCTCTATTTTTCGGCCTGTCCTTTCCCGTTTCGTATTGAAATGAAGCCTGGATGATGTTTTTTAATTTTTAGAATTTTTTTGCATCTATTTTTCAATTTTCTAACGCGGGTCGGGTTCGAACGGATAGGAAGGAAATTTTTTTTGTTCTCTATTCTTCGGCCTGTCCTTTCCCGTTTCGTATTGAAATGAAGCCTGGATGATGTTTTTTAATTTTTAGAATTTTTTTGCATTTATTTTTCAATTTTCTAACGCGGGTCGGGTTCGAACGGATAGGAAGGAAATTTTTTTCTTCTCTATTTTTCAGCCTTTCCTAACCCGTTTCTTCTTGAAATGAAGCCTGGATGATGTTTTTTAATTTTTAGAATTTTTTTGCATTTATTTTCGAATTTTCTAACTCGGGTCGGGTTTGAACGGATAGGAAGAAAATTTTTTTTCTTCTTTATTTTTCAACCTGTCCAGACCTGTTTAATCCTGAAATGAAGCCTGGATGATGTTTTTTAATTTTTAGAATTTTTTTTGCATTTGTTTTTGAATTTTCTAACTCGGGTCAGGTTCGAACGGATAGGAAGGAAATTTTTTTTCTTCTCTATTTTTCGGCCTGTGCTGACCCGTTTCGTCTTGAAATAAAGCCTGGATGGTGTTTTTTAATTTTTAGAATTTTTTTGCATTTATTTTCGAATTTTCTAACTCGGGTCTGGTTTGAACGGATAGGAAGGAAATTTTTTTTCCTCTTTATTTTTTAGCCTGCCTTGACCCGTTTAGTCTTGAAATGAAGCCTGGATGATGTTTTTTAATTTTTAGAATTTTTTTGCATTTATTTTTCAATTTTCTAACCTGGGTCGGGTTCGAACGTATAGGAAGGAAATTTTTTTTGTTCTCTATTTTTCAGCCTGCCCTGACCCGTTTCTTCTTGAAATGAAGCCTGGATGATGTTATTTAATTTTTAGAATTTTTTTGCATTTATTTTTCAATTTTCTAACGCGGGTCGGGTTCGAACGGATAGGAAGGAAATTTTTTTTGTTCTCTATTTTTCGGCCTGTCCTTTCCCGTTTCGTATTGAAATGAAGCGTGGATGATGTTTTTTAATTTTTAGAATTTTTTTGCATTTATTTTTCAATTTTCTAACGCGGGTCGGGTTCGAACGGATAGGAAGGAAATTTTTTTTCTTCTCTATTTTTCAGCCTGTCCTAACCCGTTTCTTCTTGAAATGAAGCCTGGATGATGTTTTTTAATTTTTAGAATTTTTTTGCATTTATTTTCGAATTTTCTAACTCGGGTCGGGTTTGAACGGATAGGAAGGAAATTTTTTTTCCTCTTTATTTTCTAGCCTGCCTTGACCCGTTTAGTCTTGAAATGAAGCCTGGATGATGTTTTTTAATTTTTAGAATTTTTTTGCATTTATTTTTCAATTTTCTAACGCGGGTCGGGTTCGAACGGATAGGAAGGAAATTTATTTTGTTCTCTATTTTTCGGCCTGTCCTTTTCCGTTTCGTATTGAAATGAAGCCTGGATGATATTTTTTAATTTTTAGAATTTTTTTGCATCTATTTTTCAATTTTCTAACGCGGGTCGGGTTCGAACGGATAGGAAGGAAATTTTTTTTGTTCTCTATTCTTCGGCCTGTCCTTTCCCGTTTCGTATTGAAATGAAGCCTGGATGATGTTTTTTAATTTTTAGAATTTTTTTGCATTTATTTTTCAATTTTCTAACGCGGGTCGGGTTCGAACGAATAGGAAGGAAATTTTTTTTCTTCTCTATTTTTCAGCCTGTCCTAACCCGTTTCTTCTTGAAATGAAGCCTGGATGATGTTTTTTAATTTTTAGAATTTTTTTGCATTTATTTTCAAATTTTCTAACTCGGGTCGGGTTTGAACGGATAGGAAGGAAATTTTTTTTCCTCTTTATTTTTTAGCCTGCCTTGACCCGTTTAGTCTTGAAATGAAGCCTGGATGATGTTTTTTAATTTTTAGAATTTTTTTACATTTATTTTTAAATTTTCTAACTTGGGTCGGGTTCGAACGTATAGGAAGGAAATTTTTTTTGTTCTCTATTTTTCAGCCTGCCCTGACCCGTTTCTTCTTGAAATGAAGCCTGGATGATGTTTATTAATTTTTAGAATTTTTTTGCATTTATTTTCGAATTTTCTAACTCGCGTCGGGTTTGAACGGATAGGAAGAAAATTTTTTTTCTTCTTTATTTTTCAACCTGTCCAGACCTGTTTAATCCTGAAATGAAGCCTGGATGATGTTTTTTAATTTTTAGAATTTTTTTTGCATTTGTTTTTGAATTTTCTAACTCGGGTCGGGTTCGAACGGATAGGAAGGAAATTTTTTTTGTTCTCTATTTTTCGGCCTGTCCTGTTCCGTTTCGTATTGAAATGATGCCTGGATGATGTTTTTTAATTTTTAGAATTTTTTTGCATTTATTTTTCAATTTTCTAACGCGGGTCGGGTTTGAACGGATAGGAAGGAAATTTATTTTGTTCTCTATTTTTCGGCCTGTCCTTTCCCGTTTCGTATTGAAATGAAGCCTGGATGATGTTTTTTAATTTTTAGAATTTTTTTGCATTTATTTTTCAATTTTCTAACGCGGGTCGGGTTCGAACGGATACGAAGGAAATTTTTTTTGTTCTCTATTTTTCGGCCTGTCCTGTCCCGTTTCGTATTGAAATGAAGCCTGGATGATGTTTTTTAATTTTTAGAATTTTTTTGCATTTATTTTTCAATTTTCTAACTCGGGTCGGGTTTGAACGGATAGGAAGGAAATTTTTTTTCCTCTTTATTTTTTAGCCTGCCTTGACCCGTTTAGTCTTGAAATGAAGCCTGGATGATGTTTTTTAATTTTTAGAATTTTTTTGCATTTATTTTTCAATTTTCTAACGCGGGTCGGGTTCGAACGGATAGGAAGGAAATTTATTTTGTTCTCTATTTTTCGGCCTGTCCTTTCCCGTTTCGTATTGAAATGAAGCCTGGATGATGTTTTTTAATTTTTAGAATTTTTTTGCATCTATTTTTCAATTTTCTAACGCGGGTCGGGTTCGAACGGATAGGAAGGAAATTTTTTTTGTTCTCTATTCTTCGGCCTGTCCTTTCCCGTTTCGTATTGAAATGAAGCCTGGATGATGTTTTTTAATTTTTAGAATTTTTTTGCATTTATTTTTCAATTTTCTAACGCGGGTCGGGTTCGAACGGATAGGAAGGAAATTTTTTTTCTTCTCTATTTTTCAGCCTTTCCTAACCCGTTTCTTCTTGAAATGAAGCCTGGATGATGTTTTTTAATTTTTAGAATTTTTTTGCATTTATTTTCGAATTTTCTAACTCGGGTCGGGTTTGAACGGATAGGAAGGAAATTTTTTTTCCTCTTTATTTTTTAGCCTGCCTTGACCCGTTTAGTCTTGAAATGAAGCCTGGATGATGTTTTTTAATTTTTAGAATTTTTTTGCATTTATTTTTAAACTTTCTAACCTGGGTCGGGTTCGAACGTATAGGAAGGAAATTTTTTTTGTTCTCTATTTTTCAGCCTGCCCTGACCCGTTTCTTCTTGAAATGAAGCCTGGATGATGTTTATTAATTTTTAGAATTTTTTTGCATTTATTTTCGAATTTTCTAACTCGGGTCGGGTTTGAACGGATAGGAAGAAAATTTTTTTTCTTCTTTATTTTTCAACCTGTCCAGACCTGTTTAATCCTGAAATGAAGCCTGGATGATGTTTTTTAATTTTTAGAATTTTTTTTGCATTTGTTTTTGAATTTTCTAACTCGGGTCGGGTTCGAACGGATAGGAAGGAAATTTTTTTTGTTCTCTATTTTTCGGCCTGTCCTGTCCCGTTTCGTATTGAAATGAAGCCTGGATGATGTTTTTTAATTTTTAGAATTTTTTTGCATTTATTTTTCAATTTTCTAACGCGGGTCGGGTTTGAACGGATAGGAAGGAAATTTTTTTTCCTCTTTATTTTTTAGCCTGCCTTGACCCGTTTAGTCTTGAAATGAAGCCTGGATGATGTTTTTTAATTTTTAGAATTTTTTTGCATTTATTTTTAAATTTTCTAACCTGGGTCGGGTCCGAACGTATAGGAAGGAAATTTTTTTGGTTCTCTATTTTTCAGCCTGCCCTGACCCGTTTCTTCTTGAAATGAAGCCTGGATGATGTTTATTAATTTTTAGAATTTTTTTGCATTTATTTTCGAATTTTCTAACTCGGGTCGGGTTTGAACGGATAGGAAGAAAATTTTTTTTCTTCTTTATTTTTCAACCTGTCCAGACCTGTTTAATCCTGAAATGAAGCCTGGATGATGTTTTTTAATTTTTAGAATTTTTTTTGCATTTGTTTTTGAATTTTCTAACTCGGGTCGGGTTCGAACGGATAGGAAGCAAATTTTTTTTGCTCTCTATTTTTCGGCCTGTCCTGTCCCGTTTCGAATTGAAATGAAGCCTGGATGATGTTTTTTAATTTCTAGAATTTTTTTGCATTTATTTTTCAATTTTCTAACGCGGGTCGGGTTTGAACGGATAGGAAGGAAATTTTTTTTCCTCTTTATTTTTTAGCCTGCCTTGACCCGTTTAGTCTTGAAATGAAGCCTGGATGATGTTTTTTAATTTTTAGAATTTTTTTGCATTTATTTTTAAATTTTCTAACCTGGGTCGGGTCCGAACGTATAGGAAGGAAATTTTTTTGGTTCTCTATTTTTCAGCCTGCCTTGACCCGTTTAGTCTTGAAATGAAGCCTGGATGATGTTTTTTAATTTTTAGAATTTTTTTGCATTTATTTTTCAATTTTCTAACGCGGGTCGGGTTCGAACGGATAGGAAGGAAATTTATTTTGTTCTCTATTTTTCGGCCTGTCCTTTTCCGTTTCGTATTGAAATGAAGCCTGGATGATGTTTTTTAATTTTTAGAATTTTTTTGCATCTATTTTTCAATTTTCTAACGCGGGTCGGGTTCGAACGGATAGGAAGGAAATTTTTTTTGTTCTCTATTCTTCGGCCTGTCCTTTCCCGTTTCGTATTGAAATGAAGCCTGGATGATGTTTTTTAATTTTTAGAATTTTTTTGCATTTATTTTTCAATTTTCTAACGCGGGTCGGGTTCGAACGGATAGGAAGGAAATTTTTTTTCTTCTCTATTTTTCAGCCTGTCCTAACCCGTTTCTTCTTGAAATGAAGCCTGGATGATGTTTTTTAATTTTTAGAATTTTTTTGCATTTATTTTCAAATTTTCTAACTCGGGTCGGGTTTGAACGGATAGGAAGGAAATTTTTTTTCCTCTTTATTTTTTAGCCTGCCTTGACCCGTTTAGTCTTGAAATGAAGCCTGGATGATGTTTTTTAATTTTTAGAATTTTTTTACATTTATTTTTAAATTTTCTAACTTGGGTCGGGTTCGAACGTATAGGATGGAAATTTTTTTTGTTCTCTATTTTTCAGCCTGCCCTGACCCGTTTCTTCTTGAAATGAAGCCTGGATGATGTTTATTAATTTTTAGAATTTTTTTGCATTTATTTTCGAATTTTCTAACTCGGGTCGGGTTTGAACGGATAGGAAGAAAATTTTTTTTCTTCTTTATTTTTCAACCTGTCCAGACCTGTTTAATCCTGAAATGAAGCCTGGATGATGTTTTTTAATTTTTAGAATTTTTTTTGCATTTGTTTTTGAATTTTCTAACTCGGGTCGGGTTCGAACGGATAGGAAGGAAATTTTTTTTGTTCTCTATTTTTCGGCCTGTCCTGTCCCGTTTCGTATTGAAATGATGCCTGGATGATGTTTTTTAATTTTTAGAATTTTTTTGCATTTATTTTTCAATTTTCTAACGCGGGTCGGGTTCGAACGGATACGAAGGAAATTTTTTTTGTTCTCTATTTTTCGGCCTGTCCTGTCCCGTTTCGTATTGAAATGAAGCCTGGATGATGTTTTTTAATTTTTAGAATTTTTTTGCATTTATTTTTCAATTTTCTAACGCGGGTCGGGTTTGAACGGATAGGAAGGAAATTTTTTTTCCTCTTTATTTTTTAGCCTGCCTTGACCCGTTTAGTCTTGAAATGAAGCCTGGATGATGTTTTTTAATTTTTAGAATTTTTTTGCATTTATTTTTCAATTTTCTAACGCGGGTCGGGTTCGAACGGATAGGAAGGAAATTTATTTTGTTCTCTATTTTTCGGCCTGTCCTTTCCCGTTTCGTATTGAAATGAAGCCTGGATGATGTTTTTTAATTTTTAGAATTTTTTTGCATCTATTTTTCAATTTTCTAACGCGGGTCGGGTTCGAACGGATAGGAAGGAAATTTTTTTTGTTCTCTATTCTTCGGCCTGTCCTTTCCCGTTTCGTATTGAAATGAAGCCTGGATGATGTTTTTTAATTTTTAGAATTTTTTTGCATTTATTTTTCAATTTTCTAACGCGGGTCGGGTTCGAACGGATAGGAAGGAAATTTTTTTTCTTCTCTATTTTTCAGCCTTTCCTAACCCGTTTCTTCTTGAAATGAAGCCTGGATGATGTTTTTTAATTTTTAGAATTTTTTTGCATTTATTTTCGAATTTTCTAACTCGGGTCGGGTTTGAACGGATAGGAAGGAAATTTTTTTTCCTCTTTATTTTTTAGCCTGCCTTGACCCGTTTAGTCTTGAAATGAAGCCTGGATGATGTTTTTTAATTTTTAGAATTTTTTTGCATTTATTTTTAAACTTTCTAACCTGGGTCGGGTTCGAACGTATAGGAAGGAAATTTTTTTTGTTCTCTATTTTTCAGCCTGCCCTGACCCGTTTCTTCTTGAAATGAAGCCTGGATGATGTTTATTAATTTTTAGAATTTTTTTGCATTTATTTTCGAATTTTCTAACTCGGGTCGGGTTTGAACGGATAGGAAGAAAATTTTTTTTCTTCTTTATTTTTCAACCTGTCCAGACCTGTTTAATCCTGAAATGAAGCCTGGATGATGTTTTTTAATTTTTAGAATTTTTTTTGCATTTGTTTTTGAATTTTCTAACTCGGGTCGGGTTCGAACGGATAGGAAGGAAATTTTTTTTGTTCTCTATTTTTCGGCCTGTCCTGTCCCGTTTCGAATTGAAATGAAGCCTGGATGATGTTTTTTAATTTTTAGAATTTTTTTGCATTTATTTTTCAATTTTCTAACGCGGGTCGGGTTTGAACGGATAGGAAGGAAATTTTTTTTCCTCTTTATTTTTTAGCCTGCCTTGACCCGTTTAGTCTTGAAATGAAGCCTGGATGATGTTTTTTAATTTTTAGAATTTTTTTGCATTTATTTTTAAATTTTCTAACCTGGGTCGGGTCCGAACGTATAGGAAGGAAATTTTTTTGGTTCTCTATTTTTCAGCCTGCCCTGACCCGTTTCTTCTTGAAATGAAGCCTGGATGATGTTAATTAATTTTTAGAATTTTTTTGCATTTATTTTCGAATTTTCTAACTCGGGTCGGGTTTGAACGGATAGGAAGAAAATTTTTTTTCTTCTTTATTTTTCAACCTGTCCAGACCTGTTTAATCCTGAAATGAAGCCTGGATGATGTTTTTTAATTTTTTAGAATTTTTTTTGCATTTGTTTTTGAATTTTCTAACTCAGGTCAGGTTCGAACGGATAGGAAGGAAATTTTTTTTCTTCTCTATTTTTCGGCCTGTGCTGACCCGTTTCGTCTTGAAATAAAGCCTGGATGGTGTTTTTTAATTTTTAGAATTTTTTTGCATTTATTTTTGAATTTTCTAACTCGGGACGGGTTTGAACGGATAGGAAGGAAATTTTTTTTCCTCTTTATTTTTTAGCCTGCCTTGACCCGTTTAGTCTTGAAATGAAGCCTGGATGATGTTTTTTAATTTTTAGAATTTTTTTGCATTTATTTTTCAATTTTCTAACCTGGGTCGGGTTCGAACGTATAGGAAGGAAATTTTTTTTGTTCTCTATTTTTCAGCCTGCCCTGACCCGTTTCTTCTTGAAATGAAGCCTGGATGATGTTTTTTAATTTTTAGAATTTTTTTGCATTTATTTTTCAATTTTCTAACGCGGGTCGGGTTCGAACGGATAGGAAGGAAATTTTTTTTGTTCTCTATTTTTCGGCCTGTCCTTTCCCGTTTCGTATTGAAATGAAGCGTGGATGATGTTTTTTAATTTTTAGAATTTTTTTGCATTTATTTTTCAATTTTCTAACGCGGGTCGGGTTCGAACGGATAGGAAGGAAATTTTTTTTCTTCTCTATTTTTCAGCCTGTCCTAACCCGTTTCTTCTTGAAATGAAGCCTGGATGATGTTTTTTAATTTTTAGAATTTTTTTGCATTTATTTTCGAATTTTCTAACTCGGGTCGGGTTTGAACGGATAGGAAGGAAATTTTTTTTCCTCTTTATTTTCTAGCCTGCCTTGACCCGTTTAGTCTTGAAATGAAGCCTGGATGATGTTTTTTAATTTTTAGAATTTTTTTGCATTTATTTTTCAATTTTCTAACGCGGGTCGGGTTCGAACGGATAGGAAGGAAATTTATTTTGTTCTCTATTTTTCGGCCTGTCCTTTTCCGTTTCGTATTGAAATGAAGCCTGGATGATGTTTTTTAATTTTTAGAATTTTTTTGCATCTATTTTTCAATTTTCTAACGCGGGTCGGGTTCGTACGGATAGGAAGGAAATTTTTTTTGTTCTCTATTCTTCGGCCTGTCCTTTCCCGTTTCGTATTGAAATGAAGCCTGGATGATGTTTTTTAATTTTTAGAATTTTTTTGCATTTATTTTTCAATTTTCTAACGCGGGTCGGGTTCGAACGAATAGGAAGGAAATTTTTTTTCTTCTCTATTTTTCAGCCTGTCCTAACCCGTTTCTTCTTGAAATGAAGCCTGGACGATGTTTTTTAATTTTTAGAATTTTTTTGCATTTATTTTCAAATTTTCTAACTCGGGTCGGGTTTGAACGGATAGGGAGGAAATTTTTTTTCCTCTTTATTTTTTAGCCTGCCTTGACCCGTTTAGTCTTGAAATGAAGCCTGGATGATGTTTTTTAATTTTTAGAATTTTTTTACATTTATTTTTAAATTTTCTAACTTGGGTCGGGTTCGAACGTATAGGATGGAAATTTTTTTTGTTCTCTATTTTTCAGCCTGCCCTGACCCGTTTCTTCTTGAAATGAAGCCTGGATGATGTTTATTAATTTATAGAACTTTTTGCATTTATTTTCGAATTTTCTAACTCGGGTCGGGTTTGAACGGATAGGAAGAAAATTTTTTTTCTTCTTTATTTTTCAACCTGTCCAGACCTGTTTAATCCTGAAATGAAGCCTGGATGATGTTTTTTAATTTTTAGAATTTTTTTTGCATTTGTTTTTGAATTTTCTAACTCGGGTCGGGTTCGAACGGATAGGAAGGAAATTTTTTTTGTTCTCTATTTTTCGGCCTGTCCTGTCCCGTTTCGTATTGAAATGATGCCTGGATGATGTTTTTTAATTTTTAGAATTTTTTTGCATTTATTTTTCAATTTTCTAACGCGGGTCGGGTTCGAACGGATAGGAAGGAAATTTATTTTGTTCTCTATTTTTCGGCCTGTCCTTTCCCGTTTCGTATTGAAATGAAGCCTGGATGATGTTTTTTAATTTTTAGAATTTTTTTGCATTTATTTTTCAATTTTCTAACGCGGGTCGGGTTCGAACGGATATGAAGGAAATTTTTTTTGTTCTCTATTTTTCGGCCTGTCCTGTCCCGTTTCGTATTGAAATGAAGCCTGGATGATGTTTTTTAATTTTTTGAATTTTTTTGCATTTATTTTTCAATTTTCTAACGCGGGTCGGGTTTGAACGGATAGGAAGGAAATTTTTTTTCCTCTTTATTTTTTAGCCTGCCTTGACCCGTTTAGTCTTGAAATGAAGCCTGGATGATGTTTTTTAATTTTTAGAATTTTTTTGCATTTATTTTTCAATTTTCTAACGCGGGTCGGGTTCGAACGGATAGGAAGGAAATTTATTTTGTTCTCTATTTTTCGGCCTGTCCTTTCCCGTTTCGTATTGAAATGAAGCCTGGATGATGTTTTTTAATTTTTAGAATTTTTTTGCATCTATTTTTCAATTTTCTAACGCGGGTCGGGTTCGAACGGATAGGAAGGAAATTTTTTTTGTTCTCTATTCTTCGGCCTGTCCTTTCCCGTTTCGTATTGAAATGAAGCCTGGATGATGTTTTTTAATTTTTAGAATTTTTTTGCATTTATTTTTCAATTTTCTAACGCGGGTCGGGTTCGAACGGATAGGAAGGAAATTTTTTTTCTTCTCTATTTTTCAGCCTTTCCTAACCCGTTTCTTCTTGAAATGAAGCCTGGATGATGTTTTTTAATTTTTAGAATTTTTTTGCATTTATTTTCGAATTTTCTAACTCGGGTCGGGTTTGAACGGATAGGAAGAAAATTTTTTTTCTTCTTTATTTTTCAACCTGTCCAGACCTGTTTAATCCTGAAATGAAACCTGGATGATGTTTTTTAATTTTTAGAATTTTTTTTGCATTTGTTTTTGAATTTTCTAACTCGAGTCAGGTTCGAACGGATAGGAAGGAAATTTTTTTTCTTCTCTATTTTTCGGCCTGTGCTGACCCGTTTCTTCTTGAAATGAAGCCTGGATGATGTTTTTTAATTTTTAGAATTTTTTTGCATTTATTTTTCAATTTTCTAACGCGGGTCGGGTTCGAACGGATAGGAAGGAAATTTTTTTTGTTCTCTATTTTTCGGCCTGTCCTTTCCCGTTTCGTATTGAAATGAAGCGTGGATGATGTTTTTTAATTTTTAGAATTTTTTTGCATTTATTTTTCAATTTTCTAACGCGGGTCGGGTTCGAACGGATAGGAAGGAAATTTTTTTTCTTCTCTATTTTTCAGCCTGTCCTAACCCGTTTCTTCTTGAAATGAAGCCTGGATGATGTTTTTTAATTTTTAGAATTTTTTTGCATTTATTTTCGAATTTTCTAACTCGGGTCGGGTTTGAACGGATAGGAAGGAAATTTTTTTTCCTCTTTATTTTCTAGCCTGCCTTGACCCGTTTAGTCTTGAAATGAAGCCTGGATGATGTTTTTTAATTTTTAGAATTTTTTTGCATTTATTTTTCAATTTTCTAACGCGGGTCGGGTTCGAACGGATAGGAAGGAAATTTATTTTGTTCTCTATTTTTCGGCCTGTCCTTTTCCGTTTCGTATTGAAATGAAGCCTGGATGATGTTTTTTAATTTTTAGAATTTTTTTGCATCTATTTTTCAATTTTCTAACGCGGGTCGGGTTCGAACGGATAGGAAGGAAATTTTTTTTGTTCTCTATTCTTCGGCCTGTCTTTTCCCGTTTCGTATTGAAATGAAGCCTGGATGATGTTTTTTAATTTTTAGAATTTTTTTGCATTTATTTTTCAATTTTCTAACGCGGGTCGGGTTCGAACGAATAGGAAGGAAATTTTTTTTCTTCTCTATTTTTCAGCCTGTCCTAACCCGTTTCTTCTTGAAATGAAGCCTGGATGATGTTTTTTAATTTTTAGAATTTTTTTGCATTTATTTTCAAATTTTCTAACTCGGGTCGGGTTTGAACGGATAGGAAGGAAATTTTTTTTCCTCTTTATTTTTTAGCCTGCCTTGACCCGTTTAGTCTTGAAATGAAGCCTGGATGATGTTTTTTAATTTTTAGAATTTTTTTACATTTATTTTTAAATTTTCTAACTTGGGTCGGGTTCGAACGTATAGGAAGGAAATTTTTTTTGTTCTCTATTTTTCAGCCTGCCCTGACCCGTTTCTTCTTGAAATGAAGCCTGGATGATGTTTATTAATTTTTAGAATTTTTTTGCATTTATTTTCGAATTTTCTAACTCGCGTCGGGTTTGAACGGATAGGAAGAAAATTTTTTTTCTTCTTTATTTTTCAACCTGTCCAGACCTGTTTAATCCTGAAATGAAGCCTGGATGATGTTTTTTAATTTTTAGAATTTTTTTTGCATTTGTTTTTGAATTTTCTAACTCGGGTCGGGTTCGAACGGATAGGAAGGAAATTTTTTTTGTTCTCTATTTTTCGGCCTGTCCTGTCCCGTTTCGTATTGAAATGATGCCTGGATGATGTTTTTTAATTTTTAGAATTTTTTTGCATTTATTTTTCAATTTTCTAACGCGGGTCGGGTTCGAACGGATAGGAAGGAAATTTATTTTGTTCTCTATTTTTCGGCCTGTCCTTTCCCGTTTCGTATTGAAATGAAGCCTGGATGATGTTTTTTAATTTTTAGAATTTTTTTGCATTTATTTTTCAATTTTCTAACGCGGGTCGGGTTCGAACGGATACGAAGGAAATTTTTTTTGTTCTCAATTTTTCGGCCTGTCCTGTCCCGTTTCGTATTGAAATGAAGCCTGGATGATGTTTTTTAATTTTTAGAATTTTTTTGCATTTATTTTTCAATTTTCTAACGCGGGTCGGGTTTGAACGGATAGGAAGGAAATTTTTTTTCCTCTTTATTTTTTAGCCTGCCTTGACCCGTTTAGTCTTGAAATGAAGCCTGGATGATGTTTTTTAATTTTTAGAATTTTTTTGCATTTATTTTTCAATTTTCTAACGCGGGTCGGGTTCGAACGGATAGGAAGGAAATTTATTTTGTTCTCTATTTTTCGGCCTGTCCTTTCCCGTTTCGTATTGAAATGAAGCCTGGACGATGTTTTTTAATTTTTAGAATTTTTTTGCATCTATTTTTCAATTTTCTAACGCAGGTCGGGTTCGAACGGATAGGAAGGAAATTTTTTTTGTTCTCTATTCTTCGGCCTGTCCTTTCCCGTTTCATATTGAAATGAAGCCTGGATGATGTTTTTTAATTTTTAGAATTTTTTTGCATTTATTTTTCAATTTTCTAACGCGGGTCGGGTTCGAACGGATAGGAAGGAAATTTTTTTTCTTCTCTATTTTTCAGCCTTTCCTAACCCGTTTCTTCTTGAAATGAAGCCTGGATGATGTTTTTTAATTTTTAGAATTTTTTTGCATTTATTTTCGAATTTTCTAACTCGGGTCGGGTTTGAACGGATAGGAAGAAAATTTTTTTTCTTCTTTATTTTTCAACCTGTCCAGACCTGTTTAATCCTGAAATGAAGCCTGGATGATGTTTTTTAATTTTTAGAATTTTTTTTGCATTTGTTTTTGAATTTTCTAACTCGGGTCAAGTTCGAACGGATAGGAAGGAAATTTTTTTTCTTCTCTATTTTTCGGCCTGTGCTGACCCGTTTCGTCTTGAAATAAAGCCTGGATGGTGTTTTTTAATTTTTAGAATTTTTTTGCATTTATTTTCGAATTTTCTAACTCGGGTCGGGTTTGAACGGATAGGAAGGAAATTTTTTTACCTCTTTATTTTTTAGCCTGCCTTGACCCGTTTAGTCTTGAAATGAAGCCTGGATGATGTTTTTTAATTTTTAGAATTTTTTTGCATTTATTTTTCAATTTTCTAACCTGGGTCGGGTTCGAACGTATAGGAAGGAAATTTTTTTTGTTCTCTATTTTTCAGCCTGCCCTGACCCGTTTCTTCTTGAAATGAAGCCTGGATGATGTTATTTAATTTTTAGAATTTTTTTGCATTTATTTTTCAATTTTCTAACGCGGGTCGGGTTCGAACGGATAGGAAGGAAATTTTTTTTGTTCTCTATTTTTCGGCCTGTCCTTTCCCGTTTCGTATTGAAATGAAGCGTGGATGATGTTTTTTAATTTTTAGAATTTTTTGCATTTATTTTTCAATTTTCTAACGCGGGTCGGGTTCGAACGGATAGGAAGGAAATTTTTTTTCTTCTCTATTTTTCAGCCTGTCCTAACCCGTTTCTTCTTGAAATGAAGCCTGGATGATGTTTTTTAATTTTTAGAATTTTTTTGCATTTATTTTCGAATTTTCTAACTCGGGTCGGGTTTGAACGGATAGGAAGGAAATTTTTTTTCCTCTTTATTTTCTAGCCTGCCTTGACCCGTTTAGTCTTGAAATGAAGCCTGGATGATGTTTTTTAATTTTTAGAATTTTTTTGCATTTATTTTTCAATTTTCTAACGCGGGTCGGGTTCGAACGGATAGGAAGGAAATTTATTTTGTTCTCTATTTTTCGGCCTGTCCTTTTCCGTTTCGTATTGAAATGAAGCCTGGATGATGTTTTTTAATTTTTAGAATTTTTTTGCATCTATTTTTCAATTTTCTAACGCGGGTCGGGTTCGAACGGATAGGAAGGAAATTTTTTTTGTTCTCTATTCTTCGGCCTGTCCTTTCCCGTTTCGTATTGAAATGAAGCCTGGATGATGTTTTTTAATTTTTAGAATTTTTTTGCATTTATTTTTCAATTTTCTAACGCGGGTCGGGTTCGAACGAATAGGAAGGAAATTTTTTTTCTTCTCTATTTTTCAGCCTGTCCTAACCCGTTTCTTCTTGAAATGAAGCCTGGATGATGTTTTTTAATTTTTAGAATTTTTTTGCATTTATTTTCAAATTTTCTAACTCGGGTCGGGTTTGAACGGATAGGAAGGAAATTTTTTTTCCTCTTTATTTTTTAGCCTGCCTTGACCCGTTTAGTCTTGAAATGAAGCCTGGATGATGTTTTTTAATTTTTAGAATTTTTTTACATTTATTTTTAAATTTTCTAACTTGGGTCGGGTTCGAACGTATAGGAAGGAAATTTTTTTTGTTCTCTATTTTTCAGCCTGCCCTGACCCGTTTCTTCTTGAAATGAAGCCTGGATGATGTTTATTAATTTTTAGAATTTTTTTGCATTTATTTTCGAATTTTCTAACTCGCGTCGGGTTTGAACGGATAGGAAGAAAATTTTTTTTCTTCTTTATTTTTCAACCTGTCCAGACCTGTTTAATCCTGAAATGAAGCCTGGATGATGTTTTTTAATTTTTAGAATTTTTTTTGCATTTGTTTTTGAATTTTCTAACTCGGGTCGGGTTCGAACGGATAGGAAGGAAATTTTTTTTGTTCTCTATTTTTCGGCCTGTCCTGTCCCGTTTCGTATTGAAATGATGCCTGGATGATGTTTTTTAATTTTTAGAATTTTTTTGCATTTATTTTTCAATTTTCTAACGCGGGTCGGGTTCGAACGGATAGGAAGGAAATTTATTTTGTTCTCTATTTTTCGGCCTGTCCTTTCCCGTTTCGTATTGAAATGAAGCCTGGATGATGTTTTTTAATTTTTAGAATTTTTTTGCATTTATTTTTCAATTTTCAAACGCGGGTCGGGTTCGAACGGATACGAAGGAAATTTTTTTTGTTCTCTATTTTTCGGCCTGTCCTGTCCCGTTTCGTATTGAAATGAAGCCTGGATGATGTTTTTTAATTTTTAGAATTTTTTTGCATTTATTTTTCAATTTTCTAACGCGGGTCGGGTTTGAACGGATAGGAAGGAAATTTTTTTTCCTCTTTATTTTTTAGCCTGCCTTGACCCGTTTAGTCTTGAAATGAAGCCTGGATGATGTTTTTTAATTTTTAGAATTTTTTTTTGCATTTATTTTTCAATTTTCTAACGCGGGTCGGGTTCGAACGGATAGGAAGGAAATTTATTTTGTTCTCTATTTTTCGGCCTGTCCTTTCCCGTTTCGTATTGAAATGAAGCCTGGATGATGTTTTTTAATTTTTAGAATTTTTTTGCATCTATTTTTCAATTTTCTAACGCGGGTCGGGTTCGAACGGATAGGAAGGAAATTTTTTTTGTTCTCTATTCTTCGGC